>NC_057720.1:53429771-53461093 GCF_004010195.1 Chiloscyllium plagiosum
TTATCATTAGAGATATTGGAAGTCCTAAGTTATCCTTCCTTTTTGCTGCAATCCCAGTCTGTCTCAAGTTTAAATCTGCCTGCACATATGCTATCCTGCCGCTTATCTTTCCATTTAACTCCATACTCCCTGTCACTTTCACTTTCCCTTCCCCCCAACTCAGAAGTTTAAAGTCCTACTGACCACCCTATTTATCCTTTTCACTAGAACATTGGTACCTGATCGGTTCAGGTGGAGACCGTCCCAACGGTACAGATCCCCCCGGTTCCAAAACTGATGCCAATGCTCCATGAAGTGGAATCCCTTTTTCCCACACCAATCCCTTAGCCACGTGTTTACTTCCCTAATTTTCTTATCCCTATGCCAATTGGCACGTGGCTCGGGCAGTAATCCGGAGATTATGACCCTTGAGGACCTGTACTTCAATTTCCCTAGCTTTGCCTATGTTGTTAGTCCCAATGTGGACCACAACAACTGGATCCCGCTCCAATATCCTTTCAAGCCGGTCAGAGATGTCCCGCACCCTGGCACCGGGTAGGCAACACACCATGCGAGACTCCCGATCCGGCTTGCATAGGATACTATCTGTCCCCCTAATTATAGAATCCCCTGTAACAACTACTTGTCTTTTTGCTCCCCCCTCTTGAATGGCCTTCTGTACCATGGTGCTGTGGTCAGTTGGCTCATCTGTCCAGAGCCCTTTTCCTCATCCGAACAGGGAGCAAGAATCTCATACCTGTTGGACAAGGTCAAGGGCTGAGACCCCTGCACTCCTGAACTCCGGTTCCCCCTACCTGCCTCACTTACAGTCACACTCTGATGTCCCTAATCACTAACTGAATGTGAATTACTTAATCTCCCAGGTGTGACTGCCTCCTGAAACAAAGTATCCAGGTAACTCTCCCCCTCCCGGATGCACCGCAGTGTTTGAAGCTCAGATTCCAGATCATCAACTCTGATCCGGAGTTCTTCCAGCAACCAACACTTGCTGCAGATGTGGTCAATGCCATTAACAATGGGATCAGCCAGCTCCCACATCATACAGCTACAGCACATCACCTGCCCAGCCATCTCTGCTTAGTTAATTACTTTATTGCTTTGTACAGGTTTGAGTTAAAATACTTTCTGATACCTCTCTGCTATAGTCTTTTTCTAAAAACCAATTAATAGATAATCCAAAAAAGTAATTTTTTAACCAGTCACTGATAAAGAAATAGAAAATCCTTACCTTAAAAAACCCCCCAGAGTACTTAAGGGGGTTAGAGGAGGAGGGCGGGTGGGAGTTGTAGAGTCTCGGGTTTAGCCGCCTTCCTGATTTATATACTCACTACTTTCCTTCCCGGCCGCCCCTCTGGTAAAAAAAAACACTGCTGCCCGCTACCGGTAAGTAATTTTAAAACAAACTGACTTACCTTAGCTGTAGCCTTCCAGATTTGTTTAAACTCAGCTGCTGCTCGCACTCAAATTTACTCTAAAGCCTGGCCTCAAAAATACCTTTTTTAAAAGAAATCACTGTGGCTACAGAAATACTTCAAGTTAATATTAACTTGAGACACTCAAACTTGAGAAACCCAAACTTGCAATTAGTGACAGGTCGAGAGTGTGATGCTGGAAAAGCACAGCAGGTCAGGCAGCATCAGAGAAGCAGGAAAATCGACAATTTGAGCAAAAGCCCTTCATCAGGAATGACACCTTTTCCATGAAAGCGCAGGAGATAGAACACATCCTTTAAACTATTTTTCAAACATTCTTGCAGTTTGCTTGTATTTTCACTTTAGCACTGTAATTATTACTCATGTTTTGACATTTTAATCTCTAATGTGGCATGGTGGCTCAGTGGTTAGCACTGCTGCCTCATAGCATTAGGGTCCCAAGTTCGATTCCAGCCTCAGGTGACTGTCTGTGTGGAGTTTGCACATTCTCCCCGTGACTGTGTGGGTTTCCTCCCACTAATCCAAAGATGTGCAGGTCAGGTGAAAAGGGCCATGCTAAATTGCCCTTGGTTTTAGGTGCATTAGTCAGACGGAGGTGGGTCAGTGTGGACTGGTTAGGCCGAAGGGCCTGTTTCCACACCGTAGGGAATCTAATCTAATCTAGTATTTACAACTTTATTTTTCCTCCTTTCCATGTCTCTGTACTTGCTTTAAATCTTCTAACGTTTCACCAGTACTAATGAAAGGTCATCAATGGGAAAATCAACAGTTTTACCCTCTCTACAGATTCTGCTGGTCTTCTGAATTTTTGACACTTATTTTCTTTCAAATTTATGGCATCCACTGTTTGATTTTCTAATCTTGTTTAGATGGAAGCCTAGAAATCATTAAACTTCCAACTGTAGCACCTGACCTTGGATTTCTTGTTCTTTAATCACGTGAAAGCATAAAGTACACATTAGAATTTGATACTTTGCATGGTGTGCTTAAACTGGGTAATAGTTTTGCAATGCATCCTTAAGCCTTTGGGGTGGTATGGTGATGGCTCAATGGTTAGCACTGCTGCCACACAGCACCAGGGATCTGGGTTTAATTCCCATCTCAGGCGACTGTTTGGAGTTTGCACATTTTCCCAGTGTCTGCGTGGGTTTCCTCCCACAATCCAAATGATGTACTGGTCAGGTGAATTGGCAAATTGCCCATAGTGATAGGTGCAGTAAAGATAGGGGAGGGGAATGGGTCTGGGTGGGTTACTCTTCAGAGGATTGATGTGGAGTTGTTGGGCTGAAGGGCCTGCTTCAACACTAGGGATTCTAATCTAATATGTTTAATACATTTGGGTGAATCCATAATTGTCTGTCCTAATTGCTAACAAAGGCTTTAAATAACTGTTTGTTCAGTAATCTGTTCTTGAGTACCACTATTTGTAATCATTCTATAAATGCTTATCTATACATGATACTGTGATTTACACTCCCCTCTTAGGTTATGCATGGATAATTCATCTAGACACAGAGGAGTCCAAGAAATCCAGTTATATCCAGTTGCATATTCCTGAACAACATTTCATGGGGGGAGGGGGGGCACAATTTAAAGACCATATTTGGTAGAACAGTAAGTCTAAATTTCAGAGAAAAAACGAAATCCAAAGCAATGAAGTAAGTCAGTCCCAAGCAGCCTAGTCAGTTGAAAAGTTGAGCTAGACAGAAATACTTCCTATATTTCAAATATTGACACAGTTCATGTGGTCCCCTTGACAGATCAGTGTTATTACTGCTGGACAAGTCTCGAATACTTCTGAAAACTTTTTTTTTAAAAAAAAAGCTGAGTTTGTGATGATATTGCGAGGAAAAATTCTTCCAGTTGGTGCAGTTACTTTTCAGATTATGGTTCCTCCCCTATTTGGGGGAAAAAGGGTCTAATTATCTCCTTGATTTGCAAAGAGATGAGATCAAAATATCTGGAAATAAAGCTATTTTTTTCCCCAACTTTTATCCCATCACCCTTTTCACAGATCGTTCCTCTTCAGTAGTCAGTTTAAAAACTCCTTTGCAATGTGAGTATGTGGAATTGAAGAATCTCTTACCATAGAGTTAAACCACAGAATATTTTGATTTATTTGTCTCTTTAAAGATAGTATCATGACAATTTATAGGCTCGTGGGTAATCAAAAATTTTCTTTTGGTCTAAAATAATGAAAGAGGAGGACAGTGTTGTTAGTAAATTGTAGAGCAGCTCCCTATCAACAGAAGTAAGAGCATAGATTAGATTACTTACAGTGTGGAAACAGGCCCTTCGGCCCAACAAGTCCACACCGACCCGCCGAAGCGTAACCCACCCATACCCCTACATTTACCCCTTACCTAACACTACGGGCAATTTAGCATGGCCAATTCACCTGACCCTGCACATCTTTGGACTGTGGGAGGAAACCGGAGCACCCGGAGGAAACCCACGCAGACACGGGGAGAACGTGCAAACTCCACACAGTCAGTCGCCTGAGGCGGGAATTGAACCCGGGTCTCTGGCGCTGCGAGGCAGCAGTGCTAACCACTGTGCCACCGTGCCGCCCACAAAGCATCTTGAAGTTTGGGTTCCCAAAAAAGAATAAACCCCTTCTGGATTTTGAGTAGATTGTTGTCACAATCCTATGAGCCATAGTCATATTTTATCCATATCTAATCCAAGAATTGGGACACAGTTATTGTGTTCTTCCATAATACAACTGTCAACTTGTTGGTTATGTTTCAGTCTTTCGTCCAGCATAGAAAATACACCACTTAGAGCACAAATTGTAAGGGACCAAGAGGATAGATAAATTTCCCAGCCAACTATATTAAGTTAGGGTTGTTTACATGCCTTTTTCTTAATGATTTGTTGCGAGAAGGTTTAAAATATTGGGTGAAGTGCTACTCAGCCTTTTCTCACCCATTCAGAAATTAAGATTCTGGGTGTTACAATTCTGTTAAGGGCCATTAATATTCAAAAAAGAATGCTATAAAGTAGGTTCTAGTCTACTCAACCAGTTCCCTTGTTTTACACAATCTTAAAGATTCCTTCACTTTTTCTGGGGCTAACCCAAAAGAAATGCTTCAGCCCTTAGGAATTTAGTTTAATTCTATGGGGTCTATGGGGTCATTCCATTTAATATTTTAATATCCACCTTTTCTATTGTCAACTTCATGGCCTAGGCCTTTAACAGTAATATCCAAGCCTCAGAAAATGCTGGCCTCTGATTGATCGGCAGTCTCTGGCAGTATGGGACTTCTATGGAAAGCCTCCTGTTTGGATGAGAAGGTCGCAGTCTGTACCTAATTTTGTTTGATCCATTGAGTTTTCTCACTGGTGAGGTTGGGAGTTAGTCACTCACCTCCACTCAGAGTACAAAATACTTGATCCTAATTTGCATATTAAGTACTGGCTTGGGAGTTGTGGGAGAGGGGTATTGCAAATGCTGAGAATTAGAAGTGCTTTAAGTAACATTCCTACTTCCGTATCCCATCACTGTTCCAATTATCCTTGAGCACTGCATCATTCCTATTATTCTTTCTCTTCATTTAGCTGTCTGAAGATAGGACTAATCCATAGCACTATGATGTTAACCAACATGTAGGGCAAGGAGGCAGTCTGATGTGTTAAAGGTAAGAAGGATCATAAAGGCATAATCATAGAGATCACCAGCACGAAGACAGGCCCTTCAGCCCAACATCCCCATGCAGTCCAGTATTCACAATTTAAACTAGTCCCATTTGCCTGCATTTAGTGCATACCTATCCCATTCATGTACCTGTCTAAATGTTTCTTAAATAACGAAATTGTACTCCCTTCACTCACCACCATTGACAGTCTGTTCCAGACCCACACTAACCTCTGTGTGGGGAAAAAATGCCTCTCTGAATCCCTTCACCTCTTCTGTCTCTCCTTAGATCCATGCTATCTAGTTTCATACTACCATGGGGAAGGCTGGCTGTTATCTACCTTATCTATGCCTGTTATGATAAGGTCACCCTCAGTCTCCTATGCTGGAGGGGGAATAAAGTCCTGGACTATTCAACATTTCCTTACAATTTAAATCTTCCAGTCCAGGTAGCATCCTAATAAATCTTTACATCACCTTTTTAATGGCTTAATATACTTTCTACAGCAGGGTGACCAGAACTGCACGCATCTCTCTAAATGTGGCTTTGCCAACATATTGTAAAGCTGCAACAAGATGTCCCAAATCCTCTACTCAGGGGTCTGACTGATCGAAAGCTAGCGTGCCAAAAGTATTCTTCATTTCCCTGTCCACTGTTCGGATCCTGTCCGGGGTGAGCCTCCCCAATTTATTGCCATTCCAGACTGGATACCCAGAATTGTTAAGTGCTGAATGGGGTGGGATAAACTGGCTCCTCTTCTTTATTCACCCACCTCCCACGTTGGTTGCAATAAGGATCACTTAAACAGGGCTCCTTCCCCTGTAGATATCTTTATTCCTAAACAAATGAACTTCTACTTTAAGAAGCCAACTTAGCCAGGCTTTCTTGAATCAATAAGGAGTGAATTTATTAATTACAAGAAGTAGGAAAATTAGTAATGTAGTGCACATACATACCAATTCAAAATAAGAGATTATACGGATAATTCTCTGCATAGTTGGATATTGTGCCTGTTGTAGTGGGGTTTGAGAGTAGTGTTGATGGTGTTAGTTGAATGGCCATTTTCATGATCGTTAGTTTTGTAAATTTGTTGAGATTCTGTAGTTGATTCCTTTTGACTGTTATTGAATTACAGCATTCAGGATGTGTGGGAAAGTCATGATTAGGTTAGATTAGATTCCTTACAGTGAGGAAACAGGCCCCTCAGCCCAACAAGTCCACACTAACCCTCTGAGGAGAAACCCACCCAGACCCATTTCCCTCTGACTAATGCACCTAACACTAATGGGCAATTTAGCATAGCCAGTTCACCTGACTTGACACATCTTTGGACTGTGGGAGGAAACCGGAGCGCCTGGAGGAAACCCACAGACACGGGGGAGAATGTGCAAACTCCACACGGACAGTCGCCCAAGGCTGCCCTTTTATTGTCCTGTTTCTTTTTGTCTGGTGGCTTCAAAGTGAGCAAAGGTTTTTATTTGTAGGAGTAACTAGGGGGTAGTTCTTCAACTTTGAACCCAGCATACAAAAGCAGGCTGGTATACGTGAGAATTTGCAGTCCCATTAGCACGTGACACTGCAGTTGAAGCTGGTTTCTTCATCCCTATCCTTGTATATCCTCCAAAGTGAGAAAAAGATATGTCTGCAGTTTGACACATAATCCATAGGAGTATGGCTCCCGTTTCAGCAAGGGATTACCAGGCCCACTTTGTTAGCACAAGACTTCACCGACAAGTCTATTTCAACTCGCTCGTCCCACCTTTGAAGGGATGTTATTTAAAGGGAATCAAAAACAGGTCAAAAGCCATAGGAAAGGATCAATGCCTGAGATTCCAGAGTGGATAATGATAATGTATAGGTAGTTCTCATATAAAGTGTGTTTAGGCAGCGTGATTTGGCTATAACATAGCCGAAGAATTAGGGAACAGTATTTTCAAGAATGCTTACCTCTGTTCCCAATAGCGCGATTCCAGTGGAGAATTTTTCACATGCTTTGTTCTGCGCATGTGCTGATGTCAGCTGCCATCAGAGTATATTGGAGATATTGTACTATACATTGAACAGAATCCTTTCAAAAATTAAACCAATGAATATTCCCTCTGAGAGAAGAATATTCTTGTATAATCCCTGTATACGACATGTGGAGGACTGCATACTGAGGAAGTCAATCCGGGTGTTCCCCAACAGCAAACTCTGGATGAACCAAGACGTACAGAACCTGGTAAAAACCAGGCATGAGTTCTTCAGAGCAGGAGATCCACTCAACTATAAGGAATCCAAGTATGACCTTCGCAGAGCCATTAAGACAGCCAAGGACTAATACCGATACAAACTAGAGACCCAGACAGACACCTGGCAACTCTGGCAAGGACTGAATGACATCACAGGTTTTAAAAAGAGATCGTGCAAGATAGCAGACGATGACACATCCCTCCCAGATCATCTCAATGCCTCCTATGCCCGCTTTGAGTAGAGTTTTGACAGAGAGGTAACACCTATTCAGACAGGTCCTGATGAACCCATCCCAACATTCACTGCATCAGAGGTCAGATAAGTTTTCCTTCGTGTGACTCCAAGGAAAGTGATAGGACCAGACGATGTACCAGGCCGTGCACTCAGAGCATGTGCAGATCAACTGGCAGAGGTCTTCTCGGACATCTTCAACTTCTCCCTGCAGCAGGCCATTGTCCCTGTCTGTTTCAAGAGAGCCAACATCATCCCTGTGCCTAAGAAGGCTCATGCAGCATGTCTGAATGACTACCGCCCAGGGGCCCTAACTTTGGTGGTCATGAAGTGCTTTGAAAGGCTTGTCATGGCATTAAAAACTCCAGCCTCCCCACATCTCTTAACCCACTCCAATTTGCCTATCGGACCAATAGATCCATGTCAGATGCCATGTCACTTGCCCTTCACTCTTCCCTAGAACATCTTGACACCGAGAACAGCTACGTAAGAATCCTACTCATTGACTACAGTTCAACCTTCAGCACTATTATCCCCTCGAGACTGATTGCTAAACTTAGTGATCTCAGACCAAGCCCCACTCTCTGCAACTGGATCCTGAGTTTCCTGACCCATAGGCCACAATCAGTGAAAATTGGAGACGATATTTCTTCCTTACTAACACTCAATATTGGAGCCTCCAAGGGGTGCATACTTAGCCCCCTACTGTACTCACTGTGTACCCATGACTGAGACACCAAGTACGAGACTAATGCCGTTTACAAGTTCACTGATGACACCACCATAGTCAGTCAAATCTCAGATGGCGACAAAACAGACTACAGATGAGAGGTGGAAGACCTGGAAAATTTATTAGGCACGGTGGCTCAGTTGCTAGCCCTGCTGCCTTACAGCACCAGGGACCTGGGTTTGATTCCAGCCTCGGGTGACTGTCTGTGTGGAATTTGCACATTCTCCCTGTGTCTGCTCTGGTTTCCTCCCACTGTCCAAAGATGTGCAGGTTAGGTGGATTGGCCATGCTAAATTAGGTGCATTAGAGGGAAATGGGTCTGGGTGGGTTACTCTTTAGAGGGTCACTGTGGACTTGTTGGGCTGAAGGCTGTTTCCACGCTCGAGGGAATCTAATCTAATCTAAAAAAGAAGGTGCACTGAGAACAATCCAGCTCTCAAAGCCAGCAAAACCAAGGAACTCATTATTGATTTTCGGTGGGATGTTACTCATGGCCCCCTATACATTAAGAGCACAGAGGTGGAATGAATGGAGAGTGTCAAGCTCCTGGGAATGGTCATCCACAACAAGGTTTCTTGGACTCTTCATGTGGTGGACGCACTGGTTACAAAGGCCCAACAACATTTCTTCTTCAGGTAGCTGAGGACATTTGGCATGATGGTGAATACCCTTGCCAACTCTTATAGGTGTGCCATTGACAACAGTCTGTCTGGATGTATGGCAACTGTACCATTCCAGATTGGAGACGGTTACAGAGAGTGGTAATCTCGACCTGGACAATTACAAAGGCCAACCTCCCATCTATAGAAGCCATCTACCAGGCCTGCTGTCAAGGAAAGGCTGCCAGCATTCTCAAAGATCCAAACCACCCTGGCAATGCTTTTCTACAGCCTCTTCCATAGGAGAGAAGGTATAGAAGCCTGAACATGCACACCAGCCAGTTTCATATCAGTTTCTAAC
The DNA here is from genome assembly GCF_004010195.1 of Chiloscyllium plagiosum. Taxonomy (NCBI): domain Eukaryota; kingdom Metazoa; phylum Chordata; class Chondrichthyes; order Orectolobiformes; family Hemiscylliidae; genus Chiloscyllium; species Chiloscyllium plagiosum. Next base: position 53,438,996 of record NC_057720.1, read on the forward strand.
CTACTGTTGTTAGAATACTGAATGAACTCACAAACTCTTAACATTTGCTTGTACCAGTGTTTTTGTTTTTGCTGCTGTTTTACTTATTTACTTATCAATGCTACTTAACTCTGTGATCTGCCTGTATTGCTCGCAAGACAGAGCTTTTCACTGTGCCATGGTACACGTGACAATAAATTAAATTCACTTCAGACCTGTATAATTCCTGCAGGACTACATTACTCTCAAAAATACCATTTGCCATTCTAATTTGTTCTTGTACCTGGATATGCAATCTGAACCAACCCCCAAGAAACAGTCAGAAGACAATCAACTACAGCCACCCACTTCTGCAACCACAACTACACCTGAAGTGGTGATGATAATCCTCTGTCCCTGCATTAACAATATTTTTTTCAATGCAAGATGATAAATTTACTTTCGTTTCATTAATAAATATGATTTAAACCTTCATCCCAGTCATGCTATACTTTGTGTTAGGCTTTTAGGTGATTTTTGAGCGAGGGCTAGTATTAGTTTTGCTGGTCTGCCCCGACCCCATTTTTCCCATAGGCCCCGTGATTTCTATTAAATGACTTTCTATAAAGTGAGATTTGGAAGCAACTATGACTTTACAGGAGAACTAGCTGTAATCAGGTAGGGTGGAGCATCAACAAATTATCTTCTATGTTCAGAGACAGATGTAGTGGATTCCACATAATATTAAGTTTTTAAATCCAGTTCAAAGCTGTGAGAATTGAGCCTTGAGCACCAGGCGGATGGAGGAAAGAGTTGAGAGGGAGGAAGGACACAAAGGTCAAGTCCTCACAAGAGAATCTACCAAAGATTGAGTTATCTGGAGGAGCTGAACAAAAAGCAGTTATCAGCAGTAGCTTCCATCACTAAGCCTTGCTGCACAAATGCTCTGTCAGAGGGGCAAAGAACACCTACATCCTTGCTACGACCATTCATTAATTGCGATTTCTCCTGCTCCCCTCTTCCATCCCAGACCCAATATCTCACCTCTTTCCTGCTTGCCAATCCTGCCACTCATTGGTCCTTGTATTCCCCAGTGCTCCCACTAACTGCTATCATCATCCAAACTGTCACTGTTCATCTGTCCTCCCCATTGTATGAGGAGGCTTTCAAAGGAAAGATGGATGCAGCAACCTAGACCAACAGCCGCGATGAGACTGGTACACAAAGAAGAAACTATCTGTTGATGAGTTGTTACATTCTTAGGGATATAGTTTGCAAAGTAAAACTAAATTGCACTATGTAGACAGGCCAAGAAGAGGCAATGCCATATTGGATTTGGTACTGGGGAATGAACCCGACCAGGTGTTAGATTTGTAGGTAGGTGAGCACTTTGGTGATAGTGACCGCAATTTGGTTATGTTTACAATAGCCATAGGCAGGGATAGGTATATACCACAGGGAAAGAGGTATAACTGGGGGAAAGGAAGTATGATGCGATTTAGCAAGATTTAGGATGCATAAAGGATGTGGAAGCTTTGGGAAGGGTTCAGATGAGGTTTACTAGGATGTTTCCTGGAATAGAGGGAAGATCGTACGAGGAAAGGCTGAGGGAACTGAGGCTGTTTTTGTTGGAGAGAAGAACGTTGAGAGGTGACTTAATCGAGACATAAGATTATCAGAGGGTTGGATCGGGTGGACAGTGAGAGCCTTTTTCCTCGGATGGTGAAGGCTAACATGAGGGAACATAGCTTTAAATTGAGGGGTGATAGATTTAGGACAGATATCAGGGGTAGTTTCTTTACTCAAAGAGTAGTAGGGGCGTGAACGGCCTGCCTGCAACAGTAGTAGACTCGCCAACTTTAAGGGCATTGAATTGGGTATTGGACATACATATGAATAATAATGGAACGGTGTAGGCTAGAAGAGCATCAGATTAATTTCACGGGTTGGTGCAAAATCGAGAGCTGAAGGGCCTGTACTGCACTGTAATGTTCTACATTCAATATTCTACTTGAGTGATTCATGTTCATGTGTGAGGCAACAGTGATTAGCACAACACTGAAAATTGCAAATATACATTTGATTTCAAGAGCACAGTGCTGCTACCTGCTGTTGGATTTTTACTTTGCTGACTGAAACAACAAACCCACATATCTACTACAAACCCACTGACTCCCACAGCTACTTAGACTACAGCTGTTCCCACCCTACCTCCTCTAAAAACGCTATCCGTTATTTCCAATTCCTCCACCTCTGCCACATCTGTTCCCAGGATGACCAATCCCACCTTAGAAAAGGTTAGGCTGAGGATGGTCATGTCAGACAGCGAGTGGGAAGAGGAATTAAAATGGACGGTGACTGGGAAGTCTGGGTGGCTCCTGCAGGCTCGGCTTAGATGCTTGGTGAAACATTCCCTTAGCTTACCTTCAGTCTCCCCAATGTAGAAAAGACCACATTGGGAGCACCGGCTATAGAAAGCTAGGTTGGAGGAGAGGCAGGTGAACCTCTGTCTCACCTGGAGGGACTGTTTCGAACGTTGGCTGGGGGTGAGGAGGGTGGTGTGCTGGCAGGTTTTGCATCTTTTCTGTTGCAAGGGAAAGTACCTGGGGGTTCAGGGAGGTTGGTAGGGAGAGTGGCACAAACCAAGGACCTTCTAAGGGAACAGTCCTTGCGGAAGACAGAGGGGAGTGGGGAGGGGAAGATGTTCTTTGTGGCAGGGTTTAGTTGGAGTTGGCAGAAGTGTTTAAGGATGATGTGTTGGATACGGAAACGGGTGAGGAGGTAGGGAGGGCGAGGGTTTAGAGCAGTGGAGCGGGGAATGGAGATGGTGCGGTGCAGGGCTGTCTGAATGACAGAGGGAGGAAAAGCACATTGTTCGAAATAGGTGGACATTTAGGATGCTTGGGAGTGGAATGGTCTCCTCATCTGAGCAGATGCAGCAGAGGTGGAGAAATTGCGAGAATGGATGGAGTTCTTGCAGGATACCGGGTGGGAGGATTACACTTAAAATGTCGACTTTTCCACTTCCTAATGCTGCCTGGCTTGCTGTGTTCTTCCAGCCTCCTGCTTGTCTACCTTGGATTCCAGTATTTGCAGTTTTATATTTGTCTCTAACCAATCTAGAGACAGTCAGTTTGAACATAGGGAAGGAGATCAAAGTGAAGGCATAATACAATGGATCTATCTTGACTTGATGAAAATGAGTAGTTTCAAGTATCTGCCATCAGTGTGGAAGAAGGTAGAAACATGAAAATGGAAATTGAACAACGGATTAATTCCAGTTAGAGAAACTAGAATAAGTGCAATAAAGTCTAAGTGTTAGAAGGTATCACTAAAACTAGAGCAAATCTACAAGACAGTTATATGACTGATTTTGTTAAACAGTGTGGAAACCTGGACAAAATCAAGGAAGAAAGAAACAATGACTGGATACAACTGATATGCAGATACTGGGATGAATGTGTGGAGGGATGAAAGGACAAGTTCAGGACTCACACGTTGGGGGTCATTGAAGATTGTGAGAGCATCAAAGAAAGTAACTGTTAAGAGACTAAAATGGTATGATCATCTGTTGTAACAAGAGAGGAAATTGGGGATGTGAGTAGTGGAGGAGAGGCTGCTATGAAGAATGAATAGAGGAAGACCTAAGACCAGATATAAAGATATGGTGAGAGATATGAATACAGTATAGTGGGATTGGAGGAGGAATGGGTGACTGACAGGAGAAGATAGAGAAAGGTGATTAACCATTATTATAGCAACTTTAAGAACAACTCGATAGACTGAAAAAGGAGGACCTCCATAATGTGCCTGCCTACATTCAACTGAGATGCCTCATTTTGCACATACAGCTTGTGTTATAGAGTCATAGACAGACTCTTTGGTCCAATTGATGTATGCTGAACATCATCACAAACTAAATTAGTCCTACCTGCCTGCTCTTGTCCTGTATCGTTCCAAACCTTTCTTATTCATGTACTTATCAAAGTGTCTTTCAAACATTGTAACTGTGCCCACATCCATCACTTCCTCAGGAAGTTCATTCCACATGCGAACCACTCTCTTGTAAAACAATTTACCCTTCATGTCTTTTTTAAATCTCTGTCCTCTCACCTTAAAAATGTGTGCTCCCGAGGCTTGAAATTCCCCCATCCTAGGGAAAAGACACCAACCATTACGTCTAACTATGCGCCTCTTGATTTTACAAACCTCTATAAGTTCACCACCCAACCTCCAATGAAAAAGGACACAGCCCAGCTAGCCTTTCTCTTTAATTCAAATTTTCCAAACCTGGCAATATCATGGACGGGCAATAAATGGTGGCTTAGCCAGTGACATCCTTGTTCCGTGAGTGAATAAAATAAAAGGCAATTAAGGCAGTATTGTTCTCATGGCATCTAGAAGGTATAAGAACAGAAGGTTTGATTGTCAAAGCACAATGAGCATGCATCTGAGCACAAGGAAAGTTGCAACTGACAATGGGACACAATTGAAAGATATTCAGTCCAATGAATCTTCTCCAGCTTGATAATATCCTTCCAATAAGTGGGCAACCAGAACTGGACACATTACTCGTTTTCCAATGAAAATCACAACAACCAGTTAATGCATTCTTGATGAATTCTTAACCATGGAGTGGGAAGGATCATGGGCCTGCAGCCACCCATCCTGGTGAAAATGGCAACTGACAACTGGAAACTGTCACACTGCTGACATTGATGTTCTCTATCCCCCTGCCTATGTGCCCCCACTCCATTCTGGCACTTTTTATATAATTCAACCTTCCAAACATGGGCTTTGCACATACCCGCATGTTCCTAGCGTAGGACCAAACACAGTAATAAAAAAGCCAAATAGCTATGAGGAGAGCTTTTCCTGGGTCATCTCTTCTGCCTTTCAAGATGTAAATACTTAGAGAGAAGTGGGAGATTGAAGAATATGTTTTGAACATTGGAACATGGTTCCTTAGTTCCAAAGATGAACCAATGATCCTCAAGCTTTGACTTATTTCATTTTTAAAAGCAGGTGTAAAATATCATCATTGGTGCTCGAGGGTGATTCATGTTTTGTGCAATTTGTAATTTAGCCATTAGCAATATAAAAACTGCTGAACTGTATATTGCAAGAGATATTGGACAGTACGTCCTTTCAAATAAAGCATTATGATTAATTTAGAAAGAGATGAGTCAAATTAATAGTTACCTTCAAGAGACTAGTAAAGAAATATCAGTGCAGATGAAAATCAGATTGCACAAAATTAGTAAAATGCAACAAAGAACTGCAGATGCTGGAAATCTCAAACAAACTCAGGTGTTCTGAAGAACGGTCACTGAATTGAAACATTCTGCTTTCTCTCCACTAATGCTGCCAAACCTATTGTGTTTCTCCAGTAATTTTTATTTATGTTACACAAAATTAATATTGTTAACAACTGGAAATGCTGCAGACACAAAAGGAAGATTCTTTTTCTTCACCAAAGAGTGGGAATTGGTAGAGAATTGGCCATCAATCAGACATGACACTTACTTTTCATGTTCATTGACTTGAGTGGAAAGAAAGACCTGGTGAGGTATAAAAAGATATCTGATCCATTACTCTTTACTTTGCATTGTATGTGAAAATTATGTCCTAATTTAAAAGTTCGAAGAATTGCAAGAAACTGACATTAAGATTTTTCCGAAATAGCATCTCATAAACAATAAAAGCAAAATTGTGCAGATGCAGCAATCTAGAATAAAAACAGAAAGTGCTGGAGAAAGTCAGCAAGTCTGGCAGCATATGTGAAGAGATAAAGAGAGTAAATGTTTTGAGTTCAAAGACTCTTTTCTGGAATTGAAGTTCGGAGCTTAGTTACAAAGAAGATCTTTGGGCTCAAGATGTTAACTCTGTTTCTCTCTTCACAGATGCTGCCAGACCAGTTAACTTTATCCAGCATTTTCTATTTCTGTGCCATAAATAATATTTGCCTCCCAAACGGATACAGTACATGAATTTCTTGGTTAATATCATTAACTGGTTCCTGGAAAACACAATATTACATGAAAGGACATGATGCAAAGTATGGATGTGGTATGATAAATGGGGTCACATTCCTTGTGGATTGTATTTGGAATACGCCTTTCCGTATCAACATGCACATTAACATTTTAAAGTTAAGAAAATGTAGAAAACATCAGTGGTAAGTTTATCCCAACATGAGAAAATTAAGAAAACACAGGGCTGGAATTTACAGCTACAAATAGGGCAGGCCATCAGCCCAGAGCAAGCATGGAATACAGGTCATTCTGTTATAACGTGTGTATTGTTAACAGGAATTTGCTATAACGCAATTGTCAAATTGAGGACACTGCTTCTAAAGCACAAAGTTTAAATGGACATTATGCAAATTTAAATAGTTTAGATGGTGCTGCTATTATACAATTTTTTTATAGCACGGGATTGCACAAGAATTGAACCACTGTGTTACAGCAGAACTGACTGTATAGCAGAATTGACCTCATCACACTTAACACCAGCTTAATGGAAGATGGGCAGCATGGAAATCAGAAGCTGCCTGCTATTTTGAAACAACCAGTGGAAAATGTTTGAGTATTGATAAAAAAAAGATATATTGTGTTGAAGCTTTTTGTCTTGCACTTATCAGGACAATTGGCAAGAAAATCACTTCAAGGAGAAAACTAACATTTCCCTGCATGAGAGGAGAATGCTGATTAATTAGCAAGCGGACTCTGATTGGTCAAGATATTGCCATGGAGAATGCACCCATTAATGTTGACTGATACATAATTGTCAGGGTTGTTTAAATTTTTAACCGGATTGGTTGACTTCGCCCTGAGAAATGAACCAGTATATGGCTGTCATCTATCAGTTGACTGGAAACAGATGCATATGTGTACATGTTCCTTCTGCCTGCCCTGTGTATTAATATATGTAGCTTCTGCTACATGCAAATGTGCTATGTGACGAGCCTGACTGACAAACCTAATTGGTTGTCAGTACATTTCTTTACACAGTCAAGATTATCTAGCAAATGTTATCTAATTGCAGAGTTACACCTGAAGTTGGGATCTTTGCTGCAAGTTTTGCAAGTGCAGACTGGCTGGATACAGTCAGCCCTTTGCTTGTTGTGAACAACCAAAGGGACATGCTGTTTGGCACAATCCACCAGCCTATGGAGGCAAGGCCTCCATACCTAGGATCACACCAACACTGATATCCATTTCTGTAATAGGCTGCCACTAATAGGATGCTGCCTTCAAGCCAAACAATTGGCCCTTCAATTGTTTGCAACAGCAAGGTACTGACTATATTCAACCAGTCCATGCTTGCAATATTCATAATGCCATCTGACACTTAGCATTTGTTGATAATACCTTAAATTTGAAACTGTGTCTATCACTTGTCTAAATCTTTTTGACAATGACACATGATATCAGGACAATCATTGACCCACCCTTGTCCACCTTCATCACAAGGACAGTTATGATTTTTCCTAAGAACGAACCATTCTTGTTTTTTTGTAAATAATTGGGCCACCATATGGTCTGTTAACCTTAACATCCCTTTTGTCCTTGCTTAAGAAATTGTTCATGTTTGGAAAGGGAAGTTGCTATAGATGTCATTATATGAGGGCTCATATCACACAGGAAATACTAGAAGCTTTCAGTTTTGTACCAATCCCAATTTCCAAAACAGAGTAGCGAGGGAAGTTTCAAGCAGGTTTGTGAAGGGAGCAGTGAAAGGGATATTGGGTGGGAGTGTCAAGAGGAGTAGTAAGTGGAGCTATGAGTAGGAATAGTGAGTGAAATGTGCATTGACAGGAGATACAGTTTCATTCTGATTGTTGCATAAATTGCTTTCATGTTAATTTCCTTATTTTATTGCATATTCTTTGCCCAATTAACATAAACTTACATTGTCCTTACCTTTCTGATTCTTGCTTAATGAATATTTTCTATTTTCTCCTTGCATAAGCTTTGATTCTCGTTACTTAAAGCAGGTTTTCATTTTGCTTGTTACACACTGGATACACACTGACTTGTGCTGTTTCCAGTTATCACAACAGCTTGCTATCTTCTTGTTTCTCATAGGTAACATTACATTTATTTCCTCAAATTACTTAATTTGTCTTCTTTGTTTCACTGCAGTTACACAATACAATTACCTAATTCTTAACTGGGATATTATTTCAAAGCTTTTATAACCAGTTCCTTCACAGGCACAACATCATGGGTGGGGCGGGAGGGGGTGCTGCTGGTTGGAGGTGGTAGGTTGTTGGTGAGAAGGAGGATGATTGGTTGACTATTCAATCAACTTAATAATGTCTTCATTTGACATCTAGAAATGACTTTCCAGCAGGTTGAACAGAAGTGAGAACTCTGGTTGATCTTTTTCCTTCCCCAGTGAACCCACACACTACAGCCAGGAGTAGCTGCCTCCAAGCACCACGCAATCAGTCACAACTGATTGGCCATCTCTGCTACTGGGGTCTCCATATTCGGCTATGTATTTACCAAAAGTGGTTTGTAGAGTTTCCAGAGTGCAGTTCTGATCATCAAGAAAGCGGTAGTTCTTCATAATGTCATTTTATTGTTTCTTAATTTCCTGAGTTGAATTCTAATCCAAGCAACAACAGGATGAATATTGCTTATGATAACAAAACAAAAACTAGTAACGCATAAATGGCAGACTAAGCAGTGAATGATTTTGTTTTGTTTCAAATAAATAAAACATGCATTGTCATAAATGCCAGTTTATTCCATGATGATAAGTGAGCACATTAAAACAAGAAAAATCAAAAGCTGGTTGTTACTTAATGCTTTGTAAGGTTTTTTTCCCCTAATGCTGTTTCTTTTATTGTTTACAGGGTCTGGGGAGGGATGGGTATGATAATTCATGTCACTATGCTTTAATGTCCTGGCAGTTAAGCTGTAGTCAGAACTCAACAGCATAGTTAGTACTGATTCAGTTGTAATGAATAATGTTGATCAATTTTCATCTTGAATACAGGTTGTCAAGAAGGAATGTTTCATCGACTGAAATAACTGTCAAGTGACAATTTACAGAAAAATAAATTGTTGAGCAATTGGTAAATCACAACCTTGAAAGGCAACTTTAGAACCTTCAGAACATTAAACAAATAAGCTAATAACGTAGGTTATAATTACTCACATATATGTATAACATTTTAACAATGCTGACAAGCACTTTATAAAGTTTAATAAAGGCAGCATTCAGTCTGAAAAAAATGAAAGTAATACATGTTTGGTAATAATCAGGCTTGTTGGACACTGTAAGACTATTGTTGATCCCTTTTATCTAATTAAACATATTCACAAAGCTCTGCTCAACAACTTCCAGCTGCCATTGAAGACGTAAGTATTTATTTTATAGTTTAACTGAACTAAATGATCTCACCCCCTTCTACTAGGCATATAACTGAAAGGAGAAGGAAAGGGATATGTTGAAAAATGCAATTGAGGATGTAATTGCGGTTCCCTTTTGTTCCTAAATATTTTATATTCTTTCTGATCCTTGCTAGCTCAAATTAAAAGGAAGATATAAAATGAAAGCAGTAACCATGACATACTGCCAATGTAAGATGCCATATAAATACATTCAACAGAATATTGTGGGGCTCTAAGCCATGTGGGCTATGGTGAGATTTGTGGTAGAATTGGACAAGAAATCCATTGAAACCTACCTTGACACTGGGAGCAACAATATCCATCTTTTAAGCTTTATACAAATAAAGTGGCACATTTCTTGAAAGCAGTGATGAGTTGCCAAATAAGAGATCTTAATTCTTATTGAATGCCTTGTTGATTGTCCAACTCGCCTCATTAATAGTCAGATTTCTGGAAACCAGAGCAGGTACCTGGTGGTTTTAGCTTGCCAATTGCTCTGAATGACCTCCACTTTGCCTATGATCACATTGCAGCCCAGGGCATGAGTCACAGGGACCAAACACATGTATCCCTTGTCCACAGACCTTACCAAGGCTTAATGACCATTGTGACAATTCTCTGATACATGGCCAGTGCAATCTGGAAACATGGAATTGTATTGCAGGGGAGCACTGGAGGCACCCGTGCCACAAAGGAGGGTTTAAATTAGTGACGGGGGTGGGAATCAGAGCATAGGTTAATATGTGAAATGACAGTAAGGCGAGGTGGAAGAACAGACAGGGAAGGGATGACTGAACATGGCAGGACTGATGCTCTCAAGTATCTGTGCTTTAATGTGAGATTGACAGGTAAGGCAGATGAAATTTGAGCTTGGATTAATATATATAACTATGATGTTGTAGTTATTACAGAGACTTGATTGAGAGAGAGACAAGACTGGCAGCTTAACATTCAGGGATTGAGATGTTTTAGGCGTGATAGAGAGGAATGTAAAAGTGGAAAGGGAGTTACATTACAGATAAGGGAGAATATCGCAGTTGAACTGAAGGTGTACACCATGGAAAGCTTATCCAGTGCAGTCATATGGATAGAGCTCAGGAATAAGAAGGGTACAATCACTTTAATGCGGTTGTATTTCAGGCCTTCTAAAATCCAGCAGAAGATAGTTCTGCCAGATCTGCTGAGCTTTTCACATAATTTCTGTTTTTGTTGGAGGAGACAGAAGGTACAGCTATGTGCAGAAATTATGGAAAAATGTAAAATCAGCAGTATTGTTGCAGTGAGTGATTTTAAATTCCTCTATATGTAAATAATTCAACTAGAGAAACGGCTATGCCAGACCTGGTATTGGAGAATGAGCCGGTCAAGTGATCAAAGTTTCCATGGGAGAGCACCCGGACAGCTCTCTCATTTCCCTATTCCCTTATCATTGTGTCCTCTGTCCTGAGGACCAATGGAGCACAGGTATGTGTGTCTCTCTGGTACATGCTGACAGTGCTGGACCTGGCTGTCCATGGCAGGGGCCAACTGTCCATGGAGGATGCCCGATGGTCACACGATTTGATCCACTGCTGCAGCATCGGGGTAATAGGGCAGTTGTGCCCCACAGACTTGTCTGCTGCTGCTATTCCTCCCTATATGAATGGCTGAAGTCCCTGATTGCTGAAACCACAATGTCGCCTCCTGCCTTGGGCTGAGCACAGTGATGGTCTCTGATTGCCAGTAACTGTCGCAATGAGATTCCCACCCTCTCAGTCTAATGTTCCCACCAAGGTGGCCTGGTATAGGGTGCAGTCTTGCTGATATTTCCTCGAGGCTTTGGTACTTTTGTTCCAGAGGTCCAGGAGGTGGATTCAGGGGGTAGCCGGGCATTTCTCAGAGAGATTGTGGAGATGCTGACTGTACCTATATGACATGAGTGAGTGAGAGAGAGAAAATCATAGGCAGTGCGCGAAAGTGAGGACTGCAGATGCTGGAGATCAGAGTCAAGATTAGAATGGTGCTGGAAAAGCACAACAGGTCAGGCAGCATCTGAGGAGCAGGAAAAGCCCTTTATCAGGAATGAGGCAGGGAGCCTACGGGGTGGAGAGGTAAATGGGGGAGGCGGGGTGGTGGGTGCTGGGGAGAAGGTACAAAGAGTACAATAGATGGATATAGGTGGGGATGAGGGTGATAGGTGGAACTGGGTTAAGGTGGGGGGAGGGGAAATGAGGAAACTGGTGAAGTCCACATTGATGCCCTGGGGTTGAAGTGTTCCGAGGCGGAAGATGAGGTGTTCTTTCTCCAGGCGTCGGGTGGTGAGGGAGCCGCGGTGGAGGAGGCCCAGGACCTGTATGTCCTCAGCAGAGTAGGAGGGGGAGTTGAATTGTTCGGCTACAGGGCGGTGGGGTTGATTGGTGCGGGTGTCCTGGAGATGTTCCCTAAAGCGCTCTGTGAAAAGACGTCCAGTCTTCCCAATGTAAAGGAGACCGCATCTGGAGCAATGGATACAATACGATACATTTGTGGTGTGCAGGTGAAACTTTCTTGGATGTGGAAGGCTCCTTTGAGGCTTTCGATGGAGGTGTGGGCGCAGGTTTTGCAATTCCGGCGGTGACAGGGGAAGGTGCCAGGAGGGGAGAGTGGGTTGTTGGGGCACGTGGACCTGATCAGGTAGTCAAGGAGGGAACGGTCTTTGTGGAAAGCGAAAAGGGGTGGGGAAGGGAATTTATCCCTCGTGGTGGGGTCCGTTTGGAGGTGGGGGAAATGTTGGCGGATGATGTGGTTTATGCAAATATTGGTAGGGTGGAAGGTGAGGACCAGGGAGGTTCTGTCCTTGTTGCGGTTGGAGGGGTGAGGTGCGAGGATAGTGGTGCGGGACATGGATGAGATGCGTTGGAGAGCATCTTCAACCCCGTGGGAAGGGAAATTACGGTCTTTAAATAAGGAGGCCATCTGGTGTGTCCTGTGGTGGAACTGGTCCTCCTGGGAGCAGATACAGTGGAGGCAGAGGAATTGGGAATATGGGATGGCATTTTTGCAGGAGGTAGGGTGGGAAGAGATGTAATTCAGGTAGCTGTTGGAGTCGGTGCATTTATAAAAAATGTCAGCGTTGAATCAGTCGTCCTTGATGGAGATGGAGAGGTCCAGAAAGGGGAGGGAGGTGTCAGAGATGGTCCAGGTGAGTTTAAGATCAGGATGGAATGTGTTATTGAAGTTGATGAACTGCTCAACCTCCTTGCGGGAGCACGAGGTGGTGCCAGTGCAGTCATCAATGCAGCGGAGGAAGAGTTGGGGAGTGGTGTCGGTGTAACTACAGAAGATGTACTGTTCTGCGCAGCCAACAAAGTGACAGGCATAGCTGGTGCCCATGCGGGTGCCCATGGTTACCCCTTTCCTCTGGAGTAGTGGGAGGGTTCAAAGGAGAAATTGTTGAGGGTGAGGACCAGTTCAGCCAAACGAATGAGAGTGTCAGTGGAAGGGTACTGTTGGGGACGTTGGGAGAGGAAGAAATGGAGGGCTTGGAGGCCCTGGTCATAGCAGATGGAGGTGTAAAGGGATTGGATGTCCATGGTGAAGATGAGGCATTGGGGACTGGGGAAATGGAAGTCTTGGAGGATGTGAAGGGCATTGGTAGTGTCTTGAATATATGTGGGGAGTTCCAGGACAAGGGGGGATAGGACAGTATCAAGGTAGGTGGAGATGAGTTTGATAGGGCAGGAGCAAGCTGAGACAATGGGTCGGCCAGGGTGGTCAGGCTTGTGGATCTTGGGAAGGAGGTAGAATCGGGTGGTGCGGGGTTCCCGAACTATGAGGTTGGAAGCTGTGGGTGGGAGATCGCCTGAGGTGATGAGGTTGTGTATGGTCTGGGAGATGATGGTTTGGTGATGGCGGGGTAGGGTCATGGGCAAGGGGGTGGTAGGAGGGGGTGTGTTCGAGTTGGCGTCTGGCTTCAGCGGTGTAGAGGTCAGTGCGTCAAACTACCACTGAACCCCCTTTATCCGCTAGTTTGATGGTGAGGTCGGGATTGGAGCAAAGGGAGTGGAGGGCTGCGCGTTGTGAGGGTGAGAGGTTGGAGTGGGGAGGGGTGTTGACAGGTTGAGGTGGTTGATGTCTAGGTGGTAGTTGGAAAAGAAGAAGTCGAGGGAGGGTAGTAGGCCAGCACAGGGTGGAAGGTAGATGAAGTGTATTGGAGGTGGGTGAAGGGGTCCTCGGAAGGTGGGCGGGAGTCCTGATTGAAAAATAAGCTTGGAGGCGGAGGCGGCAGAAGGAGCAGGGGTGACAGTGGGATCCATACGGGGCGTGTCAGCAGTATGCAGGTGAATGGCAATGGTGGGGGTGGTAGTGGTGGCAACGATGGCAGTGGGGGAGGGGGGCAGAAGGCAAATTGTAGCGAAAGGGAATAAAATAAAATAACTAGAGTCAGAAGGGAAATAATGATGTAGAGCATAGGCAGTGGTCAGGTGTACAATGACTGACACTGACAACAGGGTTAATGTGAGAGTTACAGTAGAAAGAGGAGTGGTACTTATTTAGTTGGGGGACAGTGATCTGCACAAGAGTGGCTCAGGTTTTGTCCTACGAGGGGCAGGATTCTGCCCTCATAAGGGCCGAGGAATCTAATATCGGTCATGTCCACCCCACTCAAATCACTTTACACTTTCCTTTTCTGGGTTGTCTTTTCCTGGAATGAAAAAAAGGGAGGGATAGAGGGCCTGCCCAAAATTTCAATGCTGGACCTTGGAATGTGTAAGTCTCAACACTCAGTGAAGGATAGCTCTTTGCACTGCAAGACCAGCAATTTTCAAGCAGTGCTGAGAGCAGCTTTCTCCAAGTTGACAGTGCACAAGCTGCTGTTTATATTGTTTCAGCTTTCGTCCTTGAGAATATCTATAGGGCACAGAGTAGTACATCATGGTATTGCTTGAGATCAACCTCAATGAACTTAAGTTCTCTCTAAATCTCACAGAGTCCCTATATTGACTACTGTCTGATGGTCTTGTGGTCAAAAATGTTTTTGTGAATATATTTCTCCAAAAGGTCAGATTCTATGCCAAAGTCCAACTGGTTGAAGCATCTGCAGCGCAATGGTCAGGCTTACCATTTGCAACACCAAGGTTGGGTAGAATCACAGTAGGTAATGACACTGGTCATCCAATTGCACAGTGGATCAGGTGGTTAACACTGCTGCCTAATAGCACGAAGTACTGTAGTCCATGTGCTGCAAGTGGGACCTCAATAACATTAGGGAGAGAATTCCAGGATTTTGACCCCGGCAGCACAAAAGAAATACACTTCCAAGTCAGGGTGGTGACTAGCTTGGAGGGAAACTTGCAGGAGGTGATGTACATCCCCATGCATTTGGTGCCCTTGTCCTTCGAGATGGTAGTCATTGTGGGTTTGAAAAGTGTTCTGTAAGGAGCCTTGAAATTTAAAAAGTGGTACACACAGCTACTCCTGAAAGGCAGTGGTGGAGGGAAAGAATGTTTTTGGATGTCGTGCTAATTAAGTGGCTGCTTTGTCCTAAAGGAAGGTATATGGATAAATATTTCCTTTTCAGATAATGATATAATTCCTTTGTGAGAGTCTTTTTGACCCTGACAATACCACAGACAGTGAATCCCAAATCCTAACAACTTGCTACGTGGTAAAGATTAATCCAGTTCCCCCACCTGCCACGCTGGGAACAATTGTTGAAGATACCCTGTGCACAAGAAAAGCTGTGATCCTGATACCATCCCCTGGGGAGGCTTACATAAACTTTCTCAGAGGCTGAAAAATAATCCATTTGCTACTTCTCTTTTCATTCTGTCATTCTGCCGATTTTATATCCATATTACTACTCCTTTTCATTACATGCGCTCTAACTTTACACAAAAGTGTGACATTGCTTCAAATGCCGACAGAAATCCATGTGCATCCCATCAAAAACGTTACCCTCATCAAACCTCTGTGTTACAAAAAAACTCAGGCGACTTAGTTAAACACTATTTATCCTTAACGAATCCATTCTGACTTTCCTTAACTAACTGCATTTGCCTGAGTTTTCTTTTCAACAATTGTTTTGAAAAGCTTTCCTAACACCAGTGTTACATTGACTGGCCTGCAATTGCTACATTTGTCTTTACATCCACTTTTGAACAAAGGTACAGTGTCTGTAATGCTCCAGTCCTGCAGCACCACCCTTGAGTTTGGAGAACATTGAAAAATTATGGCCAGTGCCTTTGCAATTTCCATTTCCACTTCCTTCTTGGATCTAGCTCACTGGTTCTGATGCGCTATCAACTTTAAGTACAGATAGCTTATTTAATGCCTCTTTCTTATTAATCTTAAATCCCCTCTTTCACCATGACCTGGGCAACATCATCAGTTGTGTAGAGGTTTTTAAGGGTAAATAATGTTTAATGGCTTAGTAACTTGGTAACTTTGTAATATGATCCCTAATTAGCCCTACTCTTCCTTATAGCACCAGAGAAGACGTTTGGATACACTTTAATGTAAGTTGTCAGGCTCTTCTCATCCTCTCCCTTTTCATCTTTTGATTTTTTTTGTGATTAAAAAATCTACCCGTACCCAATTCCATAGGGCCTGGTTTTCAATTATATTATCCTCCAAACATCTACCATTCAGCACATTTTCCCTGATTCAGCTTTATTTCTGTCTATTTTGCCTCCTAGAAAACCCCATATTTCTTTGGCCTACCTTTCGCCTTTGATTGTACTTGAACTAGCATCTCTTTAAAGACAGCCATTTGCAAGAAACACTTGATTCAAAATCTTCCACGCTTGACAGATTTATTAATTAATTGAAGTTGAATTCCCTCAGAGACCTTGGTGCAATGTGAATTTATACTTCGAGAACATTAATCTAACTCTATAAGATTCTCATTATGTTAACATGCCTTTTTTAAATCACAGATCAATAATTGGAAAGTGCTCATTTTCCAGTGTAAGAATTGTGATTTCTTTGCTCCTGTTGAGGTGATGCAGCCAACATACAGACTTCATGCTTCCTGCTGATCACCATGATTGTGACATGTAACCCAATGCTAAGTGGCCTGTTGACTGGCTGTACACAGAGCAGCAAGTCTAGTCATGTGCATAGATAGCACAGCTTACAGCGAGACTACACCTTAAAGGCAACCTGCATCTCTGAAATAGGGGATGCATTCAGGCTGATACAACCAGTGGAACAATATCAAAAAGTATTTCAAAGAAGGAATAAGAAGACCAATGCAGCACCAGGGCTCCCAGGTTCTCTGTTGTACCACAGGAGGTCTTATACCAGGAGGAGGAAAGCAGGAGGCATGTTATATTTCTACATGGGGCTTGAGGAGACCATCCATGCTACAAAGAGATTGGGGGCAGGTAGCCACTAAGGTTAATTCAAGGATTTGCCCTTTTGAATCTAGCTGTTGTGTTTCAGAAAGCTCAATGTCTCAAATTGAGTGGTGAATGTCACTTGATGTAGCCTCAAATGCCACCTCCTCACAAGTGGATCAACAACCTCACACACTGCCCAATTTACAACACCTCCTTTGCCCATCTTTAGCAATCCTTAACAATCAGAACTCATACCTAACATTCTGATTCTCAGTTCACCCTTCCACACCTACCATTGCGGTAAGTCTTACATCCAACTATGAAAAGCAGTTCTGATAAAAAGTCCTACTGTACTCAATATACTAACTCTATTTTTCTCTTACAAGAGATTCTGCCAGACCTGCAGGAGTTTCTCTTGCACTTTCTGTTTTTATCTAATATATCCAGCATCTACAGTATTTTGCTTTGACCCTAAATCAGTGGCAAACATTCTTTGCATTCTTTTGCAGGTCACGGGGTAAACAAGAGCAGCTAACAACAAAAACTCAATAGAGGACAGGCACGTCTATTTCTCATGAACCACATGGAGGAAGTGTGGCTGAAAATTAATGGACTGGCATTTTCTGAGACCATTGAGCACAGTATCACCAAGAACATCTAGTACGTACCTGCGTTCTCAAATCTTACTTCACCTTTATCCTCCTATCAGGCAATGGAATGCAAGCTGCAAATGGTGTGACCATGGAAGCCCTATTTTCTACCACATCCACTGCCCTTCTCTCAACCCAATAATTCCCTTCAGAAAGCAAGAATGGGGGAGATCCAAGATGGCGGTAGTCTGAGTGGTCTGCTGTGCTGGGCTCTATGCCATACCCTCTGTCAAGGGAAAATTGAAGCAGCAGTAGAACCACTATCTGCCATCTGAAAAGCATGAGCAGGAAATCCAACTACTGGACCAAAGAATGGAGGCAGTGGAGGAGAGGACTGTGGCATCGAAGACCGTGGCGGAGATCTTGGGAAGACCAGGTTCAGGTCCTTCAGGAACTAGTCGATGAACTGGAGAATAAAAATAGGAGAAAAAACTTACGGCTTGTGGGTCTTCTGGAACACGAGGAAGGCAAGGACCTCATCAGCTTTTTGGAGGGATGGCTCCCAAAGTTCCTGGGGCTGGAGTTGGAGTTGGGCCTGGTGAGCGTGGAGCGGGCCCACCAGATCGCAATGCGCAGGCCCAGGCTGGACCCGCACCCAGTGCAGCTCCTGTATTATAGAGAAAAACAGTTTATAGTGGAAGCAGCAAGAATATTGGAAAGGAATTCACAGGATTTAATGTACAAAGGCTCAAAAATAATGTTTTTTTCAGGATTTCTCAGGATCCCTAATTAAGAAGAGAAGAGCATTTGATGAAGTCACGAAAGCGTTAAGGGACCTGAACATTCAATATTCCTTGAGGTACCCATGCGTTTCGCCCATGGGTGGACAGTACATAACTTTGACTCCGCAGAAAGGCAAAGGACTTTGTGAATTCTTTGAATTGAAGGACTTGTGTCAGGGTGGGAGGGGAGGGAGCATCGTTGCGGGAATAGGTTTATTTAATTGCCCTTTTTTTTACTTCTCTCTCCCCATTTTCTTTTTTGTGGTTATTGGCTTTATACATACAGCCTTGTTGTAAAACCAGAATTATTTTATATATTGGTCGTTTAGGTATTATCCAGGGACACTTTTTTTACTGCTGTCCTTTTGATTTTGTATTGGGGATGGCTATATCCATGGTTAAGATGAGTGGGGGGGGGGCGGGGGGGTGTGGGAATGGGCATCCATTGTTAACTTTCAGAATGTAAATAACAGGCTTTTTTCATTTGTGAATTGCCTGGGGCTACAGCACAGCCTCAGCTAGAGGGAGTTAAGATGGTACTAAGGATTGGGAGGGATGCCTCCAATGGGCAACGGGGAAGATCTCTAGTGAATTGGGGGTTATTTGGGTGTTTGCTTCAGTTAAATGTAGTGATTAGTTTTTGTAGTTGTAGTAATTTTTATAGGAGTAGTTTTTAGACTTCATAGAGTTAATGTCTTTGTAGCTCACCACACCTCAGATAAGCTTCCTCCTCTTGGGAAACCACGGGCTGCCCTGGATGACCATGGCTAGTGATTTGTTCAGGTGGAAATATAAAAGGGAGCCATTCCCCTATTAAACGAAATAAGGTCTTATCAAGCCTCAGGAAGGAAAGGGTGGATATTGCCCTGCTGCAGGAGACGCATCTAACTGATAAGGAACATCTGAAACTGTAGCAGGAAGGTTGTGACAGGATATTTTTCTCATCCTTCAACTTTGAGGAGAGGAGTGGCTATGCTGATAAGAAGGAACCTCCCTTTCTAGGTAACGGAGCAGATTAAGGATGAACATGGACGGTTTATCATTCATAAAGTCCTAATAAATGGAGAAGAATACGGTGTTTTGAATGTATATTGTCCCCCGGCGCACCGTCTTAAATTCCTAATTGATGCAGTGGCTAAATTAATGAATCTTGGGGTGTGCTGCATGGTCATAGGAGGGGATTTTAATTGCCTAATAGATCCCAAGGTTGACAGGGTGCCAAGGGGCCCAGCAGATATGCCCGCATAATCTAAGCAGTTGGTGGACCTGTGTGAGGAGTTGGGACTAGTGGATGTGTGGAGGAGTCTCCACCCTAATGGAAGAGACTTTATGTTCTATTCCAACATACACAAGTGCCATACGCGAATTGACATGTTTTTATGCCAACTGATGGTTTGGATAGAACATTGGCGTGCAAAATTGGGAATATAGCTGTCTCGGATCATGCGTCAGTATACTAAGATCTTAAAATCAAGGGTAGTGGAATGGATGCACGGTACTGGTGTATGGGTCCATTTCTGTTAAGGGATAGCAAATTTATTGAATATATCAGAAGAGAGTTATGGCTAGTAATCCGGCAATACTTTGGGAGGCCACTAAGCCATATTTACGAGGCCTGATCATTTTGTATTCTGCGACTAGGAGGAGGCAGAGGGAGCAGCAACAATGGATGCTGGAGGCCTGGCTGCAGATGGCTGAGGAAACGTATTATAATAGGCTATCATTGGTCAAGTTCGGTCAAGGCTCTCCAGGCGGCTCTCGACTCATTGCACACACAAGTGGCTAAAAAATGGTCTTCTTTGCTAAACAGAGACTGTTTGAATTTGGAGATAAGCCAGGTATCTGGCATATTTGGCTAGGAGGAAAAAGGCTTCCCAATCTATTATCTGTTAGAGAGAAGGCTGGCACAGTTACCTGTGAGTTGAAGAAGATCAATATTAGATTTAGGGAGTGTTTCGCAGAGTTATATCAGTCGGGGGGGCGGGGGCGAACATGGTGCAGCGAGAATGCAATCGTTTTTTGAGAATCTGGACTCTCCAGTATAAACATGGAACAGGCTTCCCTTTTGAATGCGCCTATAATGGTACAGGAAGTGCAGGAAGCAATAAGGCATCTCCAGGGTGGCAAAGCACCGGGGCCAGATGGATTCCCAACTGAATTCTATACGGAATTCATAAACATGTTAGTGGAGCCACTTCTGGGGATGTACAACTATTATTATACACAGGATTGCTGCCGCCTTCTCTCAGGGAGGCTAATATCTCCCTCATTTTAATGAAAGGGAATGACCCCGAAGAATATGCTTCATACAGACCAATTTCACTGTTGAATGTAGATATCAAAATTTTATCCAAGACGCTGGCTCGGAGGTTGGAGAAGGTCCTGTCCCATATTATAAAAGAAGACCAGACAGGATTTGTTAAGGGCCATAGCTCCTCCAACAATATCAGGAGAGTACTAAACACAGTATAGGTATGCCAGCAAAGATTGATTTGGGTTTGTTGCTCTCCCTAGATGCAGAAAAGGCATTTGATCAGATATCAAGGGTAGTGGAATGGATGCACAGTACTGGTGTATGGACCCATTTCTGTTAAGGGATAGCAAATTTATTGAATATCTATTGGTCCATATCTATTTGAGGTCCTAGAGTGGTTTGGTCTGGGGGGATCCTTTGCCAGATGGGTAGTAGTACTGTATAATGGTTCTAAGGCGGCAGTCATTACAAACAGTGCTAAGTCAGATAACTTTAACATTGGGAGAGGTAGTCGACAGGGGTGTCCTCTCTCACCACTGTTATTCACCTGGGCCACTGAGCCATTACCTGAGGCTATCAGGAGGGATCCTGAAACAGTGGCACCAAGGGTGGGAGAGGGGAAGCATAAGGTCACTCTATGTGCTGACGATGTCTTTTTGTTCTTGACCAATCTGGAGAAGTCCGTTCCTCGACTGATCCAGACAATTTATTTATTTGGCGGTTTTTCGGGCTACAGGATCAACTTTACAAATCAGAAGACATGCCAGTATGGGGATTAGTGGAGGTGCCTAATCTAAAGGATGGTGGGAGCCCAAGGCTTTAAACCTGGGGCAATGGATTCTGGCTTCAAGTTATGGGAGAATAAGAGGATCTCATGCCTGGGAGATTTTTCAAGGGGGAGGTCTTGATGCCATTTATTCAGTTAAGCCAGAAATATGGATTGTCTAATAGGGACCTTTTCCGGTACTTTCAGATAAGGGATGATATCCAAAGGAAGACCACACTACTGGCTCAGTGTTACAAATCAGACATGGAGAAAAGAGTAGTCCGGTGTATGGGTGCTCTTTCAGTCAGTACTTTGTATCATTTACAGAAAGGTCGTGTGCTGGGGGACATGGAAAGACTCTGTAGGACATGGAATCGAGAATTAGGAGAGGATATTTCATCGGAGGTGTGGGAAGATATATGGAGAAATGCAATTGAAGATCTTACACAGGACACATATGGCGCCAGAGAGGCTAACTAAGTTCAAGAGAGGAGTGTCATCAGTGTTCCAAATGTAATATTAGTACAGGCACTCTTACACATTGCTATGGTCATGTTGTAAGATCCAGAAATACTGGAGTGCTATAGTAAGGGAGATAAAGGACATCCTAGGGATTGAAATTAACGTTGTTCCATGTTTCTTCTTCTGGGGTTGCCAAATTTGCCCTCTCTGGGGGAACATGGGAAGAGATTGTATAATATTCTTACCGACTGTGCGAGGAAGAACATTCTACTGAATTGGATGTCAGAAAAACCACCAGGCCTTATGGGGTGGCGTAGGCTGGTGATGGAGCATCTCCCCCAAGACTACCTCACAGATATGGTGCACCACAAAATGGAACAGTTTTGTAAGACGTGGCAGCCCTTTTTAAATTATGTTGATGCAGATGTATCAGCAATATTAATCAGGGCCGTGGTATAGCCGTGGGTGTCTGTAGCGCCCTCGGGAGGAGGAGTTTGGGAGATAAAGAATACGGGTACTGTAGGTAGTGTTCCCAGAGATGGGATCCTCAGTGGAGGTGTGATAGAGAAATAGAATAA
>NC_057720.1:53461593-53467603 GCF_004010195.1 Chiloscyllium plagiosum
ACAAAACAAACCCTAACACTGTGCAAAGCAACTCCAAAAAAAGAGAAAAGCAAAAAAAACCCATAAAAAACATAAAATACAGAACAGCAATGCTTGACGCAAAGCCCCCAAACAAAGGAATGGGAGCATTGTATATACACCCGTATTAACTCAAGAGACCCCCTCCAGGACCTAGGGCTTGACAAATCTAACCATCCTGGTTAAACAAACGCTCTAGATAAGATAACTGACAAATCTATATCCAAATAACTCAAGTAGGGCTGCCATGTCTTATAAAAATGGTCTGCTGTGGGGTGCACCACATTTGTTAAAGAATCCAAGGGAATGTGCTCCATAATTAATTTCTGCCATCCCAGCAAGCCCGGCGGGTTCTCAGACACCCAATTCATCAGAATATTCTTCCGTGCACAATATACAAGAATATTAAATAGTTTCTTCCCATGCCCGTCTAAAGATGGTAAATTCGGTAGACCTAAGAGGAGAAATATTGGGTCTACTTTGACTTCAGTCCTCAATACTCTCCCTATCTCTCCCGCCACAACACTCCAATAAACATGGAGCCTGTGGCATGTCCAGAAGCAATGGGTAAGAGTACCTACACTTATTTTACATTTGGGGCACACTGAAGATGCCCCTTTTTTAAACTTCGCCAGACAGGTCTGGTGCCAGATGAGCCCTGTGCAGAATTTCTAACTGCGTAGCCCATGTCCTAAACAGACTGACATCTTTCAAGTATTCTCCGATATATTCTCCCATTTTTCAGAAGAGATCTCCACTCCTAACTCTTGCTCCCAGACCTCACATAACCTGTTAATATCCTGCCAGGCCCTGCCACCCAGCAAGCGATAGAGGGCACTAACCGAAAGGGTGCTTGTCGAACATAGCAATAACCTCTCTGTATCAGGCTTATAGGGCTTAGTGAGAAACGTTGTCTTCTTCTGGATGAAATTCCTAACCTGAAAAAAATGGATAAGATCTCTGCTAAGCAACCCTTATTTGCGGCTCAGTTGCTCAAAAGACATCATAGCTTCCCCCTCAAACAAGTCTCCCAAACTAGAAACTCTTCTCGCTGCCCATAGTTTGAACCCTGAATCCATCATCCCTGGTCAGAACCCTGGCATGCCAACTATAGGTGTAAGTGGCGAAGTCTTGGATAAACAACCCTCACTCTGATGCATCGCCCTCCATGCCTTGACTGTATTAATGACAATGGGGTTCGGGCAGTGGTCCACAACTGTCCTCATCTTATCCATGAACAACAGGTTAATAAGAGGGTACTTTGCCTGGGAGGCCTCAATATCCAGCCATATTGAGTCTGGATCGTTACCTACCCAATCACAGACAAAGGACAGCAGGGAACTCAATTGATACCTTCTGATGTCTGGGAAATCAACTCCTCCCCCTCCTTGAGGCAACTGTAATTTAGTAAGTTTGATGAAGGGCCGCCCACGATGCCAGACAAAGGAACTAAACCATCCCATAAGCTTCCACAGCGTTGACCTGGGAAACATTATAGGGAGCATACACATGGGATAAAGCAAACGAGGAAGAACATTCATCTTAATGAGAGATATTCGGTCCAACCATGAAATTGGAAGAGCCTCCCATCTCTGGAGATCTCGCCTAATATTGTTGAGCAAGTGAGCAAAGTTAGTCCGAAATAACAGATCAAACTTGGGGTAATAAAAATGCCGAGGTACCGGAACCCTGCCCGTGACCATTTAAAAGGGAACTTAGGGCCACCTTCAACTTCTGGCACATCCTTAAGGTTCCCCAAAGGCATAGCCTCCAATTTTGCAAAGTTAATCTTATATCCTGAAATAGCCCCAAATGAATTGATATCAAATTGGATAAAAAAAAGGACATCATCCACATACAGTGTAATTCTGTGTGCCCTCAATCCCATTTCCGGAGTGGTTATGCAGATGTTCTGACGAATGGCCTCTGCCAACGGCTCTATCACCAACGTAAACAACAACGGTGAGAGGGGGCAGCCTTGCCGACTACCCCTACCAATCCTAAAACTTCCAGACTTCACCTCGTTGGTGATGACTGCGGCCAGAGGGTGGCGATATAAAATCTCCACCCACCTAGCAAAGACTCCACCCAAATCAAACTGTCCTCAGACATAAAAAAGATACAGCCATTCCACCCAGACAAATGCATTTTCACCAACCCCTGAATCGATCATTGCTGACAAACTTGGACCATATTCAGCAACCTTCTAATACTATTAGAGGACCTATGGCCCCTTATAAAGCCTGTCTGGTCCTCTTTAACAATGTGGAGCAACACCTTTTCCAGTCTCAGTGCCAGGATCTTGGACAGAGTCTTGAAATCTGAATTTAATAGAGAGAGATGGGCCTGTATGAGGCACAATGCTCAGGAACCTTCCCCTTCTTAAGAATTAAGGAATTAAGGAAATATTAGCTTCTCTCAAAGATGGTGGTAGGCGTTAATGCATACAGGAGTGATTGTACATCTCCAACATTGGCCCTGACAGAATCCCTATAAACTCCTTATAAAACTCACCCGGGAAACCAGCAGGGCCAGGTGCTTTCCCACTCTGAAGTTGCCTAGCTGCCTCCTGTATTTCCTCAGCTGTCAAGGGGGCATTAAGGAGAGAGGCCTGTTCCAAGATTACCCCTGGGAGGTCCAAGTTCTTAAAAAAGGTCTCCATTTTAGCCCTCCTGTCCTCGCAACCTTTAGACTGATACAATTCAGAGTAAAAGCTCTGAAAAACCTTATTAATCTTTTTAGCATTGTATGTAAGGACCCCAGCGCTGTCTCTGATTACAGTAATGGATTGGAGAGCACGCTTTTTCCTAGTCAGGTACGCTAAATACTTCCCTGGTCTATCCCCATATTCGAACAGCCTTTGTCTAGCAAAAGTAAGTTCTTTCTTTGTGTTTTGTGTCAGTATTGAATTCAAGGCAGCCTGAAGGGCCATGATCCGCTGTAGCTTAGTCACCGAAGGCTGCGCAAATGTGCTGCCTCCGTGGCTTTCAACCGCATCTCAAGTAGACGCTGCTGTTCCTCCTTCTGTCATTTCCGGCTATCTGAATAGGAAGTAGCTAATCCCCTAGCAAAGGCCTTAGCAGTTTCCCATAGAATAGATGGACTACTAGCCGTGCCTGAGTTGATAGTCAAGAATTCCTGAAACTCCTTCAAAACGTATTCCACAAATTTGGAATCCTTTAGGAGAAAAGAGTCCAAACATCAGTGCCGCCAACCTAGCCCTTCACTTTTGGCCTTAACCTCCAAATATACTGCCGCGTGACCAGAGATAGCTGTATTCCCAATTTTACAACCCATAATCGAATCCAGAAGGGCCGAGGGAGCGAGAAAAAGGTCAAACCTCCTGTGACATTTATGTGGATTTGAAAAAAAGGTGAAGTCCCTGCCAGTAGGGTGAAGACATCTCCAAATATCCACCAGCCCCAACTCCTCGCATAAGTCAACCATCTGCTTGGCCTGCGAAAAAATAGTTGGGCGCCCACAAGGCATCCTGTCCACCATTGGATCCAAAAGACAGTTAAAATCCCCCCCTATAATAATGTGCCATGCTCCAAAAGCACTCAACTTAGAGAAAGCACTAATCAATAATTTGAGGGGATGCGCCGGAGGACAGTAGACATTAAAAATGCCATACTCCTCCCCATGTATCAGGGTTTAAGTATCATAACCTGTCCCTGCTCATCTTTTACCTGCTCTAATAATGTGAATGGAAGATTTTTCTGGATACGTACCGCCACTCCCCTACTTTTAGTAGTAAAGGATAAAAAGAATATCCGGTCACAACCTCCCTGTTATAATTTCAGGTGTTCCCCACCATCAAGATGGGTTTCCTGCAACAAAGCGATATCAACCCTTTCCCTCTTAAGGCTAGAAAGCACTTTTTTCCTTTTAACAGGTGAATGACTTCCCTTAATGTTACAGGTGTACCATTTAATAAGACACTTAGCCATATCGCCTCTCAGACACCCTTGGACCCCTCAGAGGGAGAACCCTGCTTACAATGTGCCGAGCACAAGTAAATAATGACTCATAGAGTCGAAGAACTATACATACAAAAACTAGTCTATCATAACTGTGACAACTATTACTACCAAAACACTGCAAAGAAAACCAACTATAAAACCTTGAATGGAAGACTCTTCCCTGCCCATAGGGGGCACTGTCATCCACTCTTATCCCAAGGCTAAAGCTCCTAATCGAGATGAACAGGTTCAGGAGTCTTCTTATGGCAGTGTTTCCTCTTGTGCCCATTGCCCCCTGTCCCCAAACCCTGTTACTCTTCAGTTATTGTGGATGAAGATGGATCCAATGCATTGACCAGTTCTAATTCTCTACACTACACCTCAGGAAGTATTTTGGAGGGAGTAAAAAACATGTTCAGCAAAATGATACTGGAGCTGGAGGGATTAAGTTATGAGAACAGTTTGCCTGGATCTGGATTACAGTTATTTTCTAAACAATCTGTTCAGAGATATTATTACATACCAAGAAGCAGGTGGGGAGGATCCAAGATGGCGGCGACCCAGCAAGTCTGAGTCTACAGTACTCCTCCCAAGACTTAGGTAAAGTGGGTCACCCACCCCCACCACACTCACCAAATCATTCAAAATAGCTGTTTAATTTAATTAGTTGCTTAGTATTAAATTTAAACAATCTAATCTTTAGTAAAAATGACCAAAGGGAAGGGAGCCCACAGCTCTCAGCAAGCAGGAACCCATCCCCCACCATCTCCAGCTGCAGCAGAGGCGTCTGCAGCCGCCCCGGGGGATTTACCTACAGTGGCGAGCCTCATGGAAATCATCTCTAAACTCGATGCGAAGATTGACGGTTTCATCGAAGAATCCCGAAGTCGATGGGACTCACTCTCAGCCGCGCCGCAAAGGCACGACCGAGACATTAAAGAAATCGAGCGCCGAGTCGGAGGGGCAGAGCTAAAGGCCGCGACCTCCGAAACTACAGCGCAATCGGCCGTGGATCAGGTCCGGACTCTCGAACAATGAGTCCGGACCTTAGAGAATCACATTGATGATCTCGATAATCGAGGTCGTTGAAAAAATATTCGTTTGCTGGGCCTTCCCGAACGGGAAGAGGAATGCCAGCTTACGGCGTTCCTCGAGCAGTGGCTGCCACAACCTTTAAATCTGGAGGCTGGATCAGGCCAGGTAAGGGTAGAATGGGCCTACCGGGTCGCAATACGCGGGCCTGGCTCGAACCAGCATCCCCGCCCGGTCCTGTTTCGGCTGCAGAGCTATAGGGAGAGGCAGATACTCCTAGAAGCTTCTAGAAATCTTGGAAAAGATTCCCAAGCTATGATCTATAAAGTATCCAAGATCATGTTATTCCAAGACTTTTCCCCAGCTCTGGTCCGAAAGAGGAAGGCAATCGATGAGGCGAAGAGGCGTTTAAGGGACTTAGATATTCAGTACTCCTTATGCTACCCAGCGACGCTACGCTTTAACCATGAAGGATCCGTGTATAACTTCGGATCGCCAGAAAAGGCTAAAGAATTTTTGGACTTTCTTAGATAAATTGTAAGATATAATGGATGTTGGTTTGCCTTTCCCCCACTCCAGTTTATATCCCCCCTCTTTTTCTTTTTTCTTACCTTACTGTTTAATATTATCTTGGGGTGGGGAGAGGGATTTATTTATTTGTTCTCTATTTAGCGATTTTCTCCCCCACCTTGGGGTTTTTTTTAAAAATTATATATAATATATATAATCCAGGGGGTTTAGTAAATGTTGGTGGGGGGAGGTGGTTATCTTATTCTATTTTACCTCTGTCTCTAAGAGCGGGGTTGTTTTCCCTTGTTATTTTGTATTATTATATTTAATTATTATTTGTTGAGGTTGTAATTTTATAGTTATATATGTTTATATATGGTATTAACACTACCAAATATATCCAGGTATTGGTGTGGGTGGGGGTGGGGGTGGGGGTAGGGTGCTCACTGTTAACTCTAGCTTTGTATTATATCTGAATTCTCCTCATT
>NC_057720.1:53470758-53497011 GCF_004010195.1 Chiloscyllium plagiosum
GGTATCCTCCATCAGTACTATTTATCATTTACTACATGATGAAGTATCGGGAGATATGGACAATCTGCTTAAAACATGGGATCAGGAATTGGGACTAGAAATCTCTGTAGAAACGTGGAATGACATTTGGGAAAATGCCAGAAGAATCACCATTTGTAAAAGAACCCAGGCTATCCAGCTGAAGATGCTTCATAGGGCCCATATAGCACCGGATCGATTGGCAAAATTTAAGGCAGGGGCATCCCCAATGTGTCCCAAATGTAAAATAGAGGTGGGCACTCTTGTACATTGTCTATGGACCTGTCATAAGATCCGTAGATACTGGATTAAAGTAGCAAGTGCCCTGACAGGAATTTTAGGAACGGAAATTAAAGTGGACCCCGCATTTCTCCTTTTGGGCTTTTCGAACTTATCCTCCCTGGACATGCATGGGAAGAGACTATTTTCTATTCTCTCTTTCTGTGCAAGGAAAAATGTTTTGGTAAACTGGGTGGCTGAGGGCCCCCCTGGACTTTCAAATTGGCACAGATTAATTATGGAACGTATTCCCCTTGACTTCCTTACAAATATGGTGCACCGAAAGACCGAATTATTTTATAAAATATGGCAGCCCTTCTTGAATTACATCAATACAGATATTTTGGCTATCCTAACAAGGGATTTTATTTAATTGAGATTACGAACCTGGTTGGTCTGGGGCCCCTAGGAGAGGAATCCCACACGAATACGGATTTTGTTACATTTGATGTTAACACATTCTGAGCATGTATCTCACTACTCAATTTCTATGTTATCCGTTGTTTTTTTTTGTTTTTTTCTCTCTCTTATTTGAATAATGTAAGAGACTTAAATATACACTCTGGTTAGTTGTAAGTTAGATTAGTAGTTAGTTGAGTTTTGTTTTTTTTCTTTCTTGGTATTTTTTCTTTTGTTAAATTTTGGCTATTGTATATTTAAGATTTAATTGTATATCAATGTTTATACTTGAGAGTTTTGTTTATTTTTATAAACTTGTAAAAATGTTAAATTTCTAATAAAATATCTATAAAAAAGAAGCAGGTGGGACTTAAACACAGGTCTCCTGACTCTGAGGTATGGACACTACCACTGTACCACAAGAACTGCTGTGGACCTGCATTGTATTGCCTTAAATATTAGTTATTAATAGCTGATGTAATTGAGGTGCTTGAGATGATTAAGAATTGATAGAGTAGATAAGGATAAACTACTTGTGCTGGAGTGGAGTCCACAACAGGGCCCATAACCTTAAAATTAGAACTAGGTTGTTCAGGGATAATATCAGGAAACAATTCTTAGAGTCATAGAATCATAGAGTCTAAAGCATAGAAACAGGCCCTTCAGCTTACCATGGTAAAAACAATGACTGTAGATGCTGGAAACCAGATTCTGGATTAGTGGTGCTGGAAGAGCACAGCAGTTCAGGCAGCATCCAAGGAGCTTCGAAATCGATGTTTTGGGCAAAAGCCCTTCAGCTTACCATGTCAATGTTGACCACTACACTAATCCCACACTTAGTCCATAGCATACTATGCCGTGGCAATTTAAGTACTCATCCAGATGCTTCTTAAATGCTGTGACAGTACATGCCTCTACCACCCTCTGAGGCAGCACATTCTACATACCTACCACCCTCTGAGTTAAAGAAATGTTTTCTCAGATTGCCTCTGAACCACTTACTCCTCATTTTAAATTTATGCCCTTTGATTTAGATATGTGTACTAGTGGGGAACAGATTCTCATGATCTATGCTGTCTATCCCTCTCATAATTTTGTATACCTCAATCAGATCCCCTTAGCCTCCTCTGCTCTAAGAAAAACAAATTCTGCCTATCCAGTCTCTCCTCATAACTAAAACCTAGTCATAGGCCTTATTGAAGTCTGTGTAAATCACATCGACTACACTACCATCATCAGTATATTTATTCTCAAAAAACTCAAATAAATTGGCCAGACAAAATCTCCTTGAACAAATCCATGCTGACTATCTATGAACAATTCCTCCTTTTTCCAACTTAATCCTGTCCCTCAGCAATTTTCCAATAATTTCCATACAACTGACATTAGACTAGCTGGTATGTAAATAGTTGGCCTATCCCTAGCTGTCCTTCTTAAACAAAGGAACAATATTAGCTATCCTCCAGTCATCCGGCATTTCCCCTCTGGCCAGCAAGGTATTAAATATATCCACCAGAGCCCCAGTAATCTCTTCCCTCTTGTTCAACAGAAATCTTAGGTACATCTCATCAGGCTCTCGAGATTAATGCACCTACGTCTGCTAAAACATCCAATGCCTCCTCCTTATTAATCTACACATGTTCGAGAACCTCACCATCCCAACTGAAATTCTCAGCTGTAATGTCCTTCTCGTGTATGAATATAGATGAGAAGTATTCATTTTAGACCCCACTCTTGTCCACTGCTCCATGCACAGGTTGCTACTTTGGGGTCTGATAAGGGGCCACACTTTTCCTGGTAATCCTGTTACTTGTAAAATACTTATGAAAAGTCTTTGGATTCTCTTTGATGCCATCTGCCAAAGATATTTCACGGACCCTCTTTGCCCTTCTAATTGCCTTTTTATTGTACTCTCTATGCCTTTGAAGGGGCTTCCCTGTTTTTAATGCACTGTACCTGACATGCTTTCTTCTATTTCTTTATCGAGTTCCAGGAAGCGAGAAAGGAGGTTGCTAACCCATTGGCAAAGATCTTTGCTTCCTCACTCTCCACGGGAATCGTACCAGAGGATTGGAGGAAGGCGAATGTTGTTCCTCTTTTCAAGAAGGGTAATAAGGAAATCCCCGGCAATTACAGACCAGTCAGTCTTACGTCTGTGGTCACCAAGTGTTTGGAAAGAATTCTGAGGGATAAGATTTATGACTACTTGGAAAAGCATTGTGAGATTAAAGGCAGTCAGCATGGCTTTGTGAGGGGTAAGTCATGCCTCACAAATCTTATTGAGTTCTTGGAGAAGATGACGAGACAGTTCGACGAAAGTCAAGCAGTGGATGTGGTGCATATGGACTTCAGCAAGGCATTTGATAAGATTCCCCACGGTAGGCTCATTCATAAATTCAGGAGGTATGGGATACAGGGAGATTCGGCTGTTTGGATTCAGAATTGGTTGGCAAACAGAAGGCAGAGAGTGGTGGTAGATGGAAAGTATTCTGCCTGGAGGTCAGTAGTAAGTGGTGTTCTGCAGGGTTCTGTTCCTGGGCCTCTGCTCTTTGTAGATTTTATAGATGATTTGGATGAGGATGTTAAGGGGTGGGTTAGTAAATTTGCTGGTGACACAAAGGTTGGAGGTGCCGCTGGTATTTTTGAGGGCTACTGCAGGCTGCAGTGTGACATAGACAGGATGCAGAGCTGGGTTGAGAAATGGCAACTGGAGTTCAATCTGGATAAATGCGAAGTGATGCATTTTGGAAGATCAAACTTGAATGCTGAATATAGGATTAAAGGCAGGGTTCTTGGCAGTGTGGAGGAACAACGAGATCTTGGTGTTCAAATGCAAAGATCCCTCGAAGCTGCCACCCAAATGGATAGGGTTTTTAAGAAAGCATATGGTGTTTTGGCTTTCATTAAAAGGGAAATCATATTTAAGAGCCGCAAGGTCTTGCTGCAGCTCTACAAAAGCCTGGTGAGACCACACTTGGAATATTGTGTCCAATTCTGGTCGCCCTAATATAGGAAAAATATGGAGGCTTTGGAGAGGGTGCAAAGAAGGTTTACCAGGGTGCTGCCTGTCTTATGAAGAGAGATTGACTAAGCTTTGACTTTTCTATCTGGAGAGAAGGAGGAAGAGAGGTGACCTGATTGAGGTATACAAGATAATGTCAGGCATGGATAGAATCAATAGCCAGAGACTTTTCCCCAGAGTAGGATTGACTGGCATGAGGGATCATAGATTTAAGGTGTTAAGAGCAAGGTATAGAGGGGATATCAGAGGTAGGTTCTTTACGCAGAGAGTTGTGAATGCATGGAATGCGTCTCCAGTGGTGGTGTGAAGCAGAGACATTTAAGTGACTACTGGACATGCACATGGGCAGCAGTGAATTGAGGGTTGCGTTGGTTAGGTTATTTTATTTTAGAGAGTGCATGTGCGCGTGAGAAAGAGTTGGTGCGTGTGCAAGAGGATTAGAGTGTGCGCATGTGTGTACTGTGTGAGAAAGAGTGTGTGCGCAAGGGAGAGAGTATTCACATGTCAGAGAGAAAGATCATGGGCCAAAGGGCCTGTTCTGTGCTATACTTTTCTATGTTCCATGTTCTATATTCTTGATATCCCTTGACATCCAGGGTTCCTTGGATTTACTGCCATTACCCTTAAGAGAAACGCACTGGCTCTGAATTCTCACTGTACTACTTTTAAAAGAGTCCCACTTTTCAAATGTAGACTTACCAGCAAGTAGCTACATCCAGTCTATGTTTGCCAGATCCTGTCTTGTGATTTTGAAATTGGTCATACCCAGTTTGGACACAACTTCTGCACTGTTCTTATTCCTTCCAAAAGGACTTTGAAACTTCCAGAGTATCCCTGAATTACTCATTTACTGAAACTTCAATCACTTGCCCAGTTTTGTTCAAGGCAAATGTGAAGACTGCAGATGCTGGAAACTAGAGTTTAGATCAGAGTGGTGCTGGAAAAGCACAGCAGATCAGGCAGCATCC
Organism: Chiloscyllium plagiosum; assembly: GCF_004010195.1. Lineage (NCBI taxonomy): Eukaryota > Metazoa > Chordata > Chondrichthyes > Orectolobiformes > Hemiscylliidae > Chiloscyllium > Chiloscyllium plagiosum. The sequence goes on from NC_057720.1 coordinate 53,475,445, forward strand.
AAGGAGCAGGAAAATCAACATTTTGGGCAAAAGCCCTTCATCGGGAATGGAGGCAGGGAGCCTCCAGGATGGAGAGATAAATGGGTGGGCGGGGAGAAGGAAACAAAGAGTACAATAGGTGAATAGGGGTGGAGATGGAGGTGATAGGTTAGAGAGGAGGGTGGGGCGGATGGGTGGGAAGGGAGATTGGCAGGTAGGACAGATCATGAGGACAGTGCTAAGCTGGAAGATTGAAACTGGGGTAAGGTGGTGGGAGGGGAAATGAGGAAACTGTGAAGTCCACATTGATGCCCTGGGGTTGAAGTGTTCCGAGGCAGAAGATGAGGCGTTCTTCCTCCAGGCATCGGATGGTGAGGGAGCGGCGGTGAAGGAGGCCCAGGACCTCCATGTCCTCGGTAGAGTGGGAGGGGGGAGTTAAAATGTTGGGCCACGGGGAGGTGGGGTTGATTGGTGCGGGTGTCCCGGAGATGTTCCCTGAAGCACTCTGCAAGGAGACGTCCAGTCTCCCCAGTGTAGAGGAGACCGCATCGGGAGCAACAGATACAATAAATGACATTGGTGGACGTGCAGGTGAAACTTTGATGGATGTGGAAAGTTCCTTTGAGGCTTTGGATGGTGGTGAGAGAGGAGGTGTGGGCGCAGGTTTTGTAATTGCTGCGGTGTCAGGGGAAGGTGCCAGGATGGGAGGGTGGGTTGTAGGGGGGCATGGACCTGACCAGGTAGTCACGGAGGGAACGGTCTTTGTAGAAGGCGGAAAGGGGTGGGGAGGGCAATATATATCCCTGGTGGTGGGGTCTGTTTGGAGTTGGTGGAAATGTCGGTGGATGATTGGGTTAATGCGAAGGTTGGTAGGGTGGAAAGTGAGGACCGGGGGGTTGTGACCTTGTTACGGTTTGAGGGGTGGGGTTTGAGGGCAGAGGTGCGGGATGTGGATGAGATACGTTGGAGGGCATCTTCAACCATGTGGGAAGGGAAATTGCGATCTCTAAATAAGGAGGCCATCTGGTGTGTTCTGGAACTGGTCCTCCTGGGAGCAGTTTCGGCAGAGGCAAAGGAATTCGGAATGCAGGATGGTATTTTTGCAGGAGGTAGGGTGGGAAGAGGTGTAATCCAGGTAGCTGTGGGAGTCGGTGGGTTTGTAAAAAATGTCAGTGCCAAGTTGGTCGTCATTAATGAAGATGGAGAGGTCCAGGAAGGGGAAGGAGGTGTCAGTGATGGTCCAGGTGAATTTAAGGTCGGGGTGGAATATGTTGGTGAAGTTGATGAATTGCTCAACCTCCTCATGGGAGCACTAGGTGGCGCCAATGCATTCATCAATGTAGCGGAGGAAGAGGTGGGGAGTGGTGCCGGTGTAACTATGGAAGATGGACTGTTCTACGTAGCCAACAAAGAGACAGGCATAGCTGGGGCCCATACGGGTGCCCATGGCTACCCCTTTGGTCTGGAGGAAGTGGGAGGATTCGAAGGAGAAATTATTAAGGGTGAGGACCAGTTCAGCCAAACAAATGAGAGTGTCAGTGGAAGGGTAATGTTGGAGACGTTGGGAGAGGAAGAAACAGAGGGCTTGGAGGCCCTGGTCATGGTGGATGGAGGTGTAGAGGGATTGGATATCCATGGTGAAGATGAGGCTTTGGGGGCTGGGGAAACGGAAGTCTTGGAGGAGATGGAGAGTGTAGGTGGTGTCTCGAACAGTTTCATTCTACGTCTTGCACTGCCCCATGGTAAAGTAAGGCTATGTACTGGCACCAAAAGCTCTCCTGAATGCACTTTAAAAATTCCACTCAGTTTAATCCTTTCACACTAAGGCGATCCCAGTTAATGTTAACTTATAACCCTGTTTCTCTGTGATTTGCCTACATTTCTGCTTCTCTATTTCCCTCTGACTGTAGTGTAATTCCAGCAAAATGACCATCCCTTTTTTATATCAGAATCCTACACCGATGGCCTCATTTGAAGACACTCTAGGACATCCTCCCTCTTAACTGCTGTGAATATTTTCCTTATCTATAATACAAGGTGCTCACCTCTCTGACTTTACCTCAGAGAAAGTGAGGACTGCAGATGCTGGAGATCAGAGCTTAAAAATGTGTTGCTGGAAACGCGCAGCAGGTTAGGCAGCATCAAAGGAGAAGGAGAAGAAGGGCTTATGCCCGAAACGTCAATTCTCCTTCTCCTTTGATGCTGCCTGACCTGCTGTGCTTTTCCAGCAACACATTTTTAATCTCTGACTTTACCCCCTATCATGCCTGGAATTTTTACATCCTAGAATGTTGAGTTGCCAGTTGTACTTCCTTCAACCACGTCTCAGTGATTGCAACAATATCATTTGCCCATCTGCTAACTGGTGGCAAGGTGGCTCAGTGGTCATCAGTGCCAGACACCAGGGTTCAGTTCTTGCCTCAGGTAACTGTCTGTGTGGAGTTTGCACATTCTCCCTGTGTCTGGGTGCTCTGGTTTCCTCCCATAGTCAAAAGGTATGTAGGTTAAGTGGATTGGCTATGCTATGGTGCCCAAGCTACATAGATTAGCCATGGGAAATTCAGGGATGAGGTGGGATGCTCTTTGGAGGGTTCTTCAGAGGACACCTTTGGGAAAAGTCAGTTGTTTTTTATTAAATCACCCATCATCTGTCATGGTGGGATTTGAACCCAATCCCCAGATTAATACCGGGGTCTCTAGATTAATAGTCTAGTGATAATACTACCATGCCATCGCTTCCCCAATAATATTTGGGGAGCTAAGGTGCCCGTTAAGTGAGATAAGCGATCCTTTGCGGAAGGATAGGTGCTCTTTGATATAGTTAAAAATAGGCATGATGTGCATAAAACAGATAAACTCCTTAGTTGTCAAGTTCTTTGAAAATAAATGTCTACAGTGTTTCAGAAAACAAAAACATGATTGCTATTTAACTCTGTCGACATAAGCCCAAAGGCTTTCATTACTGAATTACCATTAAAGCACCGATTTCACAACCATCTATTATTTTTGTAGGGTGCCTACCATTTCAGTTTGCCGATCAGATTTAAGTGGTTATAGATTCGTTGAAGCTGAACTACAAATGAATTTCAGTGATTGTTGTCACAAGTGCTTCTGTACTTCAATTAAATGATTGTTCTTACAATGCATCATATAATTTAAGGAATTTAAGGAACTTAAACATAGTAAAATGGATATTTAAAATTATAGTGAAATCTAAATACACACTCAGAATTTATTTAATGGAACTTTACTGCTTCTCTGCATTTGGTACTGAGACCTATCTTTAGTGAATACTAGGTGAGTTGATTCAGGAAATGTGATGGTGGGTCTGAGTTGGCACCAGGTTGGTGTAGGGACATAAAAGGCTTTGGTATGAGTAATATGGCTTGTGTTGGCATGGAGGGTATGACGGTCAGTGGGCTTTGGAAAAGGGAATTAGTTGACTTACACATAATAGGTCAAGGGGGGTAGGTACAGGAGCATAGATGGCATAGATTACAATCTTCTTATAAAAGATAGTAGACATTTGAAAAATCCTCCCCAAAGAGCTGTTGTATTTCAACTGAAAATTTCCTAACTGAGGTTAGTATATTTTACTTATACCATGAGGTTAAAGGTTTTATCGAGTTGGCTGGATTGATTTAAGAGATATAGATCAGCGCTGAAGAAATAGTGGAACTGACTTGAAGCGTAGTCTGGCTGATGAAGGGAATGATTTCAAAGAGAGCGAGACAGAAGGACACTGCAGGAAGCTTCCACAGCGTTTTGTGTCTGGGAGATTTTTACTTTGTTTGTGATTGGAGTATGTAAGTCAAATTCCAATTTAATGTAGAATTCAGTTCTATTGTGATCAGTACTTCCTGGATCACGAGATCATTTGTTATGACATTCCAAACTAATCTTGCACATGCAAACATAAGAATGAACCAACAAATTTTATCAGATTAGAGAAAATTCCTTTTAACTAATAGAGGGAGAAGAGCGTTTGAGTGATGGGAGAACTTGAAATTCAAAGATTAAAGTTAAAACTTCCCAGAACACTGCTCGCAGCACAGTTTAGCTGAGGAGTGCCCTAGTAATACAGCTGCCTCATTCACCAGTACTGGCCCAATGAATCAAAACTCATTTGTCCCTCATCATTCTATGAGCCACGCATTCAACTCTCTTATCTTATTCGCCCTGTACCGATTTGCTCATGGCTCAGGTAGTAACCAAAAGATTGTTACCTTTGTGATTCTGCTTACTAATTTAGCTACTAGCTGCTGATAATCCCTCGGCAGAACGTCTTTCTTAGCCCTACCTGTGATTCTAGTACTCCCACAACAAGTGAATCCTTCCCCTCCCACATTAAGTTCCTTTTCAGCCCAGAGACGTCCTTTGACCTGCCATTGAGTCAACAATCCATCTTTCAGGACTCACACTCTCATCTGCATAGAATAGAACCTAACCTCCAAATTATGTTGTCCCATTCTACAAACTCATTCTTTTTTACTACTACACTTGAATGGCCTTCCTTGTCATGCCTCACTGAGACAACAAATTGAAAATCAAGTCTCATTATTCCTGAAGTCGTCAGAGAAGTTAAAACTTTTACCAAGTATGCAAAGACCTCTTTTTCCTGTGAGATATACCTAATTAGATAGGCTATTAGAAAATATGGTCCAGGTTTCTAAACTTAACAAGAACTGTTGTTAAATGCAAATAAATGAAAATAAAACCAGGAAACATTTCAATGGCCCAAGTCCACAGGGTTCATTGAGATGATCCTTTTGCTTGCTAGGATTTTCTGTTCTTGAATTTCTCTTCCCCAAGCTCTTTTCATTTCTTTGCAGGAGGCATGATGATTGGTACACTAACTACTAAGGTTCTTAATTACTAGTTAAAGGTCACAGCTTACAGGGAAATTAAACTGGCTTTCTTCTATGTTTAGGTATTTTACTGGAGAGAAAAACACGACATCTGCCCTTCCAGCAGCCTGAAAGCTTCTGTAGTATCGTTCAACCCACAAGCTGTTCTGTTACCCAGGAACCAATCAGATAGTTGTTGTCAGCTGATGGCCTTTGGCACCCACACCTGGCCACAATTCTGTGAACTAATCAGCCCCAAGTTGTTGCCAGCCATCTAATTTTCTACGCATCATCTGGTGCCAGCCTGTCTACAAGCAGCCGCTTGAACAAAGCAGCAAAACAAATACAATTTTCTTCCACAATCCTTGGTTTTAAATCTTCCCTTTCACAATTGTTTTCCATAGAGCGTTGGAGACTAAGGGGTGATCTTATAGAGGTTTACAAAATTATGAGGGGCATGGATAGAATAAATGGACAAAGTCTTTTCCCTGGGGTGGGGGAGTGCAGAGCTAGAGGGCATAGGTTTAGGGTGAGAGGGGAAAGATATAAAAGAGACCTAAAGGGCAACATTTCCACACAGAGTGTGGTACGTGTATGGAATGAATTGCCAGAGGAAGTGGTGGAGGCTGGTACAATTACAACACTTAAAAGGCATTTGGATGGTTATATGAATAGGAAGGGTTTGGAGGGATATGGGCAGGTGGGACTGGATTGGGTTGGAATAACTAGTTGGCATGGATGGGTTGGACCGAAGGGTCTGTTTCTATGCTGTGCATCTCCATGACTATTTCAGTCCACAATCTAAAGCACATAAAGATAAAAAGATGTAGTCTTCACATTCTGCCTTGCGGCCAATAACAATGTTACTCACCTACCTTGCAGCCCCTGCATTTGTCCAAATGAGCTATGCGAACATTGAATTGACTGGACATTTGCAGAGGTTGAGGAGCCTCCATTGCTACTTTCTGGGTTCCCATACTTGTCTAACTCTCAATGACACCTTCCAAATTTTATCGCATGCAAAATATAGATTCTAGCTGAGAGTGTGTAACAACCTCCTAGAGCAACGTGTTCTTCCCCCTCCTTGATAGATTGCAGTGTTCAAATCTCAGACTGCAGCTCATAACTCTGAGGCAAAGTTCCTCAAACTGCAAACACTTACTGGGTAGATGTGATTGCTGCTGGTGTTTACAAATACCCACATCCTACAGCTGCAATATATCACTTGTCCTGCCATCTTCATTTTATTTAACAGATTTATGTTTTTTAAAAATATCACTGGAGTTATACTAAGTAGTTTTAAAAATTAATCTGTCAATTAGCAGTACTTATATCACCTCAGCATCAGCTTAAAGTATGGCACCCCTTTATGAGTGATAAAATCTTAAAATTCACCAACTAATCACCCACCTGGCTCACTTAATGGAACACTCATCAGCTACTGTTAATCTAAATGATAGCTTGAGAAAGAAAATTCACAGGGACTCTCCTCCACCAATTGCCTCAGTTACTACAATTCCTTACCACACACAATCATTGTTGTTCCTCCTTTGTGCATCTCCTTTAATCCACCAAACATTTCATGACCCATGGGGAATTTTATTCTTTGGGCAATAATTTGAATGTCTCCTTTTCTCCTCCTTATATATATTATTTCACATTTATCTACACTGTATTCAATGTTTTTCATGTTGGTTAATTTTATGTTAGTAAATCATGCGTTTTGCCAATATTCAAACCCTTCATGTATTTAAAGATCAACAGAGGCACTAAAGCAAACTCTTGTCACAAATCACTAACGACGCCTTACCTGAAGATCATCCACTTACTTCCATTCCTTGCTTTCTGTCCTGTATCTCTGTTTAGTTATGTTCATTGGTCAGTTCATGGAAGGCTAAGGATCCTCAGAGCAGCACTGGACATTGATGAATAGTTCTGTACTAACATTCCTCTGGTTTTAAAATTCATTCATGGGATATAGGTTTCACCAGTTGGACTAGCATTTGTTGCCCATTCTTAATTGTCCTTGAGAAGATTGCAGAGAGTCTTCTTCTTGAGCTATGCAGTCCATTTGATGTGGATATACCCATGGTCTGCGAAGTCAGGATTTTGACCAAGTAACTGTGAAGGAAAAGCAAATTATTTCCAATCAAGATGGTGTGCAGTTTGGAGGGAAAAGTGTGGGTAACAGTTGTCCCATATATCTTTTGCCCTTGTCCTTCTAGAATATTGTTTGTAAAGTGCTGTCAAGGAGCATTGATGAGTTTCTGCAGTGCATCTAGTAGATGGTACACACTTCTGTTACTGTGTGTCAATGTTGCAGGGAATAATTGCTAGTGGATGTGGTGCCAGTCAAGTGGTCTACTTTGTCTTGAATAGTGTGAAAGTCCTTCAGTATTGATGGATCTGCACTCATCCAGGCAAGTGAGGAGTTTTCCATCACACACCTGACTTGTGCCTTTGGATGGTGGACAGACTGTGGGGAATTGGGAGGTGAGTCACTCACTGCAGGACTGCTTGCCTCTCATCTAGTCTTGTAGCCATAGTATTTATATGTTGACTCCAATTCATTTTGTGACTTGTAATTATCACAAAAAATATGTTCACAGAGTCATAGAGATATACAGCATGGAAACAGACCCTTCGGTTCAACCTGTCCATGCCGACCAGATATCCCAACCCAATCTAGTCCCACCTGCCAGCACCCGGACCATATCCCTCCAAACCCTTCCTATTCATATATCCATCCAAATGCCTTTTAAATGTTGCAATTGTACCAGCCTCCACCACATCCTCTCGCAGCTCATTCCATACACATATCACCCTCTGCGTGAAAAAGTTGGCCCTTTGGTCTCTTTTATATCTTTCCCCTCTCACCCTAAACCTATGCCCTCAAGTTCTGGACTCCCTGATCCCAGGGAGAAGACTTTGTCTATTTATCCTATCCATGCCCGTCATAATTTTGTAAACTTCTATAAGGTCACACCTCAGCCTCCAACGCTCCAGGGAAAACAGCCACAGTCTGTTAAGCCTCTCTCTATAGCTCAAATCCTCCAAATCCTCAAATCCTTGTAAATCTTTTCTGAATCCTTTCAAGTTTCACAACATCTTTCTGATAGGAAGGAGACCAGAGTTGCACGCAATATTCCAACAGTGGCCTAACCAATGTCCTGTACAGCCGCACCATGACCTCCCAACTCCTGTACTCAACACTCTGACCAATAAAGGAAAGCATACCAAACGCCTTCTTCACTATCCTATCTACCTGCGATTCCACTTTCAAGGAGCTATGAACCTGCACTCCAAGGTCTTTTTGTTCAGCAACACTCCCTAGGACCTTACCTTACCCTCCCTTAGTGTATAAGTCCTGCTAAGATTTGCTTTCCCAAAATGCAGCATCTCGCATTTATCTGAATTAAACTCCATCTGCCGCTTCTCAGCCAATTGGCTCATCTGGTCCAGATCCTGTTGTAATCTGAGGTAACCCTCTTCGCTGTCCACTACACCTCCAATTTTGGTGTCATCTGCAAACTTACTAACTGTACCTCTTATGCTCGCATCCAAATCATTTATGTAAATGAGAAAAAGTAGAAGACCCAGCACCAATCCTTGTGGCACTCCACTGGTCACAGGCCTCCAGTCTGAAAAACAACCCTCTACTACTACCCTCTGTCTTCTACCTTTGAGTCAGTTCTGTATCCAAATGGCTAGTTCTCCCTTTATTCCATGAGATCTATGAGGAGAAAGTGAGGTCTGCAGATGCTGGAGATCAGAGATGAAAATGTGTTGCTGGAGAAGCGCAGCATGTCAGGCAGCATCCAGGGATGCTGCCTGACCTGCTGCGCTTCTCCAGCAACACATTTTCAGCTTCCATGAGATCTAACCTTGCTAATCAGTCTCCAATGGAGAACCTTGTCGAACGCCTTACTGAAGTCCATATAGATCACATCTACTGCTCTGCCCTCATCAATCTTCTTTGTTACTTCTTCAAAAAACTCAGTCAAGTTTGTGAGACATGATTTCCCACGCACAAAGCTATGTTGACTATTCCTAATCAGTCCTTGCCTTTCCAAATACATATACATCCTATCCCTCAGGATACCCTCCAACAACTTGCCCACCACTGAGGTCATGCTCACCGGTCTATAGTTCCCTGGCTTGTCTTTACCGCCCTTCTTAAACAGTGGCACCACGTTTGCCAGCCTCCTGTCTTCCAGCACCTCACCTGTGACTCTCGATGGTACAAATATCTCAGCAAGAGTCCCAGCAATCACTTCCCTAGCTTCCCACAGAGTTCTCAGATACACCTGATCAGGTCCTGGGGATTTATCCACCTTTAACCGTTTCAAGTGTCTTTAATCAACAGTCTTTATTCAGCCAGGCATAATCTGCGTTGTTGCATCTGTGTAAAGAATCTTTGAAGTCCATTGGCAATATTTATTGCACAAAGTGAAAGTTGTTTTCTTATCGCAAGAGATTAATAAGAAGTGGACTACAAAAGACCATGTGTCCCATTAGTTCCAGTTTTTAAAGACCATGGCTGCCTCATAAACAACTATATTTCTTCAGAAATTATTTTGCAAAATTTAGTTCTCTTCACTAAACATTTGCTGGACACTGCTTCAAAATACATAAACTTATATTCTCCATGCTCAATAAGTTTCATTACTTGATGTGGTGCTTCTGAGATTTCAATATATATATAAACATAGTTGCTTCATAGGGCAATCTTCCCCTAGAAAATAAAGATTACATTGAGCCTCTTGCATCCAGTTGCGTACTGGAAATGAGAACTTGACAGGTTGAAACTGTGGTAATGAGAAAAGTAATAGGCTGGTTAATGTGTTTAATAGACAAGCTGCTCAATCAACAGTATAGCCCCCATTCTATAATCGAATAATAACTGTGCACATATGCTAAAGGATGTCACATCTTCCATATGCAGCCACAAATAGCTTATAATCGTTATCAACTAAGACTTTACAAACAATATCCTTGCTATTATTACTTGCGATAGAGTATAATTTAACAGTAAAGCTACATTTGAAATATGTATAGATGTCAGATCTTATGAGGAGTACTTCAAGACAACAAATTGCTAACTTTCTTCAGTAAAAGTTAACTTTGGATTTAATATAAATAAGGAATGAAATGCTCCACTGAACTTGATGCTCTGAACATTAGAACTCTGAAAACATCTTGTTCTGTACACATTGTTAATGAAATACTTTTAAATTGAACATGATGACAATGCTTTCATAGGAATAGCAATCTAAATCTGTGTAGTATTCTTTGTAGCTCAGGGTCACAGCAGGAGTACAGAATGTTCTACCTCTTTAGATGTAGAATAATTTGCTATGATCTTTTCCCACAACGCTGCTGTGATTCAGAAAATGTAAAAAATATGAATCATCTATGACATAAACACAAAATAACTCCAATATTACAACAGGTGCCCTGAGATTGTGGATCTTCCAATTTTTCAATAGCCATCAATTACTTTCCTGACTGACTCATACAATCTAAAGTGGTGGACTTCAACAATTTAGGATTATGCCTTTTTTTAGTGATTTTGAGTGCATTTTACAGTACAAATTCCATTCTATTCATAGATCCGTACATTGAAAGCTTATTAAATTTGGAGGCTAGCAATCATTGAAAAGGTAGTGCTCCTCCCTTACTGTGGAGGTCAAACTAATAGAAGAAAAATTTGGGAATTGAAATCCATTGCAACAAGTCCCATTGTCAAGAGGAAATTGAAACAGGTCCCCAGCTGATCTGTTACAAAGGATCCCAGATGGCCAGTTACAATGGATCTCAGATGGCCAGTTACAATGGATCTCAGATGGCCAGTTACAATGAATCCCAGATGGCCAGTTACAATGGATCTCAGATGGCCAGTTACAATGAATCCCAGATGGCCAGTCACAATGGATCCCAGATAGCCAGTTACAATGGATCCCAGATGGCCAGTTACAATGGATCTCAGATGGCCAGTTACAATGGATCCCAGATGGCCAGTTGAATCATCACCAGTGACCATTTATGCTGCTTCTAGTTGTGACCAGTACCTGCTTCAAGTTGCAAGCCTATGAGGTTCCATTTGAGACCATCCTATGATAGGTAAGCATTTCCTATGAAATAATAAAAAAGAAACACTTTGACAGTAGGACTACAGTTGGAGGTGGTGTCACATTGGTGTTTGTGATATTGGGAGGTTGGTGACTGGTAAGTGTAAGAAAAGGTCTTAAGGTCAGATTTCAACCAAAACTTACAAGTTATCATGTTGATTATTTCTGTACCTGACTCATGCATTTTCTGTCCCATCTGAATCCTGGAAATACATTGGATCTGTCAGGCTGATCCTTGTGGAACAGTCAAAGGATGATTGCTTAAAATGTAGAGGTCACCTGCAGCTAAGTATTCAAAAGTTGTGAAAGGAAAGATCAAGAAAGTTAATACACTCACTCCATTTCCATAAGACACTAATAAATAAAAAAAACCAATGCGCTTACCAGTGTGATATGAACCAGCAGAATATTACATTAGATTAGATTCCCTACAGTGTGGAAACAGGCCCTTCAGCCCGACAAGTCCACACCGACCCTCCGAAGAGCAACCCATCCCGGCCCATTCCCCTCTGAAAATTTAGCATGGCCAATTCACTTGACCTGCACATTTTTGAACTGTGGGAGGAAACCAAAGCAGCCGGAGGAAACCCACGCAGACACGGGGAGAATGTGCAAACTCCACACAGACAGTTGCTCAAGGCAGGAATCAAACCAGGGTCCCTGGTGCTGTGAGGCAGCAGTGCTAATCACTGAGCCACCATGCAGTATTATTGGAAATTATTGGATTTCACTGTGACTTTCAAATTTTATAGAAGTAATAAACAGAACACATGAAGCAAAAATCAAATGAACAGTGCAGAAACCAAAACAAAAAGCACAAAAATAGCGTCATAGAGATGTACAAAATGGAAACAGACCAACTTGCCTATGCCGACCAGATATCCCAACCCAATCTAGTCTCATTTGCCAGCAACCAGCCCATATTCCTCCAAACCCTTCCTATTCATATACCCATCCAGCTGTCTTTTAAATGTTGCAATTGTACCAGCCTCCACCACTTCATCTGACAGCTCATTCCATACATACACCACCCTCTGCATGAAAAAGTTGCCCCTTAGGTCTCTTTTCTGTCTTTCCCTTCTCACCCTAAACCTATGCCCTCTAGTTCTGGACTCTCCCACAGCAGAGAAAAGACCTTGTCTACTTGCCCTATCCATGCCCTTCATGATTTTATAAACCTCCATGAGGTCACCCCTCAGCCTCTGACACTCCAGGGAAAACAGCTCCAGCCTATTCAACCTCTCTATATAGCTCAAATTCTCCTATCTTTGCAACATCCTGATAAATCTTTTCTGAATCCTTTCAAATTTTACAGCGTCCTTCCAATAGGAAGGAGACCAGAATTTCAAGCAATACTCCATAAGTGGCCTAACCAATGTCCTGTACAACCGCAACATGCCATCCCAACTTCTATACTCAATACTCTGACCAATAAAGCAAAGCATACCTTCTTCACTATCTTATCAACCTGTGACTTTACTTTCAAGGAGCTATGAACTTTCACTCCAAGGTCTCTTTGTTCAGCAACACTCCCCAAGACCTTACCGTTAAGTGTATAAGTCCTGTGAAGATTTGCTTTCCCAAAATGCAGCACCTTGCATTTATCTAAATTAAACTCAACTTGCCACTCCTCAGCCCATTAGCCCATCTGATCATGATCCTGTGGTAATCTGAGGTAATCTTCTTCGCTCTCCACTACACCTCCAATTTCAGTGTCATCTGCAAACTTACTAAACTATACCTCCTATGTTCACGCCCAAATCATTTATATAAATGATGAAAAGTAGTGGACCCAGCACCGATCCTTGTGGCACTCCACTGGTCAGGGGCCTCCAGTCTCAAAGGCAACCCTCCACCACCACCCTCTGTCTTCTACCTTCGAGCCAGTTCTGTATCCAAATGGCTGGTTCTCCCTGTATTCCATAAGATCTAACCTTGCTAACCAATCTTCCATGGAAAAACCTTGTCGAACGCCTTACGGAAGTCCATATAGCTCACGTCCACTGCTCTGCCCTCATCAATCCTCTTCGTTACTTCTTCAAAAATCTCAATCAAGTTTGTGAGACATGACTTCCCACACAGAAAGCCATGTTGACTATCCCTAACCAGTCCTTGCCTTTCCAAATATGCATAAATCGTGTCCCTCAGGATTCCCTCCAACAACTTGCCCACCACCAACATCAGGCTCACTGGTCTATAGTTCCCTGGCTTATCCTTACCGCCTTTCTTAAATAGTGATACCACATTAGCCAACCTCCAGTCTTCTGGCACCTCACCTGTTAGTATCGATGGTGCAAATACCTCAGCAAGGGGCCCAGCAATCACTTCCCTTGCTTCCCACAGAGTTCTAGGGTACACCTGATTAGGTCCTAGGGATTTATCCACCTTGATGTGTTTCAAGGCATCCAGCACTTACTCCTCTGTAATATGGACATTTTTCAAGATGTCACCATCTATTTCAGTACATTCTATATCTTACATGTCCTTCTCCACAGTAAACACTGATGCAAAATACTCATTTAGTATCTCCCCCATCTCCTGCGGCTCCACACAAAAGCTGCTTTGCTGATCTTTGAGGGGTCCTGTTCTTTCCCTAGTTGCCCTTTTGTCTTTAATGTATTCATAAAAAGTTTTTGGATTCTCTTTAACTCTGTTTGCCAAAGCTATCCCATGTCCCCTTTTTGCCCCCCTGATTTCCTTCTTTAGTATACTCTTACTGCCTTTATACTCTTCTAAGGATTCACTCAAACTCTCCTGTCCAAACCTGACATATGCTTTCTTCTTTTTCTTAACCAAACTCTCAATTTCTTTAGTCATCCAGTGTTCCCTATACCTACCAGCCTTTCCTTTCACCCTGACAGGAATGTACTGTCTCTGGACTCTCATTATCTCATTTCTGAAGGCTTCCCATTTTCCAGCTGTCCCCTTACCTGCAAACATCTGCACCCAATCAGATTTTGAAGGTTCTTGCACAGCAGGCCATGAAGCATCTGAGGAGCACGAAAATCAATGTTTTGGGCAAAAGCCAATGAAGGGCTTTTGCCTGAAACGTCGATTTTCCTGCTCCTCAGATGTTGCCTGGCCTGTTGTGTTTTTCCAGCACCACTCTAATCTTGACTCTGATCTCCATCACCTGCAGTCCTCACTTTCACCTCCTTGAAAGTTCTTGCCTAATACCATCAAAATTAGCCTTCCTCCAATTTAGAACTTCAACTTTTGGATCTAATCTGACCTTTACATCACAATTTTAAAACTAATAGAATTATGGTTGCTGGCCCCAAAGTGCTCCCCCACTGACACCTCAGTCACCTGCCCTGACTTATTTGCTTTCCAAGATCAAGTTTTGCACCTTCTCTAGTTGGTACATCCACGTACTGAATCAGAAAATATTCTTGTACATACTTAACAAATTCTTCTCCATCTAAACCCTTAACAATATGGAAGTCCCAGTTTATGTTTGGAAAGTTAAAATCCCCTCCTGTAACTACCCTACTATTTTTACAGATAACTGAGATCTCCTTACAAATTTGCTTCTGAATTTTCCACTGACTATTATGGGGTCTATAATACAATCCCAATAAGGTGATCATCCCTTTTTTATTTCTCAGTTCCACCTAAATAACTTCCCTGGATGTATTTCCAGGAATATCCTCCATAAGTACAGTTGTAACGCTATCCTTTAGCAAAAACGCCACTCCCTCATCTCTCTTGCCTCCCTTTCTGTCCTTCCTGTATCATTTGTATCCTGGAATATTAAGCTGCCAGTCTTGTCCATCTCTGAGCCATGTTTCTGTAATTGCTATGATATCCCAGTCTCATGTTCCTAACCATGCCCTGAGTTCATCGCCCTTCCCAGTTAGGCCCCTTGCATTGAAATAAATGCAGTTTAATTTATCAGTCCTACCTTGTTCTCTGCTTTGTCCCTGCCTACCCTGACTGTTTGACTCACTTCTTTTCTCAACTGTACCAGTCTCAGATTGATTTCTTTCCTCACTATCTCACTGGGTCCCAGCCCCCCACCTTACTAGTTTAAATCCTCCCAAGCAGCTCTAGCAAATTTCCCTGCCAGTATATCCATTCCCTTCCAATTTGGGTGCAATCCATCCTTCTTGTACATGTCACTTCTATCCCAGAAGAGATTCCAATGATCCAAAAATGTGAATCCTTCTCCCATAAGCTCCTCAGCCACACATTTATCTGCTCTATCCTCCAATTCCTACCCTCATTAGCTCATAGCACCAGGAGTAATTCAGATATTACTACCCTCAAGGACCTCCTTTTTAAATTCCTGCCTAACTTTCTATATTCTCCCTTTAGAGTCTCAACCTTTTCCCTTCCTATGTCATTGATTCCTATGTGCACAATGACCTCCTGCTGGACCCTCTCCCATTTGAGAACATTCTGAACCCGCTCTGAGACATCCTTGATCCTGGCACCATGGAGGCAACACACTGCTGGGCACAGAAAAGTGGCTGTGTCTCTGACAAGAGAGACCCCTAACACAATTGTTCGCTTGGATCCCGACGTACCGCTCATTACGTGAGAGCCTGTCTCGGTATCATAAACTTGGCTGTTCATGCTACATTTCCCTGAGAATCCATCACCCCCTACATTTTCCAAAACAGTATATTTGTTTGAAATGGGGATGGCGACAGAAGACTCCTGCACTACCTGCCTATCTCTCTTACCTTTCCTGGAGTTAACCCATCTATGTGACTATATCTGTGGCTTTTCTTCCTTCCTATAACCACCATCCATCACACCTTCTGCTCTTGTAAATTCCTCATTTCCTCTAACTGTCGCTCCAACCAATCCATTCAATCCAATAGGATTTGCAACCAATGGCATTTGTTGCAGATATAATCCTCAGTAACTCATAAACTGCCACATCTGACAAATGTTAAATTGTGGCAGTTAATTAGAATTTTGAATTATTAAAAATTATTTACAACTACACATTGAATGATTCACCAGATCTTTGTCTCTTCTGGAGGTCCTGGATGTTCTCAGATATTATTCATTTTTTGGAGCTCATTTCTGAAGGAGATCTCCTCTGGGATGTTTTTGGACCATGCTTTAAACAAAAAGAAAATATTTGTACTTGAAATTAGTTCGGGATTTCCAAATAGGTCTTCTCCTGAAAGAAATTGCATTCTTCGTGATGCCCCCAATAAAATTGCTTTCAGTTTATCAGACCCAAGATGATAATAGCTGTAGAGTTCATGAATAATAAATTCATTTTGTGTCTCTTTGCCTTATTGCATACTCTCTCTGGTATTCAATACTGCCTGGCATTTTTATCTCTAAGTAAATTCAGGGATGTGCTCAGTATCCTACAGGTAAAAGTAAAAGATAATACTAATTCAGATAAAGTATAGACTCTACTTAAAGTTATTCAATACTTCAGTCTCACATTAGAACAAGTCATTAGTATGGAGGCAGTTTAATACTGCATGCCATGCCTATAATAATCAATCATCTCTTGCTGAAATCAGAACAGATTATCAAATCTTTTGCACATTAATTAAAGAGTAATTGTCCTGCTGTCAATTGTGCATATAACTACTTGCTGGCCTCTTCATGCTCCATATAGAGAGTTGCTGACTCTGGCTGGAGGTTGCCAGGATCCCCTGAGTGATGGGGTGTAGGCATGTCCACTACTGTGGCCATTTGCTGGTAGTGCATCACCTTACCTAATAATATGGTGAAAAATAATTGTCATTATTCATATATCAGAACTGGGAGGCCATTTGCACAATTCCAATATACTGCTTCCAATAGACAAAGCTGCATAACAGGTGCCCATTATAACATTAAAATAACAGTTGGATCTCACCTACTCTTGGCCATTCCACAATTTACTCCTATAGCTTGACGTTCATTGTCTCCAACAATTTCTCTTTAGATTCAGAGACAGTATTCCATCAAATCTTCTCTTGTAGCCATGTCCCTTCCATTTTTACTCTTAAGCTTATATTTGTTGACTAGACTTCGCCTCAATTCCACCAGAGAAAAGATATGGTCACAATTATCTAACTTTGACTTGGGATCTTGTAAATGGAAATTGCACCGAAATCGATGAGAACATATTTTGTGTTCTTGAATACCCTCTTTATTGTCGTTTGTGCAGGAGGTGGGCATCATCACCACTGCTGTTGTCTGTTATAGTGGTGCCCACAAACTTGGGCAGATTGAGTTTGGAGCCATGCTTTCTGTTTGATCTCTTTGTGGGTGTATTTGAATTAAGAACAATGTTATGATATAGTAGTGTTACATGGCACATTGTAGATTTACCTGTTCTATCATTGGGGTGTGAGGCAAGTATAAGACTTGGTTTCAAGTCAAAGAGTTAAGATTCACAGTAGCTTCTTGCGTTTTTGGCAAAAATGGAGATTCTTCACTCTTTTGAAATCTACTCTGTGAGCGTGAAGATCTGAATTTATTCAGAATCCACTTTCTATGCTTTCACTTGTTACCTCCCCCCCCTGCTTTGACAGGATCCATCATGTTTGTTTTTTGTTTGTTTAAAGAAGTGAAAGAAACTGCTCTGTGATCTCTCTCCAATCTTTTTTTTTGGCTTTTCCAATGTTACATGGAGTACTCATAATTGATCAGCTTGATGTCAACCATACTTTTTGGATTTGGCTGTGGTTTTACCTCCACATGCTCTTCTTACCACTTTCCCTATCCCAGGCTGGTAATCAGACCATAGTTGGCCAGGAATCTCTCCTGCACTTACCGTATGCAATAAGTAAGTTGGAAAGCAGAGAGAAAATCCTGTTTACATCCTTGGGTGTCAACTTCCGGCCAAGAGACAGGGAGTTTGTCCATTATGCCTCAAGACCTCTTTGTAGAGCTGTCTGCAACAAAGATAATAAATAAAATGTTTCCATCTCACTCTTGCCACATCCTCACGGAATCTACAGTTTATGTTGAAGACTCTTTGGGCAACTCCTTCCAACGTTCCCTGTGCCACCACCTCTGGTGGACCTCACCATTTGTCTGTTCAGAAAGTACACAAGAATGATGATGATGGTGTCTGGGATATTGGCTATATGGTATTATTCTATGAATATGACTGTCAAGTTGTTGCTTGACTAGTCTGTATATAGCTCGTCTAATTTTGGCACCAGCTTGTAGATATTGGCAAGGAGATCTGTGGAGAAGATGAGAGGGCTGAGTTTGCTATTGTTGTTTCTGGTGCTTAGTTTGATTCCAGGTGGGCTATTTGTTTTTTTCCACGTTAGGCTTGCTTGCTGAGTGGCATACTAGGTGATTTCAGTGAGCAAAGAAGAGTCAGTACAGTGCACCATAGAGGCCGCATGATGAGATGGCAGATCTCCTTCCCTAGAGGGTGTATTGAACCAGAGGTGTTTTTACAAGGACTGTCAGTGATTACATGCTTTTGGGCTAACTTTTAATCCCAGACTTTACCAAATTAAAATTCACAAACTTCCCCAGTGGGATTCAAGTCCATGTCCTCAGAAATTAATTTGGGGTTTTAGATTACTATCTAGTGATATCCACTAAACTAATATATCCCCATGTCATAGGATTTTTAAAAAATAATCTGAGAACACCAAATACATTGGATTACAATTATTGAAAACAAAATTAATTTTGTTTTAAATTCTCAATTGGTGTGGTGACTTAATCTTTTGTACTGATTAGTAGATCAATTATTTCTTTAATTGAAGTCTTCTCAATGCCTTTGACTATGTTTCTTTCATCTTAGTCAACACACAGCTCAATATAGATCAAAATGAATAATAGAAGTTATACTACACATCTTACAATGCCTGGTTTCAACACTAGCACATGTCTGACTGTAATGGAATACAAATCTCTGCACCTTGCAGATTTGCTTCTAGTGTCACAATTTCAGATCCAAAAGATGAAAGGTTCAAAGAGTTTCTATAATGATATTTCACCCTTAATGCATTAGGATTTCAGGAAATGCAATTCAATTCAAAAACTTAGGTTCATTTTTATATTTTATGAGGGGTATTAAGCAAAACCTTGACAAAGAATGTAAATGGAGACCACAGCCTTTCATCTGAATGCAGACTTTAACAGTGAAGAGCATGGTATTGTATAATAAACACCTGTGAAGAAGTATGGAAATTTCAGGACTTTATGAGTAATGCAGACTTGTCAGTGTTTGAAAATTTGTTATTAATGAAAATTATAACTTTTTTCAAGTTCATGTTTTGCTTTGAGGTTGGCTATTACTTTGATGGATCATATCCACAGTCTAAGCTCCGTGAAGTGAATATTGGCAGCACTATGTAATAGACAATAAAGGCTGCTGGTTCTCAGTGTGGTTGAAAAACAAGATTTGAAACAAAACTTGGTTTGAATAAGTAAATTGTTTTGATTAAGAGGGATTTGCGATCTTTGATAAGTTTAAAACATAACTCTTTTCCTCTTCATATTCCATAACACCCATAAGATAAAAGAGCAGAATTAAAAACTGTTCAGCCTATTGAACCTGCTCTGCCATTCCATCATGGCTGGTCTGTTTCTCAACCCCATTCTCCTGCCTTCTTCCCATAACTCTTCATTCCCTTACTAATCAAGAATATATCTATCCAAGTCTTAAATGCACTCAATGACTTTGTCTCTGCAACAATGATTTCCACAGATTTACTACTCTCTGGCTGAAGAAATTGCTACTCATCTCAATTCTAAAGGATTGTCCCTTCACTCTGATGCTGTGCCCTCGGGCCTTCGTCTCTCCTACTAGTGGAATCATCTTCTCTACATCCACTCTGTCCAGGCCTCCCAGTATTCTCACAAGTTTCAATCTGAGCCTCCCTCATCCTTCTAAACTCCATTGAGTACAGACCCAGAGTCCTTAACTGCTCCTCATATGACAAGCCCTTCATCCCTGGGATCATTCTTGTGATCCTCCTCTGACCCCCTCCAAGGCCAGCAGATCCATCCTTAGATATGGAGCCCAAAACTGCTTACAATATTTCAAATGCAGTCTGACCAGAGCCTTATACAGCCTGAGCAGTATATCTTTGCCTTTGAATTGAATACTAACATTGCATTTGCCTTTCTAACTGCTGAGTGAACCTGCACGTTAACCTTAAAAGAATCTTGAACTAGGATTCCTAAGTCCCTTCGTGCTTCAGATTTCTATACTTCTATTATTTCTAAGTGCATAACATCACAATTACTCACATTGTATTCCATTTGCCATTTTTTGCCCACTCTCCTAGTCTATGCAAGTTCTTCTGAAACCTCCCTACTTCTTCAACACTACCCAACCTTCCACCTATCTTTGTGTCATCTGCAAACTTAACAGCAAAGCCCTCAGTTCCTTTATCCAGATTGTTAATGTATAACATGATTACCTCTGGTCTGAACGCGGACCCGAAAGTCACTGGCTGCCATCCCTTTATCTCTACTCTGTGTCTTCTGCCAGTTAGATAATCCTCTATCCATGCCAATATCTTGCCCCTAAGACCATGGGCTCTTATCTTATTTAGCAGCTTCCTGTGTAGAATCTTGTTAAAGGCCTCTGGAAATCCAAGTATATCATGTCCACTGGCTCTCCTTTGTCTAACTTGCTCATTACCTCCTCAAAAAATTCTAACATTTGTCAGGAATGAGCATCATTCATGACTCTTCAGATAAATATTCACATGTCGCAAATTATGAACAACATTTAGGTTTATGCTAATAAGTGACAAATAGCATCAAGGCCAACCAAGTGTCTGGCAATGACCATCCTTTTAATAGAGAATCTAACTGTCACCCCTTAACATTCAAAAGCATTATCATTGCTGAAACCGCCGCTATCAATATACTTGGTGTTATGATTAACCAGCAACTGAACTCACCAGCAATGTAAATAATGTAGCTACAAGAATGGACCAGAGGCTAGGAATTCTGTGATGGGTAACTCACCTCTTGACTTCCCAAAGTCTGTCTACCATCTAAAAGGCACAAGTCTGAAATGCAATGGCAGATAGTCCACTTGTCTGAACAAGCGCAATTCCAAAAATGCTCAAGAATCTTGACTCAATGCAAGACAAAGCAACCTGTTTGAATAGCACCCCATCACCACTTTCAACCTTCATAATCTCCCCTATCGACATACAATTGGAGCAGTACACCATCCAAAAGGTGCATTGTAGCAACTCTCCAAATCTTCCAAGCCTGCTATGCCTGACATCTAGAAGTACAAGGGCAGCAGCTGCCTGGGAACCCCATCACCTTTAGGTTTCCCTCATATTACACATCATTCTTCTTGGAACTCTATTGCTGTTCTGTCACTGTCACTGCCACTTCCTAACACCACTGAGCATGTACCTACCCCTCATAAACCTCAATAGTTTCACCACTAGCTTCCCCAGAGCAATTAGGAATGAATAACAAACACTAACCTAGCCAGAGATGCTCACATCCAGTGAATGAATAATAAGAATACTGGTCGGTGGTGCTGGACCCAAACTTGTCCCCCAAATTTGTTATGAGGAGAAAGTGAGGTCTGCAGATGCTGGAGATCAGAGCTGAAAATGTGTTGCTGGAAAAGCGCAGCAGGTCAGGCAGCATCCAGGGAACAGGAGAATCGACGTTTCGGGCATAAGCCCTTCATC
>NC_057720.1:53497324-53506034 GCF_004010195.1 Chiloscyllium plagiosum
CGACGGTCGGAGGAGGAGTGTCTTATCTTCCGACTGGGAACCCTCCAGCCGCAGGGGATGAACTTGGACTTCACCAGTTTCTTCATCTCCCCTCCCCCCACCTTGTCTCAGCCGGGTCCTTCCAGCCCGGCACCGCCTTCCTGACCTGCAGTCTTCTTCTTGACCTCTCCGCCTCCACCCTACTCCGACCTATCACCCTCACCTTGACCTCTTTCCACCTATCACATTTCCGACGCCCGTCCCCCAAGTCCCTCCTGCCTACCTTTTATCTTAGCCTGCTGGACAAACTTTCCTCATTCCTGAAGAAGGGCTTATGCCCGAAAAGTCGATTCTCCTGTTCCCTGGATGCTGCCTGACCTGCTGCGCTTTTCCAGCAACATATTTTCAGCACCACCCCAAATTTGTTATGTTAATCATAACCTGGAGCATTGTTAATTTGTTTTCTTAATGTTATAATTATATTATGAAATATGAACTATTTGAAACAGTCATTATATACTTGGATTTCAGAAAATGCTTATAAAGCTGAAGTTCATCTATTTTGACTTTTAACATTAATATTGAACAATATTCATTCATTATGGATTAGAGGCAAAAGAATGATAGTAAAAAAATAATCAATGTCGTTATCAGGAATAATTGTGATCTATTATTAAAGTCATGTAGATGTACAGCATGGAAACAGACCTTCAGTCCAACCCATCCATGCCGATCAGATATCCCAACCCAATCTAGTCCCACCTGCCAGCACCCGGCCAATATCCCTCAAAACCCCTCCTATTCATATACCCATCCAAATGCCTTTTAAATGTTGCAGTTGTACCAGCCTCCACCACTTCCTCTGACAGCTCATTCAATACACGTACCACCCTCTGTGAAAAGTTGCTCCTTACCTCTCTTTTATATCTTTCCCCTCTCATCCTAAACCTATGTCCTCTATTTCTGGACTCCCCGAACCCAGGGGAAAGACTTTTCTATTTATTCTATCCATGCCCCTCATGATTTTGTAAACCTCTATAAGGTCACCCCTCAGCCTCCGACGCTCCAGGGAGAACAGTCCCAGTCTGTTCAGCCTCTCCTTATAGCTCAACTCCTCCAACCCTGGCAACATCCTTGTGAATCTTTTCTGAACCTTTTCATGTTTCACAACATCTTTCTGATAGGAAGGAGACCAGAATTGTACATAATATTCTACTCAGTACTCTGACCAATAAAGGAAAGCATACCAAATGCCATCTTCACTATCCTATCTACCTGCGACTCCACTTTCAAGGAGCTATGAACCTGCACTCCAAGGTCTCTTTGTTCAGCAACACTCCCTAGGACCTTACCATTAAGTGTATAAGCCCTGCTAAGTTTTGCATTCCCAAAATGCAGTACCTCGCCTTTATCTGAATTAAACTCCATCTGCCACTTCTCAGCCCATTGGCCCATCTGATCAAGATCCTGTTGTAATCTGAGGTTACCTTCTTTGCTGTCCACTACACCTCCAATTTTGGTGTCATTGGTAAACCTACTAATCATACCTCTTATGCTCGCATCCAAATCATTTAATAAGTAACAAAAAGTAGAGGACCCAGCACCAATCCTTATGGCACTCCATTGATCACAGGCCTCCAGTCTGAAAAACAACCCTCCACCACCACCCTCTGTCTTCTACCTTTGAGTCAGTTCTGTATCCAAATGGCTAGTTCTCCCTGTATTCCATGAAATCTAACTTTGCTAATCAGTCTCCCATGGGGAATGCCTTACTGAAGTCCATATAGATCACATCTACTGCTCTGCCCTCATCAATTAAGAAAAGTATTAAAGAAGTTTTACAGGGCATTTAAAAAGAGGTATTGACTTAAGAAAGAAAATCATATTTGACAAATCTACTGGTGATTTTGAGGAGACAACCTACAGGGTAAAGGGGATGTAGTATATTTAGTTTATCAAAAGAACAGAGGTAAGGTATCACATGGCAGGACGTCAGTGGCAGAGCCTCAGATATTTATAATCTATACGCTAAGTTTTGCTTTCCCAAAATGCAGTACCTCGCATTTATCTGAATTAAACTCCATCTGCCACTTCTCAGCCTATTGGCCCATCTGATCAAGATCCTGTTGTAATCTGAGGTTACCTTCTTTGCTGTCCACTACACCTCCAATTTTGGTGTCATCGGTAAACCTACTAACCATACCTCTTATGCTCGCATCCAAATCATTTATATAAATAACAAAAAGTAGAGGACCCAGCACCAATCCTTATGGCACTCCATTGATCACAGGCCTCCAGTCTGAAAAACAACCCTCCACCGCCACCCTCTGTCTTCTACCTTTGAGTCAGTTCTGTATCCAAATGGCTAGTTCTCCCTGTATTCCATGAAATCTAACTTTGCTAATCAGTCTCCCATGGGGAACGCCTTACTGAAGTCCATATAGATCACATCTACTGCTCTGCCCTCATCAATTAAGAAAAGTATTGAAGAAGTTTTACAGGGCATTTAAAAAGAGGTATTGACTTAAGAAAGAAAATCATATTTGACAAATCTACTGGTGATTTTGAGGAGACAACCTACAGGGTAAAGGGGATGTAGTATATTTAGTTTATCAAAAGAACAGAGGTAAGGTATCACATGGCAGGACGTCAGTGGCAGAGCCTCAGATATTTATAATCTATATCAATAACGTAGCTGAAGGGGTTGGGTATAATGGATTCAGTTTTGCCAGCAATGCAAAGCTAAGTAGGCAAACAAGTTATGGGCAGGATATAAAATATTCACAAAGGGATACAGATAGATTAAATGAATGGGCAGAAAGATGACATATAGGATATGATGTGAAGATGTGTATTTCCCTGATTTTGCTAGGAAGAACATAAAAACAAATATTTAGATATTGGGAAAGTATTAATATCAATATATCAGTGACATTTGTAAGTTGTTACGCCTTATCGGGGTACCACTCTCCACTATTCCGGAGGTGTCATAAAAGTTAAAGGTTTTATAAAAGTGCGCAAAATTCTGCAATTTACCTATCTTTTAGACCCAAGTTAACAAAAATTACTATTTTTTAGAAATAAATAAATTCTAGATACAGCTAAACAATTATGAACTGCTGACATATAACTCTACCAGTGAAAACTCTAGTAAAACTCACCCTGTATAGACACTCACAAAAAAATGCGCATGAAGTCAGAAGGAAGGCAGATCAATCGTCCCTGTACAAAAGGTTTGCTTTTGGCTTGTCAGGACTTGTTGCCGCTAGATCCTCCTTCTCCAGATACTTTCACTTGCTTGCAAGAGATACAGAGTAACTGGTTATAAGGTTAAGAATCACAACTTTTAGCAACTGTTGAGGGAAAATACACTGACTTTCTTCAGGCATGAGGTGTTTTAACTGCAGGGAAAAGAGCAGCATAAATCTGGTGGCTTATGATCAAAAGGGACATAGAGTATAAAAATTAGCAAACCACGTTGCAGTTGTATTGAACTTCAGTTAAAGTCAGAAGTCACACAACACTGGGTTATCGTCCATCATGTTTATCTGAAATCACAAGCTTTCGAAGCGCTGCTCCTTCGTCAGGTGAAGTGAACTTTAGTGAGGCCACATTTGGAATATTCCATATGGTTCTGCTTGTCAAACTACCAGAAGGATGTGGAGACTTTGGAGAGGGTACACAAACAGTTTACCAGGATATTGCTTAATTTAGAGAGTACTAGCCAATGAATAGAGGTTGGATAAACTTAGTTTGTTTTCACTTGAATGCCAAAGAATGGGAGACCATTTACCCTCCACATACGCAAAAGAGATGGGTACATGAAAGCTATATTTACACAGGAGCACAGTGATGGCAATGGCCCATTGGCTACTACTCTGGTCAGTTAGACCTTGTGGCTCCAGGATGGAGTAGTTGCCTGAGAACTATGGAAGCTACCTGCAAGGCTGTGATAGCCACACGCATCCGTAGTGCTGGATCCAAAATTAGTCACGAAGTGTTCACACAAAGTGCATGCCATCTTATCCATGGACCGCGTGACAACAGCCTGGTGGACACGATGGATCATCCTCTTGGAAGCCCACAACCTTCATCTGGTCTGTGCCAGTCCAGTCAACCCTGCAAATTCACTCCAAACCCCACAGGACCAAATGGGGGGGGGGGGGAGAAGGAGAAGGGACTGAGCTTGTAGGCAAGTAAGACTGTGTGCAAATGTTACAGCATCAGACAAGGCAGCTCAGGCTTCAGAAGAACCTCTGCAAAATCCAGACTTACTCTTGTTCAAAGACAGATTTTCATTTGTAGAGAAGGGTATAAGAAAGGTTGGCTGGGATGTGACTAGTCTGCATGAAATAATGGCACAAGGAAGTTTGCCAGTGGGCACCCTGGCACAACAAGAGGAACTGCGAGCTCTCACTGAGGCATATAAAGTAGCAGAAGGTAAAGCTGCTAACATCTATATTGATTCTCGCTATGCTTTTGGAGTAACATATAATTTTGCACCATTATGGCAAAAAAGAGGATTTTTGATGACTGTGGGAACACCCATTAAGAACAGGGAGGATTTTCGTAACTTCTTTAATGCCATAGAATTACTGCCAGCAGTCTCAATCTTAAAATGTAAAACACATACGAAAGTAGACTCTAAGGAGGTCCAGGGGAACGGGTTAGCTGACTGGGCTCCTCAAAATGCAGCCTTCCAGAGTAGGAACTTACATGTGCCTGTACTATCCAACTTCTGAACCTTAGTCGGCAAGTTGCAAGACTGAAAGACAATCCAGGAACAGTGTTCACGGAATGAAAGTGGACATGGTTTGAAGCAGGGTTAGAGTTATGTAATGATGGCACGTGGAGACACAAACTGGTAGCACCACAAGTACTAATGCCCTTTTTGGCACAGCATGTTCATTCATGGGGGCACTTAGCTTCGTTGCAGATGATGGTGAGGTTCCAAAAGAGCTGGTGGGGAAGAGGATTTAAGAGGCATGCACAACTTGCAGATCGCTATGTAACATGCCAAATAGACAGTCCTGGGCCAACCACAATAATGCCACAATTGAGAGCCCCTGCCCCTGCCAGGCCGTTCCAACATCTTCAGGTAGATTACATCTCCTTGCCCAAGTATCAAGGATATTTGGAGATCCTGGTTGTTACTGATAAATTTTCATGATGGGTGGAAGTGTCCCCAGCTTGGAGGGCCACTGCCAATCACACTGTAAAAGTCCTTTGCAATGAATACATTTCCCAATGGGGAGTCCTATCTTGCATTCATTCCGACTAAGGAAAGGTTTTACTGGACCTGTCTGCCAAGAGGTATGCATTAAACAGGACGTGCATTGTCCACCCATACACAGTCGTCAGGTCAGGTTGAGCGTACAAATCGGACAATAAAACAATGCTTGGCCAAATACTACCAGGAAGGAATACCTTGGCTTCAAGGTTTGCCAGTCATGCTATGTCGTATTTGAGCCACCCCTAATAGAACTACAGGCCTAAGCTCTTTCAAGGTAATAACTGGTAGACTTATGTCCTTTCCCAGCAGCATAGATCTTAGAACAGTAGTATGTCATCTGTTAAGGGATGTGTTTGTTTTTTAGATTAGATTAGATTACTTACAGTATGGAAACAGGCCCTTCAGCCCAACAAGTCCACACCGACCCGCCGAAGTGCAACCTACCCAGACCCATTCCCCTACATTTATCCCTTCACCTAACACTACGGGCAATTTAGCATGGCCAATTCACCTAACCTGCACATTTTTGGACTGTGGGAGGAAACCGGAGAACCCGGAGGAAACCCACGCAGGCATGGGGAGAATGTGCAGACTCCACACAGTCAGTCACCTGAGGCGGGAATTGAACCCGGGTCTCTTGCGCTGTGAGGCAGCAATGCTAACCACTGTGCCACTGCGCCGCCCACTGCCATCATGCCGCCCACCGTACTGCCAGTACCTAACCAACTGTCAGTTCTACCTCCCAACAGGTATCAGCAGTGTGGTGGGGGTGAGAGCCCCCTGAAGGTGGACATGACATAGTCCTTGGCACCTGGGTCTACATTAAGAAAATACATATAGAACCACTGGTGGCACGGTGGCTCAGAGGTTAGCACTGCTGTCTCACAGCGCCAGGGACCCAGATTTGATTCCACCTCAGCCGACTGCCTGTGTATAGTTTACATATTCTCCCAATGTCTGCCTGGGTTTGCTCTGGTTTCCTCCCACAATCCAAAGATGTGCAGTTGTCCACGTTAATTTGCCCATAGTGTTCAGGGATGTGTCAGTTAGGTGTATTAGTTAGGGGTAAATATAGGATAATAGGGTAGGGGAATGGGTCTTGGATGGGTTACTGTTCAGAGGGTTGGTGTGGACTTGTTGGGCCGAAGGGCCTGTTTCCACACTGTAGGGATTCAATGGAAGTGGGAAGGTCCGTATCAAGTTCTTCTGACAACACAGGTGGCTGTGAAGGTATAAACGCAAGAAGGCATACACGACATGTCAAAAGAAGCAACACTACTACCTCATCATGAATCTTAGCCTGTGTGTGGGACTCACAACTGTACCATATACTCCCATTGTAAATCTTGATGTGAATGTTAATACCTTTTTGTATTTGTCGTATACCTATGCAAGGAAGAATAATGTCTCTAGTTGCTGAGTTTGTACACTTCAAAGGAGGAATACCCATGCGCCCTTTAATGCCTCAAAATTAACTTAATGGGTATTCAGGCAGAATAGTCCAGGGCAGGAAATTAGGGGCTGGAGGGGGTCAATACTGGGCAAGGATTTTTGGTTGCAATGAAAATCAGCAGGGTACAATCTGATGGCCTTTGCAGGCTGGTGCCAATTACAGAACCTTGCAGACGCCCCCCTTCATCGCGTTGGCTAAAGCATAGTGGAGTGGGTGGCTGGATGAGACAGTGTGTTTGACAAGAATTGACAAGGGGATCTCGGAATGAAAACTGTGTGGAACTCAGTAACTGCACTCAGTATTATGATGTCTCCAGGCAGGCAGCTCTTAGCAAACTGACCTTTTAGAATCACACAAGTAATGGAATGCTCGAACAGGTCTTTGGCCCACACAATGGCACTTACTTTGTATGTGGGCGGAAAGCTTATGCCTGGTTACCCCCGGACTGGGCAGGATCACGTTATCTAGGCTACATGATGCCGGTCATGCAGCACACGATATCTCACCCACAGGCAGTACTGAGATTACACGGATGTCACATTTCAGAACTGGACAATTTCCCTCGCCTTGTGGTACCTATAAATAATTTTCTGAAATCTAGTCACTCCATTCTATACTAGAACAAGTAGCCAACGACACTGTCCAGGCCCTTGATGAAATGGTGCAGAAATGGTTGCTATACGAACAACAATCTTGCAGAACCGAATGGCCCAGGATAGGCTACTGTCTGAGAAAGGAGGTACCTGTGCCCTTATAGGGAAGGAGTGCTGTAATTATATCCCTGACATCTCCAAGAACATTACAGATTTATAGGGCCATAGAGCTATACAGCATGGAAACAGACCCTTCGGTTCAACTCGTCCAAGCTGACCAGACATCCTAGCCTAATCCTGTCCCAATTGGCCCATATCCCACTAAACCCTTCCTATTCATATACACATCCAGATGCCTTTTAAAGGCTTTAATTGCATCAGCCTCCACCACTTCCTCTGGCAGCTCATTCCATACATGCACCACCCTTTGAGTGAAAACGGTCTGGAAGGAGGCGGATACACTTAAGTATCCCCGTTCAAGCACTTTACGGAGTTGGGTTATGGGCTAGTTGGGATCGTGGGCACTTCCATCGTTCAGGGGGTTATCATTCTTCTAGATGTTATTTTTGCCTTGAATGTTTCAATTCCTCAGATGTTGTCTGTGTCCGCACATTTATTCCTCCTCCATCCCCCGAGCCACATCATCTTTATGTGTCAGAACAGAAGCAAAGGGTGTCATCTGCCCTGTATGTGTTCTTAGGAGATTGCTAAGAATCAAAAGGGGGGAGATGTAGGAGTCAGTGGAATCCTACAAGGCAAGGAACAAATGTTTGAGATTAATTCAAGGGAATAACAATACAGTTTGATGGGATCAAGGAAGGAAAGGGATTAGGAGCTATCCACAGGGTGGAATAACAGTTTATGTTGCTAGAGGGGAACCGATTGGATAGGGAACATGTGACCTCTGTAATTGTTAAAGTACTTAACTGAACAAGTCTTTCTAGTGATTTTGCCATAGAGATAGTCCTGATAGACAGTTCCACTGAAATTAAAGCACTTGTCAGGTACTCGAGTGAGCCACAGGGGGTAACCACAAAGTGTTTAACTGGATTAGACAGTTTAAGTGCGGTTGCCATGGAGATAATCCTGATAAGCAATCTCATTCAAAGCCACAAACCACAAAGGTATAAGAATGGGAGCCATACATTGGACAGGTGGGCAGTTACCTAATACCACCTTGGGGGCTTTTCTACATGTACACTATCTATGTGATGCTGAAAATGTGTTGCTGGAAAAGTGCAGCAGGTCAGGCAGCATCCAAGGAGCAGGTGAATCGATGTTTCGGGCGTGAGCCCTTCTTCAGGAATGAGGAAAGTGTGTCCAGCAGGCTAAGATAAAAGGTAGGGAGGAGGGACTTGGGGGAGGGGCGTTGGAAATGCGATAGGTGGAAGGAGGTTAAGGTGAGGGTGATAGGGCAGAGTGGGTGGGGGCGGAGAGGTCAGGAAGAAGATT
>NC_057720.1:53509030-53509152 GCF_004010195.1 Chiloscyllium plagiosum
GTTCCGCAAGTAGGTGGCCTGTCTCCCCAATATAGAGGAGGCCACATCGGATGCAGCGGATGCAGTAAATGATGTGTGTGGAGGTGCAGGTGAATTTGTGGCGGATATGGAAGGATCCCTTG
>NC_057720.1:53509269-53547874 GCF_004010195.1 Chiloscyllium plagiosum
TGGGGGGTATGGACCTGGCGAGAGAGTCACGGAGGGAGTGGTCTTTTCGGAACACTGATAGGGGAGGGGAGGGAAATATATCCCTGGTGGTGGGATCCGTTTGGAGGTGGCGGAAATGATGACGGATGATACGATGGCAATATTTAATCAATAAAGACACAAAGAAGACGTGCCAAAGTTCTGTGCCTAGTTATTCCTATCCATCAGGTTTCGGGAACAGGAGTACCCACCATAGGATATTGCCAGATTTGGAGAGTACTAGACATGAAGACAGATTGGCCAAACTTGGTTTGTTTTCACATGAACGTCAAAATTGTGAGGAGCATGAATAGAATGGATAGTTAGAATCTTTCTCCTCGGGTAGAAGTGCCAATTATTAGGAGGCATAGGTTTAAGGTAAAAGAGGAAAAGTTTAAAGGAGACGTGAGAGGCAGTTTTTATTTTTACACAGAGGGTGGTAAGTATCTGGAATGTGATGCTAGAGGAGGTGGTTAAGCAGTTATAATAGCAACTTTTAAGAGGCATCTTGGCAGATAGATGTATAGGCAGGGGATAGAGGGATATGGACAATCTAAAGGCTAATGGTTTTAGTTTAGAAAAGACGTTATGTGTCAGCACAGGCTTCATGGGCCAAAACGCCTATTCCTATGCTGTACTGTTCCTATTCTTTGTTCTGCTAAGTGCTTGACAAAAGCAGTATAAACTGCACTAAAAATGAGTTTTGGTAACCTGCCTTTAAAAAGTAATAGCCCCTACCATAATCTTTGTTTTTTTTTCAAACATTCCTTTTCCCATTTCAGTCCACAATCAAAAATACAGGGAAATAAAAAGTTACAGTCTTTACAGTGTCTTTATGGATAAAACACAGAAAGCTAACAGCAAATGATTAGCAGGACAAATGTTGTATTGTCCTTTATTGCAAAAGGGTTACAGTATAAGAGCAAGGAGATCTTGCCGCAATTGTACAGGGTATTGGAGAAACTTTGTAAGATTAGTTTCTGTACTAAAGGAAGCAATGGAGGATATGCAACAAAGATTCACTAGATTGACTCTTGGGTTGAGAAGGGGTTTAATAGAATGGGTCTCTACTCTCAGAAAGTTAGAAGAGTGAAAGGTGCTTTTATTTGAACAAATTATATTTGGAGACACCGAAATCTGTTTCCCCTGGCTGGTGGACTAAGGGATACACCTCAGGAAAGGGGATCAGTCATCCCTGACTGAGATGAGCAGGCATCGCTTTATTCAGTGTTTTGAATCTTTGGAATGCTCTTCTAAAAGGCTGTGAGTGTTCAGTTCTGCAGCATGTTCAAGACTGATGTCAATGCATTTTTGGGCCATAAAGAATCAGGTTCTGTCTCTGCGTTAATCATGTTTCACAACACCCAGGCCTGAAACCACCTGCAAGCCTTCTCTCAAAGACTTAAAGAAAGGACAAATAGGGCTTGTATCTATATGGTATGTTTCATGACTGCTGAATGTCTCAAATCTCTTTACAAGTAATGAAGTACTCTTGAAGATCAGTTGGTGTTGGAATGTAGGAAATGTGGCAATCATTTAGTCCAAAGAAAATTCTCACAATCTATGACTCTATAGTTCTATGTGCTAATGACCAAATAATATTTTCTTCTGATACTATTGAAATGCAAATATTATCCCAGACACCACGGATAGCTCCCCTGGTCTTCTTTGAATAGAGCCCTGGAACCTTTTGCATCTCTCGGGGCAGGAGGATGAGCCTCGGTTTAAAACCTGAACCAAGAGGTAACCCTTTGGCAGTAATGTATTCCCTCAGTATTTCACTGGAATGCTAGCCTTGATTTTTCAGTGTGACTTAAATGTAGCACCTTGTGACTCAGAAGTGAGAAGTCTACCAACTAGGTCATGGCTGACTCAAGATATAAAGTAATGAATTGCAGCTCATAAACCAATAAATACTAATATTCCTAATAAAAGCTAAGTGGGTGGCACGGTGGCTATGTGTGGTTAGCACTGCTGCCTCACAGCGCTAGAGACCCGGGTTCAATTCCCGCCTCAGGTGACTGATTGTGTGGTGTTTGCACATTCTTCCCGTGTCTGCGTGGGTTTCCTCCCACAGTCACAAAGATGTGCAGGTCAGGTGAATTGGCCATGCTAAATTACCCGTAGTGTTAGGTGAAGGGGTAAATGTATGGGTGGGTTGCGCTTTGGTGGGTCGGTGTGGACTTGTTGGGCTGAAGGGCTTGTTTCCACACAGTAATCTAATCTAATCCAAAAACTCTATGACTGCATTTACAAGAATCTTTTATAATTCATACCTATTATTTGATAACGATAAAGGGCCCATCAAAGGTGAAAAGATTGACTTTCATATTGTCAATTTAGAGACTAAGGAGCCAGCAATATAACTTAGGCCTCAGAGATACTTGATGCCAGGTGGGAAGGGGAGAGGGCCCCATGACAGCATGGCATAGTCAGAGTTGTACAACCCACAGAGACATCAAGAAGTGGGTACGAGAGATCATTTTGCTGACAATCATAAGATCTGTCTTTAGAACATTCCAGATATGTTGATGTGACAAGGTGCAGTCTGTAAAGGCAAGGATATTATTTATAATGCATTCTAACATTGTACTGAATAGCTAGGTCAAGCTGAAGTTTCACAAACAGGGACTCAGATGTAAATTCTGCATTTATCTGTCATTTGCAATGGCAAACAAAAGTGGATTCCTGGCCCAGGTTCACATCATCCCACATTCAAAAACACCACACTCTTTTTACTTCCAACTCCTCTTCCTCTATGACCTGAAAGAGTTATTACTATTACATGGGGTGATTTGGATGGGTATATGAATAGAAAGGGTTTGGATGGATATGGGCTGGGTGCTGGCAGGTGGGACTAGATTGGGCTGGGATGTTTCCATGCTGTACATCTCTATGACTCTATGACTCTATGTGTGGAAATAAGCTGGGAAAGCTAACCGAATGATGTGTGATGTTGATATAGGAGATGCTGTTCCGATTAAGCAACATCCTTATAGGCATAGCCTTCTAAATTTCGCACAGGTTCAGAAGGAGATTGAACGCATGCTCCAAGCTGATATAATCGAAATGAGTTAGTGACTAGAGCTCACCCATAGTAACGGTGCCAAAACCAGATGGTACCCAACGGTTATGTGCCCACTATTGCAAAGTCAATGCAGTTACAAAGACTGATGTATATCTGATTCCATGTTTGGAATATTGTGTTGAAAAGGTAGGTCAAGAAACTTATATTTCTAAGCTGTGCTGCTCAGAGAATACTGGCAGGTACCTTTGTCCAAAAGAGCGAAGACAATTTTGGCTTTCGCGTTGCAGAATGGACTGTTTCAGTTTAAAGTCATGTAGTTTGGTATGAAAAATGTGGCAGCCACATTTCAGAGACTGACCAATACGGTCATTTCTGGGTTACGCAAATGTGTCATTTGTATTGGTGACCTGGCATACTTTAGTCAAATGTGGAAGGAATATTTGCAACCTTTACTAGAATTGTTCAATTGACTTCAGGAGGCAGACTCAGTGATAAACCTGGCTAAAAGTGAATTTGCAAAAGCCCAAGTCACCTTCCTGGCCCATCTTATTGGACATGGGCAAATGGCTCTACAGGATGCAAAAGCAGTTTCCCATACCATCGAGAAAAAGAGCAGTACTTTGATTCTTGAAATTGAATGGATTTTATCAAAAATTCATACCAAATTTTAGTAGCGTGGCTGCTCCACTCACTGAATTGTTAAAGAAAGGCAAGAGATTTCAGTGGAGAGCAGACTGTCAGAAGGTATTTGACAGCCTGAGAGCTGTGTTAACCGCTGCCCCAGTGTTATTCATATCTAACTATGCAAAGCCATTCAAGGTGGTTATCGATGTGGAAGATGTGGGTGTCGCCGCTGTGCTCTTACTGGAAGATGATAAGAAGATCAAAAGGCCTATCGGTATGTCTCCAGGAAATTGAAAATTCATCATGAGGAATATTCAATAGTTGAAAAGGAGATTTTGAGCTTGGTGTTAGCGTCACAACTATTCAATACTTATGTAATCAGTAATGTATCTGAGACAATCGTATACACTAATCCATTGAAGTTTGTAGAGAAATTTAAAGACAAAACTTCTAGACTATTTACATGGAGCTTGTTGTAACAGGCATTTAAATTTAAAATTGAACATGTGGCAGGACAAGTACACATGGCGGCCAATGCATTATTGGGACTTGAATGAGAAATGGAGGTGTTCAGTGGCAGGAGCATTACAGACTAAAACAGAATGTGTTGTGCATGCTTGCATGATTATTGTCCATATAATGTATATGGGTATAATAATGTAGTAACAATTTAAGATTAAATGGTTTTAAAATGAAGCCATCTTTGGATACTGTTGTTTTTTTTATGGGGGAGGTGTGATGATGCTGTTCCTTTAACAAGACTTGTTTTTTTTTTCAGAGGGGTCATAAATGCAGAGATTCTAGGAGGTCTGGTTTTTTTATGGGTTTTAGGGCCAACTTGATTATACTTAATAAACACTGCCTCAGACAAAAGGCTTTCAAGTAAAACAAAACACTTGTACAATGAAAATGGAGTTGCCAGTTCTCCCAACTCAGCTTTTCTCTGGTTTGGTTTGGTTTGGGTTTTAGCAGTCTGCCTGTTCAGAGCAAACAGTCAGTCAGTTTGGAGCTGCTGGTCAAAGAAACAGCTACATGGAAGAAGGTGTTCCATGCTGAACTCTGACATCTCTCTACTGTAAGACCCTGTGTTTGATTTTACCTTTTTTGCCAAGGGGATGTTTATGGAGATTGTTGAAGGAATTTGGAACAGCCTCATTAATGTGAGATAGTCTGTTTGGTTTTCGGATAGGTTATTTTATATTCTGTTCTCTTTTGTTTGTGCTTCATTCAGTAATCTTGCAAATAAATTTGATTTTCTTTAAAACTAAGTGGTTGGGCCAGCTGCATCACTCCTGGAATATCCACTTTACTTCTGCTTAAAACAATTAGCAAAGTTAGTATTTGGCTACTTGCTTCAAATGTTTTGGGAGTGTCTAATCTGGTCCATAACAAGTCAAATTGAATTCAGAATGATGACGACTGGCATGGTGCTCAGGGCAAATCACTATCAGGATATCTGCTTTGGCACCCAGTACTAACACAAAGCCACTGAGTCCTTCAAACTTGAGCATGGGAAGCCTGGAGGGATGGTCAGTGGTCAACGCAGCTCAGATCCCAGCATCCAGGCAGCAAGACATGTCTAGATTCTAGCTCAGCAAAGCCAAATGCTTCAGCAGGCCACATTTCTAGTTCCTCTGCAGGCAGTTCTCTGAAGTATTTAATTTGATGTAAAGAACTTTGGGATAACTTGAATTCTTGACAGAATAGCTTGCAGTATAATGAAATTGGTGCAAATCGTGATGATGTAACTTATCGCATGACTCTACCATCAGCAAGTTAGAAAACACCAGTCTGGAAAGAACTTGTGAAAGTATATATCTTTGGTATAACACTTGAAACTGTATTTGATAAAATAATATGTACAGAAATAGATAAAGTTGTGTAACAATGGGGAGTTTACTCCGTGATAAGGAGCAAGCAGCCTCAGGGACTGTGCACATGCAAACATGCATATCCTGGGATTCTCCCAACTCAATGTGCAGGCCAGAGTGTTGACTTAGAGCACACAGTGAAACAAAGCAGCAACCAGGGCAAAGGACCATCCAGAGCAGGATCTGAATATAAAACAAGCGCACACAAGAGAGGACATCGAAGGCAGGTCTCAGAAGGCTTTGAAACACAAATGGCAAAAGCAGGGAAAATGTTGATTACAGGACTACAGACAGGAAAATGTGTTGCTGGAAAAGCGCAGCAGGTCAGGCAGCATCCAAGGAGCAGGAGAATCGACGTTTCGGGCATTAGCTCTTCTTCAGGAATGAAGGGCTCATGCCCGAAACGTCGATTCTCCTGCTCCTTGGATGCTGCCTGACCTGCTGTGCTTTTCCAGCAACACATTTTCAGCTCTGATCTCCAGCATCTGCAGTCCTCACTTTCTCCTACAGACAGGAAAACCCTGAAGTGTGGAAAAATAACCTTGGAAGACTTTGAAGCCTAATCATGAACCAGCAGTATTCTTAAAAGAGTGATGTGGAGGTGCAGGTATTGGACTGGGGTGGACAAAATTAAAAATCACTCAGTACTAAGTAATAGTCCAACAGTTTTATTTGGAAGTACAAGCTTTCAGAGCGCTGCTCCTTCAGGTAGCTAGTGGTGCAGGATCATAGGACACCAAATTTATAATAAAAGATCAAAGTATCATTTGATACAATACTTCGCATCAGTTGCATGACACTTTGATATTTACTATAAATTCTGTGTCCGATGATCCTGCCCCACTAAATACCTAATGAAGGAACAGCGCTCCAAAAGCTTGTACTTCCAAATAAACCTGTTGGACTATAACCTGGTGTTGTGTGATTTTTAACTCAAAAGTATGAACACAAGATTGAAACACCAGGAAGGAAAAATCCAAATTCTCACCCAGGTCAGTTCGGCAGAATATTCTATGAGGATGGAAGCTTTGGTAGAGATCTTGCCACTAGCTGAACCATTTGATAACATGAAAGGCCAAAAGTAGGAGCTCTACAGGTTTCAGGACTACGGAATGGCTCCAGAGTTATATGTAAAAGAGCTGTACCATTACATAAGCATTATTTTATGTTGTGGGTCCAATTGATGATGAAGTTCTGATAAGACAGAATGTAGAAGAAAGTACGACAGAATATGATGCATTGATTCAAGGATTCAAACCATACTATAGCCTGAAAAGAATTGTAGTCTTGGACAAGGTAAAATTTAATCAATGAGCCTGGTATTTCGGAGAACCAATGCAAGCATTTTTAACAATTTATATAACTTAGCGAGTTTTGAGAAGATTTGTAGCTCAGGTTGAGGTTCTAGATGTAAGTTTATATATAACTTAGCAGGATGTTGCACAGCAGAGACTTGTAGGATTGCCTAATTAGAGAACATATACTACTTAATGTTGGTTCTTGATGACGTAGGCTTCAATGCTTGTTGTTTTTGCTTCATTCAGCACACTGACATTGGTCCTTCTATCTTCCCAGCTGTTATTCAAGATGTTTCGAAGGCAGTGTTGATGGAACTTTTCAAGTTCCTTCAGATAT
The DNA here is from genome assembly GCF_004010195.1 of Chiloscyllium plagiosum. Classification (NCBI taxonomy): domain Eukaryota; kingdom Metazoa; phylum Chordata; class Chondrichthyes; order Orectolobiformes; family Hemiscylliidae; genus Chiloscyllium; species Chiloscyllium plagiosum. Next base: position 53,516,446 of record NC_057720.1, read on the forward strand.
CGTGGGCACATCGTCCAACTTTCACCACTGCTTTGTACACTATCATTTTCATATCTGTCCAGATGTCAAAAACCAACTAAGATGGACTGATCATGTTGTTTGGATGAAAGACGAACAAATGCCGAAACAAATCTTCTACTCCCAGCTTAAAGAAGGCAAACGTAAAAGAGACGGACAACAGAAGAGATTCAAAGACACTTTAAAGCCTTCATAAAGGAATGTAACATCAACATCAACAATTGGGAAATCAATGCCAAGGACTCTGGCAAACCATCATCCGAGAAGGAACAGCAACTTTCAAAGCCAACAGATGTGCAGAACGAGAAGAAAAGGGAAGAAAACGGAGAGGCCACAACAACCAAAGCCCAATCTGCCATCTGGAACTACTTGTCCTGAATGCAGAGGAACTTTCATAGCCAAGATTGGACTCATTATGAGAGCCTATAAGTAGATCAACAGAATAAAGACCATCATCCTCAACCTCAAGGGATAGCCATGACGAAGAGGAGTACTTAGTGTGAGGGATGAGAAATTGTAAAATATTCTACTGTCCAAGGAGATTTAATGTTGGAATAGGCAATCCAATTTGTAGGCTACAGAGTCATTGAGATGTACTTTTCAGTCTAACTCATCAGGCCCGAAATCACAAAGAAAAATCTTATGGACAATTCCAGATTGATGAAGATACTTGTCAATGAGAGACTAGAATTATGCCTTTGGAATAAGTGCTGGAATATAGCATTTAGAGTCCAGGATGCAGAGGCAACTTGGGGGAGATTATGTTATATTAGATAATAGATTATACTACACTTCCATGTCAATCATGATGATGGAACTGATTACATGACTTTGACATCATTAAGAGAGAAGACGGTAGTCTAGATGGAAGATGTGAAGAAAGAGATCTTTGACACTACATGGAAGTGCTGTGAGAACCTATGAGATATTGCCGTGGATAAAAGAGCATCACAATACATAACAAGTTGAAGGGATTTGCTTAGGGATAAGGGAAAAGCAGCCTCAGGGGCAGTACATGTGCAGACTCCCACAGACTGAGATATTCCAGACCAGTATCTCAATGTGGAAGTTGCAATATTGTCATGAAGCAGAATATAAAACAAGGAGTGGCACTACAATACATCCGTTGAGAAAGAAAGGTTCTATATGAAGGATAATCCTTCTAACTAAGGAAGTCAAGAATAATCTCAAAATGAAAGAAGCTGTGTAGAATGCTACAAAAACTAATGATAGACAGAAGATTGGAAAGATCTTAGAAAATAGCAAACGATGGTTAAAAATAAAGTGAAGATGAATAAATTAGAATTTGAGAATAAACTGGCAAGAAATGTATAAAAATTGACGTATCTAGTAATGCTTCCACAGCTGATGTGACTGGGAAATTAATAAGGGCAAACAAGGAAATGCCAGAGTTTTTGAATAAATAGTTTGAATCTGTTATAAAGCACCCCCCCCTAAAAAAAGTAGAAAATCAAGAGGTAATAGGGAAGAAGGAATTTTAACCAATCATCATCTCTATAAAAACTAATGGGACTAAAGATTGACAAAATCCTAGTACCTGCATCCTAGGCTCTTTCTCAGAATACCTTTTGAGCTTTGGTGGCTCCTTTTTGATTCTCACTAACTCTTTTATCTAGTCACATAGTAACATATTGGTGTTGATATTTAGACTCACATACAAATGGAATTAGAGGAATTCATCAATATCCTCAATAATTATCATTGTTTCAATAAATCTAAAGCCATGACACACAAGGAAAACATTAATCTCCTCAATACGACAATATTTAGATTGCTACAATAGACAAAAATTAGCAGCAAAAGAATAAAAAAAAATTAACTCTCACATAGTTATAAAGCCCTAAGTACAGATTATGTGGGTTAGAGACGTCACAGCACAACAATTGTCTGTCCCTAATACAGTCACAATGTCTCAAATAATTCAAAATGTGTGAAATGCTTTGAGACATGATAACACATAAATGCAAATCCTTATGGAAAAAATACCTGTTCAATAATAAATTATCCAATTGACCGAATGTTCAGCACAATAGCATCCACCAATATAGTTGCTCCTGAACTTCTACAACCTTAAGCCAGAAACTGCATGAAAGGAATTCATTACCTTAGTGTCTCCAATGTTTTCTGGCTCTTAGTTCGCAGAACATTCTTTTGCAGTCCTTCTCCCCACTCTGTAGCCCTATCTCTCACTTTGCACTCACAGTCTACTGGCCTTGCCACCCTCTCTGCCCACTGGTCTGGCAGATATGTTTTCCATCTCAAATCCCATCCTCAAGCCACCATGAACTCCAACCTCATCACCCTCCCAATCACAGTCTCTTTCTATAGTCATCTCCAGCCTCAAACTGGCCTCTAGCCTAACTTCCTTTGGCCCAGCAGCCTTGTTCATTGTTGTTATACATCTTCTCTATGCTACTCCTTTCACACTCTGTTTGCTGATGGTAGGCTCGTGATGAGGGAATTTTGCAGCTTTCTGGGATGAATTCACCTTTGCCCTTTGTATTTTGAGCTCTAGCACTTCCACAAACTCCCTGTAACTCCATGATTTGGAGGTGCCGGTGTTGGACTAGGGTGTACAAAGTTAAAAATCACCAGGTTATAGTCCAACAGGTTTATTTGGAAGCACTAGCTTTCAGAGCATTGCTCCTTCATCGGATGGTTGTGGAGTAAAAGATCATAGGACAAAGAATTTACAGAATTTTAATCTGTGTCCTACAATCTTATACTCCACAACCACCTGATGAAGGAGCAGGTCTGGCTTTGAAAAGTGAGTTTTTACAGTAGATAAGGTAGGGGATCACATGAAATGACAAAAAATGTATAGGAATTGGGACAAAGGCAGAGATTAATTTTGCTTAGTTACTTTCCCCAATAATACATTGAAACTATGCTGGAAATAATGTAAGAGCATTGGAAAGTAAGAAATGTTGGAAATGCACAACAGGTCTACTAAACAGGCAGAAACCTTGCAGTTTGATGATCAAATACAGATTATGAGCAAATTACCTAGTATGTATAAATGCTAAAAATTAAATTAGCAAAGCAGTATGCTAGAAATTTAATTCAAGGACAATAAATTTTTTGAATGGAACAGATTTGGTGATGGGCTGGGTGATGTACTGAAAGTATTTTCTTATTAAAATAATTGACTAATTTAGTGAAATGAGTTTAGATAATCTTAACTCATCAACTTACAAACCTGAGGTCACACCACCAGACGTGCAAAGATCCAACATTATGTTCACAGTTTAATGCAAAACATTTCTTTTTAAACTCAAATTCTCCCATAAGGCAAAGGTGAGTAATATCAGAAAATCGCTCAAGATTTCTGTTGTTGCGAGAAAGATTCTATTTACTCTTTAAGGTTTAAATGGCAAGTTCTGAATCACGCTAATGAGTGGTGACTACCATATTTCCATACATTTAATCTCATTAATAGTTTCTCTCACCTCATTCCAATGCAGCTCCATTTCTGTCCTCCTTCTCCTAGACCCTAGATTGTAGCTTCAGGGTGCAGGGCCTGGAGTGTAGGGAGGTTAGGAACATGGCATCAATTTCCAAGGAGGGTGCCTGTAAACAGGAAAGTGGCTTGAAGTGTGTATACTTCAATGCAAGAAGTATACGAAATAAGGTAGGTGAACTTGCAGCGTGGGGTGGTACCTGGGACTTCGATGTTGTGGCTATTACGGAGACATGGCTAGAACAGGGACAGGACTGGCTGTTGCAGGTTCCAGGATTTAAATGTTTTAAGAGGGGGAGAGGTGGGGGTAAAAGAGGGGGAGGTATGACATTGCTTGTCAAAGATAGTATTACAGTGGTGGAAAGGACGATGGATGAGGACTTGCCATCTGAGGTAGTTTGGGCTGAGGTTAGGAATAGGAAAGGTGAGGTCACCCTGTTAGGAGTCTTTTACAGGCCTCCAAATAGTCCTAGAATCATTGAAGAAAGGATTGGGAAGGTGATTCAGGAGATGAGTGACAGTAATAGGGTGGTTGTTATGGGGGACTTTAACTTTCCTGATATTGATTGGGAAAGCTATAGCTCAAGTTCGTTAGATGGGTCAGTGTTTGTTCAATGTGTGCAGGAGAGTTTCCTGACACAATATGTAGACAGGCCAACAAGAGGTGAGGCCATACTGGATTTGGTTCTGGGTAACGAACCAGGCCAGGTGTTAGAATTAGAGGTAGGTGAGAACTTTGGGGATAGTGACCATAATTCAGTGATTTTTACTCTCGTGATGGAGAGGGATAAGTGTATACTACAGGGCAAGAGTTATAGCTGGGGACAGGGAAATTATGATGCAGTGAGGCATGACTTAGGATGTGTGGCCTGGAAAAGTAGACTCCAAGGCAAGAGTGTAAATGATATGTGGAACTTGTCCAAGGGGCAACTATTGAGTGTCCTTGATAATTATGTACCTGACAGGCAGGAAGGAAAGGGTCGTGCGAGGGAGCCGTGGTTTAATAAGGAATTGGAATCCCTTGTTAAATGGAAGAGGGCGGCCTATCTCAAGATGAGACATGAAGGTTCAATTGGGGCGATTGAGAGTTATAGGGTAGCCAGGAAGGACCTGAAGAGAGAGCTAAAAGCAGCAAGGAGGGGACATGAAAGGTCCTTAGTAGATAGGATTAGGGAAAACCCTAAGGCTTTCTATAGGTATGTTAGGAATAAAAGAATGACTAGGGTAGGAATAGGTCCAGTCAAGGATAGTAGTGGGAAGTTGCGTGTGGAGGCGGAAGAGATTGGGAGACACTGAATGAATACTTTTCTTCAGTATTTACTCACGAACAGGGCATTGTCGTCGATGTGAACACGGAGTCACAAATCTTGCCCACCACCGATGTCATGCTCACCGGTCTGTTGTTCCCTGCCTTTTCCATCCCAATTTGTATAATAATGGCACCACGTAAATCAGCCTCATGTCTTCCTGCATTATTCCTTCGGCTGTTGATGATAAGTACATGTCATCAAGATTCCCAGCACTTACTTCCCAAGCTTCCCACTGAGTTCTCGTGTACCCCTGATCAGTGCCCATGAAGTGCGTTGTGATTACACATCATTTGGTTCGTGTATGGAACGAACGTCCTGAGAAGTGATGGGTGTGGGTAAAGTTACAACGTTTAAAAGACATTTGATTAAGTGCAAGTATAAGGGAAGGTTTGGGAAAATATGATCCAAGCACATGCAAGTGGGACTGGCTTAGATTGAGATTATCATCCGCATGGACTGTATGGGCCGATAGGTCTGTTTACAAACACTCAGTGTAACTCTCTGACTCCAAGTGTGTTTGTATGTCCAAGCATGTATCTGCGCATTTCTGTCCGCACTTGTCTATTTGTGTGCGTTTATATGTATATCTGTGTGCCCCTCTGTGTGTATCTATCTCTCTGCACATGTTATGTGTCTATTTCTCTGAGTGTGTGTGTGTCTGTGTGCCTGTGACTGTCTGTGTGTTTGTGTGTGTGTGTGTGTGTTTGTTGATGATGCTGTGAGCTGCTGCCCTCCCTCTGTCCCTCGTAAACTGAATCTCTGATGATTTTTACCCTCCACTCCAAGCTGTACAGTGCTGGGGGGAGACGAGCAGAGACTGACAGCAAAATAAAGCTCAGCAGGTCTGGCAGCATCTGTGGACAGAAATGAAAGTTAACGTTTTAGGTCGAGTGACCCTTCCTCAGAACTCGTGTCAGGTGGATATTACATCACTGTAAGCACCATAGTGACTGCCAGACTCGTCCCACGCAGACACACACAGATATACACACACACACTGATACAGAGATTTAGAGAAACTCATTAATACGCAGAAACTAATACAGACATGGAATGTCTGTCGGTATTTCTCTTGCTCCAGGGTGACCTTGTCAGCATTTCACTTGCTTTGTCTGGTGGGTGTCAGTATTTAAGTCTGTCCTCAGGGAGTGTGTGAATAGTGCACTTCCTCACAATAGTGAGTGAATCGGTATTTCTGTGTGGTGTGTGACTGTAGGACAATTTCAAAATATGCAGATACTAAACCTGGAAGAATTATAATGTTTGTGATGGACAGTGTGGAACTCCAACAGGACAGTGACACATTGGTGTAGTTTTCAGGTTTATGGCAGATGAGGATTAATGCAGAGCAGTGTGAGGTGATGCACTTCGGTAGGAAGGACATTGAAATACAGTATAAAACAGGCTGTAAGGTTAGCAGTGGTGGACTCTCCCTCTTTATGGGCATTTAAGCGGGCATTGGATAGGTATATGGAGGATAGTGGGTTAGTATAGGTTAGGTGGGCTTGGATCGGCGCAACATCGAGGGCCAAAGGGCCTGTACTGCGCTGTATTCTTCTTTGTTCTATGTTCTATGTTCTATGTTCTATGTTCTATGTTCTATGTTCTATGTTCTATGTTCTATGTTCTATGTTCTATGTTCTATGTTCTATGTTCTATGTTCTATGTTCTATGTTCTATGTTCTATGTTCTATGTTCTATGTTCTATGTTCTATGTTCTATGTTCTATGTTCTATGTTCTATGTTCTATGTTCTATGTTCTATGTTCTATGTTCTATGTTCTATGTTCTATGTTCTATGTTCTATGTTCTATGTTCTATGTTCTATGTTCTATGTTCTATGTTCTATGTTCTATGTTCTATGTGTATTCTTCTATGTTCTATGTTCTATGTTCTATGTTCTATAACTACATGGTGCAAATTATCAATATGAACAGCAGAACAGTTACTTGGTAACTGAATTTGCTGCTTGCTTCTCTCGGTCTTCATCCAGTTCTGCTGTAACCACCATTTCCTCGTATGTCCCAAGTTTATTCACGCAAAGTGGGCATTGCTAAACCACCATGTTCGACATATCTTCATGGCTTCTGTCTGACCAACACGCACCAATTCAGTCACAATTTATTCCTCTTGGAATAATGGTAGAGTCCTCACTTTCCACCCACCACTCTTCACATTCAAAGGATCATTCTGGATCATTTCCAACAGCTTCAGCAGGATGCCACCACCAAACACATTTTCCCCACTACTCCCCCATCCATATTCTGCAAAGACTGATCCCTCAGTGACATCCTGGTGCACTCTTCCATCACTTCCTCACTAACCCACGATACCACCATCCTGAGCCCCTGCCCGAGATACAGGAGCTATATCATTTGCCCTTTCACTTCCTTACTGTTCTAGGCCCCATGCACACCTTCCAGGTAAAGCAGGGTTTTACTTAAACTTCTTTCAATATAATCTAATGAATTCATTGTTGACAATGTGGACTTCTTTATTTGTTGAGAACAAACACAGACTGGATTATTATTTGCAGAATACCTCCACACAGTCTGTAAGAATGATCCCAATTGTCCAGTTGCTTCCATTTCAATATACTTGCTCTCCCATATAAATACTCCCATCCTGGGCGGCTATTGTGGTCCAATGAAGTTCAATGCAACATCATTGTTGAGGAGGAACAACATCTCATTTTCTGATTGGTATTTTACAGCATCTATTGAATTCATCAAGTTCAGAGCCTGACTTGTGTACTCCATTTTGATTATGACACCCTTGCGCACATTTTATTTGTGTAGTGTTAACTTTGATCTTAAGAGAATTGAACCATTTTTTTCCTTTTCACACCTCTAATTTACACTTTTTTTTACAGGTCTATCTTTCTCCATCACCATTAGCACATACTTTGGCTTTAACTCTCAGAACTCTCTCCACCTTTTCTACTCGCTTCTCTTCCTCTGTCAACAGTTAAAAATCACCATTTTCCTGTCTCTGTCAGTTCAGAAGATGTGTCATGCTGGACTCAGAACATTAACTTTTTCTCTCTGTCCACAGGTGTTGCCAGACCTGCTGGGTTTCTCCAGAACTTTCTGTTTTTACTTCATGATGTCCTGCCAATTTACAAAATGCTTAATCAGTTAGACTATTCTCCTATTGTCTCAAGATATGCTTAATATTTGAGGGCATTCTTCTAAATTTCTAAGATGTATTACAATTTCTAAGGTTTATTACAAATTCAAAAAGCCGTACATTGTCAGCATACATTCATATTTTCATCCTGTAGGTTAGATACCTCTTAGACATTAGAGAACAATATCCAGTGCCCGGTTCAGAAATGTCCACTTGCTCTTATCATTACTGGGTTTACTATTGATTGAAAAACCAGGAAAGGTACTTCAGTGGAAGCTCTTTTGTCTGCAATCAGCAGATTGTTGATGTAATCTCCTTGCCAGGCATTTATGACACAGACTGACATTTCAGTGAAAACCTGAGGGAGCGCTCCTTCATCTGTAATGCTGAATACAAGTAGATAGAAGTAACTGTTAGAACATGAAGTGATGTCTGGGTATCAATTAGTAGCTTGTGGTTGGGGTAAAGTGCTGTCATCCATCCTTCTTTTTATGTTATTCCAGTGGTTCCCTATGAGTCTCTGGTGAAATAAAATCTCAGTAGAAAAAAAGCTCTTGTCTTAGATAACTGGAGGTAGTTATTCCATAACTTACAGCAGAACAGTCTCGATTATCCAAACGAGATAGGCAGGCAGTATTTTCTTTGGATAAGTGATTGTTCGGAAAATTGATCAGGGGTCCCGTGGAGTTGGCAATAGCAGGAACAAGAACCCGTAGAGGTGGCAATAACAGGAACAGGGTTCCCGTGGAGGTGGCAATAACAGGAACAGGGTTTCTGTGGAGGCGACAATAACAGGAACAGGGTTCCCGTGGAGGTGGCAATAACAGGAACAGTGTTCCCGTGGAGGTGGCAATAACAGGAACAGGGTTTCCGTGGAGGCGACAATAACAGGAACAGGGTCCACATGGAGGTGGCAATAACAGGAACAGTGTTCCCGTGGAGGTGACAATAACAGGAACAGGGTTCCCGTGGAGGTGGCAATAACAGGAACAGGGTTCCCGTGGAGGAGGCAATAACAGGAACAGGGTTCCCGTGGAGGTGACAATAACAGGAACAGGGATCCCGTGGAGGTGACAATAACAGGAACAGGGTTCCCGTGGAGGAGGTAATAACAGGAACAGGGTTCCCATGGAGGTGGGAACAACAGGAACAGGGTTCATGTGGAGATGTCAATAACAGGAACAGGGTTCCCGTGGAGGTGGCAATAACAGGAACAGGGTTCCCGTGGAGGAGGTAATAACAGGAACCGGGTTCCCGTGGAGGTGGCAATAACAAGGACAGGGTTCCCGTGGAGGTGGCAATAACAGGAACAGGGTTCCCGTGGAGGTGGCAAAAACAGGAACAGGGTTCCCGTGGAGGTGGCAATAACAGGAACAGGGTTCCCGTGGAGTTGGCAATAACAGGAACAGGGTTCCCGTGGAGGTGGCAATAACAGGAACAGCGTTCCCGTGGAGGTGGCAATAACAGGAACTGGGTTCCCGTGGAGGTGGCAATAACAGGAACAGTGTTCCCGTGGATTTGGCAATAACAGGAACAGGGTCCACATGGACGTGGCAATAATAGGAACAGGGTTCCCGTGGAGGTGGCAATAACAGGAACTGGGTTCCCGTGGAGGTGGCAATAACAGGAACAGGGTTCCCGTGGATTTGGCAATAACAGGAACAGAGTTCCCATGGAGGTGGCAATAACAGGAACAGTGTTCCCGACGATTTGGCAATAACAGGAACATGGTCCACATGGAGGTGGCAATAACAGGAACAGTGATCCCGTGGAAGTGGCAATAACAGGAACAGGGATCCCATGGAAGTGGCAATAAAAGGAACAGGGTTCCCGTGGAGGTGACAATAACAGGAACAGTGATCCCGTGGAAGTGGCAATAACAGGAACAGGGTTCTCGTGGAGGTGACAATAACAGGAACAGGGTTCCTGTGGAAGTGGCAATAACAGGAACAGGGTACCCATGGAGGAGGCAATAACAGGAACAGGGTTCCTGTGGAAGTGGCAATAACAGGAACAGGGTCCACATGGAGGAGGCAATAACAGGAACAGGGTTTCCATAGAGGTGGCAATAACAGGAACAGGGTTTCCATAGAGGTGGCAATAACAGGAACAGGGTTCCTGTGGAAGTGGCAATAACAGGAACAGGATTTCTGTGGAGTTGGCAATAACAGGAACAGGGTTTCCATGGAGGAGGCAATAACAGGAACAGCGTTCCTGTGGAAGTGGCAATAACAGGAACAGGGTTCCCGTGGAAGTGGCAATAACAGGAACAGGGTTTCCATAGAGGTGGCAATAACAGGAACAGGGTCCACATGGAGGTGGCAATAACAGGAACAGGGTTCTTGTGGAGGTGGCAATAACAGGAACAGGGTTTCCATAGAGGTGGCAATAACAGGAACAAGTTCCCATGGCGGCCCTGTTGCTGCTCATGCCGTCAGCCCAGGCTGCCTGCTCTCACCTGCTTTTATTAAAATTTAATAAAATTTTTACAGGACCATATGATCTTCTTCAGATCATTCGAAATTCAGATAATTGATGTTCGGTAACTGAGATTGTTCTGTGTATACAAGTTGCTTTGACACTCGGCAGATTAACTGTTATTAACCACAGAGTAGGGTTGACACCTGCATCTCCATAAGGAGACGTTTTGCAATAGTTACTTGCTCCTACGATTGCTGCCTGCCTGCAAAAGCCAATGGTATAATGAGTGACCAGTGTCTGTGTTAAGTAACAGAATAGGGAAGGCATCAGCTGAACTCATTCATTAACACTTGCATATATTATCTTATACAACCCTTGCTCTCTCCAACAGATTATTTTTTTTATATTTCAAAATATACTTTCTTCATAGAAATAAATCTTTGGTACTTGTACAATTTGTCATGTCGTTCATAGATATATACATTGCATGTCTTAAACATTACAAAGAACAGATTGAATTACTCGAAATTTATCCTATTTACAGTTCCCTTTATTAACCATCCAGTCTCTTATTATTTAGCTGTGGCTTCAGCAGAACCCACTTACTGAGTGGGTGCCCTGTTATACTATAGCAAATGAACCTTTTTTAATCCCAGTGTATGGGGTTACCGTTGTCCATTTGACTGTCCTGTCTCTGGGGTAGCTGTCTGCATCCCCATGGTGAGCACGAACTGCTGGACCCTCACTGGGCTGAGGTAGCTATCCGGGCTCTCACTGGGGTCATTTACCTGCTCTGGAGTCATTGAGCCAAGGCAAGGGTCCACACCGTCCAGTTCTGTGTCTGACACTGGGACTGTCAGAGGATCGCAGCTCTCAGTTGTCTGTGGTTGTGGGGCAGTGGGTACCCCCTGGTTCTCACTGGGTGGAGGGTGAACTTCGGGGGGTCCGTTGTTTCCTGGTTGGGAGGAAATGCCCTCCTCTTTATCTACGGCGCTCTGTCTCTTCTTCTGGTGGTGATGACATTCTTTGCGCCCATCTTCACCATCCGAAGAGCTGGCCGTCCCTCCCTTGTGCAGCTGCCTTTTCCCCCTTTGCTGGGAGGCTTTGGGGGCCTGGTCAGATTTTCTCTTCCTGTTTTTAACAGGTATCCACTCCTCTGTCTGCTCGATTTCCTTCTCCTTCATTGCTTCCGTCTACCCAGCTAAAGCTAGGATCAGCTGCTGTGTCTCTCCATTGGTTGCCACCTCCTCCACTCCAGCCTGTTCTTCTTTCTGGGTGCCACCAAACTCTGTTTCTCTGCTGTCTGGGTGCACCTTACTGGTCTTTGGGGGTCCACGGTTCACATTGCTACCTCCAGCCATCTGTGCGTAAGTGGGGCCCCCCAGTCTTGGGCAGGTCTTGTACATGTGGCCCGCCTCTCCGCACAGGTTGCAGCTCTTTTCTTCCTGACAGTCCTTAGTCAGGTGACCCTCCTGTTTGCAGTTCCTGCAGATGGTCACCTTGCAGTCCGCCGTCACGTGTCCCGACTTCCCGCAGGTTCGGCACACTTTCGGCTGCCCTGCATATGTCAGGTAGTCTCTGTTCCCTCCAATTGCGAAGCTCGAGGGTGGGTGAAGAATGTTCCCATTGCCATCGACTCTCAGAGTCACCCTGACCTGCCACATACTGGTCCAGATCCCAAAGGGGTCGATCACATCGGTGGCTTCTCCCTCAACTTGGACGTAACTTCCCAGGAAGGTCAGGACATCAGCTGCTGGAACATAGGAATTGTACATATGGATTGTAACAACCCGATTCCTCTGTGCAGGAAGCACACACAATGGGGTTGCCGACAAGATGGAAAACAGTGGCTCCCCTTCCTTCTCCTTGAAGACCTTCAGGAGCTGTTCGCACTGCTTCACACTCCTGAAGGTCACATCAAAGTAGCCTGCCCCAGGGAAATCCTGCAGGCAGTACACATCCGCTGCAGCGAACCCACAGCATCCCAGCAACACTTTCTTGATAAACAGCATGCGGTCAAGCGGCGCAAAATCCTCTATCTTCTTCACAGTCATCCGGACGGTGTTTCGAACCCCCTGCCCAGGGCTGCGGGCAAATGTTTATTGGGATATTTTTTCAAGGCAAACTTTCCACTCATAAGCCCTTCACTGCTCATGATTCACTCCAAGTTGCTTTAGTTTATGATTGCCTTTTACTTCAGTTGACTTTTTTTAGTTGCACTGTTGACCAGAATTTATTTCATTTTGTTGACAGCCTTCATTTCTACATTTATTTTATAAATCAATCCCCTCTTTTAAAAAAAAAACTGTTGTGTCTTGTGGTTCCCACAAGCTTGAAATAATCCCACTTTAGATGCAAATATAAGGTGACATTGGAACATATTTTTCAGATCTCATATTGTTGTTGAATGGCACATTGTTACTTTGATACTCTGACCATAATACTAGTATTGTATGGCATACAACATGGCATTCTTTAATCCCATGTATGCATCAGGAAAACAATGTAGTTCTTAACTTATTTTGAATAGTGCAACATCTCTGTTCCTTTAAAAAAATACAATGCCTCAATTCATCAATCTTCTGATCTGGGTCAGACTCCCTATTTCTGATCTGGATCTGACATTTTCTGGTTGAATTTTAAATGCAAGATCTATCACAGCAGAAGAAACAAACTACACAGTGATCATTGGAGTGGTTCATTGCAGAAACCATACCCCTACTTTTTCTGACAAAAGCTACTGTATTGCTGTAAGTAGACAAAGTTTAATGTCCCAGAGCAACTTTGACAGGTTCTGAGAAAAGATAAATGGGGGTGTAATGTCCTAGATGAGTCGGTGATAGTGGGTCAAGTCTGAGGTGCTAGGGTGGCAGGCAGATCAGCATAGGGTGCCAAATGGCTGAGGAGGTAGGATGGCAGATGGATAGATTTGGTAATTTTGCAAGATTAACACCTCATTGTTAGATATGCCTACTGCTGCTTCTGGCATGCCCTCCTGCACTCTCCATTGAACCAGGTTTGAATCCCTGGTTTGATGGTAATGGTTGAGCATGCCAGGACATGAGGTTGCAGATTGCGCTAGAGTACAATTCTGCTGCTGTTCTCGGTCCTTACCATCTCATGGATACGGAGATGCAGATGGTGAACTGGGATGGATAAAGTCCACAAAGCCCTCGCTCCTTCTGAGCTTGTGTTTCAAATAAACCTGTTGGACCATAATCTGGTATTGTGTGATATTTTTACTTCATCTCATGGATGTCCAGTCTTGAATTGCGAGATCTGTTTGAAGTCTGTCCCATTTAGCACGGTGATAGTGCCACACAACATGATGGAAGTTATTCTCAATATGAAGGCAGGACTTTGTCTCCACAAGGACTGTATGGTGGTCCCTCTGACTGACGCTATCATGGACAGATACATCTGCAGCTGACAAATTGGTGAGGAAGTGGTCAAGTTTGTTTGTTTCTCTGCTGGTTACATCACCACCTTCTACAGATCCAGTCTAGCAGCTATGTCCTTTAGGGCACAACCAGCTCAATCAGTGGCTGCTGAGCTACTCTTAGTGGTGGACATTGGAAACCAACCATCCAGAGTACATTTTGCACACTTGCCATCCTCAGTGTTCCTCCAAGTATTGTTCAACATGGCGGAGTACTAAATTAATCAATTGTTACCATCACTGAATCCCCACTATCAATTGTATTGGGATTACTATCAACCGAGGGAGGATGGTATGTGGTAATCAGCAGGAGGTGTCCTTGCCCATGTTTAACCTGATGCAATGACCCTTCAAAACAACTCACTCCTCAATATATACCACTGTGCCATGACCTCTCCCTTGCTGGTGGGGCAGAACATAACCTGGGATAATTCTGATGATGGTGTCTCGTACATTATCTCTAAGGAATGATTCCATGAGTATGCCAAAGTCAGGCTATTGCTTGACTAGTCTGTATGACAGCTATCCAAATTTTGCACTAGCCCCAGATGTTAGTAGAAAGACTTTGCAGGGTTGACAGGGCTGTTTCTGCCATTGTCTTTTCTGGAACCTAGATGGATGCCAGATGTTCTGTCTCTTTTAACTCTTTTGTTGAGGCTTTGTAGTGATTGGTATAAATGAGTGGCTTGACAGGCTGTTTCAGATGGCAGACGAGAGTCAATACATTGTTGTGGGCCTGGAGTCACATGTAGGATGGGGATGGCAGATTTACTTTCCTGAGGTCATTAGTGAGCCAGATGGGTTTTTCCAACAATCAACAATGGTTTCATGGTCATCAGTAGATTCCTATTTCTTTTATTGAATTCAAATTCCACTATCTGCTGCAGTGAGATTCAACTGAGGCAGTCTTTCTGGATTAATAATGTAGCACTGGGCTATCACCTCCCCTTCTCCTACATCTGAACCCCTGCAATTGTGAGTGAATCTTTTGTCCTTTCTTGCATCTATGCAGAGATAACATACTCAGTTTATATATGCATCGGGACATTTTTACAGTGCTTTAAGATGTATACTTCGTGCTTCTAACTTTGGCTTCCAGCTCTTTCTACATTTTATTACTGAACAAATCTGGAAAGTAAAGTATACAACAATAACCACACAGTCTTCTTTTGCCACCTTTCATATTTGCCCCTTCTCCTATCGTTTCCCTTCTTACTTCACTTACCCCTCTCACAGTCAATTCCATCTTCCTAATTATCACCCTTTCCTAACCCACTTACTCTCCATTACTTAAGTCATTTTCCCTGATACCCATTCACTTTCTCTTCCCACTGACCCTTGCAGTCACTCTTTCTTCTCTTGGCCACTCCCCTTAATCCCAAGTTTTAGTTGATGGTTAATGTTGGCAATATTTTGTAATTTGTGTGATTTTTACTGCTGGGGATGTCCTTAAGAAGTCTTGCAGCTAGCCAGTCAGATGTAATTGAGGCCCCAGATGCAATATCAGGCTGGCCTTGTTCAGTGCACAATTTAACTCCTTCTTGAGCTTGGCTATCAGCTATAAGCTGATAACTATTACTGTTATGTATTCATTTACACCAGAATAAATGTGGTTCCTACCTTTTGATTTATAATGATATTTAACAGAAAAGAATGACTGAAAAGGTAATCAGTAAATTGGAAATAAGTAGCTTGAACCAATACATTGGTCCCCATGTCCAGCTGAAATTTCCACAAAATTTGTTCTATACAGTGTACCCTTTCAAGATTCAAACACCATGAAACTGGCTTTTAGTACGCTGACTCTATAAATATGGAGAAATAGAAAACTTCTCAGGTTGGTGCAGAAGATAAATCTCCCTGAATCTTATCTTCTAAAAAGTCTAAACTAAACCTTTCAGTTTAAATTCAGCTTAAATAATTCACTCCCAACAGCCAAGTGTTCCAACATAATGGATTATAGACGATGAATGAAACTTTATTGTTCCAGAATTGATAAGTAGTTAACTAGCAATCTCAGAAACAGCAGGAACTTTAACATGATGGTCAACTGAGTTAGACAGTGCAACTCATTTACCTTGTTCAATTGAATGCCCCCTCGTCTGCAAACTCTCCCTGTTGTATCAGATTCTCTTCCTCTTCCAATCCCCTCAATCTCCATCACCATCACCACCAAACCTCTCCCCCGCAACCAGCATTGGTCTTCCAGAAGCCATTGTCAAGTCATAGAGTCAGAGAGATGTACAGCACAGAAACAGATGGTCCAACTTGTTCATGCCAACCAGATATCCCAACCTAATCTAGTCCCATTTGCAAGCATATCCCTCTAAACCCTTAATATTCATATACCCATCCAGATGCCTTTTAAATGTTGCAATTGTACTAGCCTCTACCACTTCCTCTGGCAGCTCATTCCATACACGTACTACCCTCTGCATGAAAAAGTTGTCCCTTAGATCCCTTTTATACCTTTCCCCTCTTACCCTAAACCTATGCCCTCTAATTCTGGACTCCCCCAGCCCAGAGAAAAGACTTTGTCTATATATGCTATCCATGCCACTCATGATTTTAAAACCTCTATGAGTTCACCCTTCAGCCACCAGGGAAAACAGCCCAGCTGATTCAGCCTCTCCCTATAGCTCAAGTCCTCCATCTCTGGCAACATCCTTGTAAAGCTTTTCTGAACCCTTTCAAGTTTCACAACATCTTTCCGATAGGAAGGAGACCAGAATTGCACACAATATTCCAACAGTGGCCTCTACAGGCCTTCTACAGCTGTAACATGACCTCCCAACTCCTATACTCAATACTCTGACCAATAAAGGAAAGCATACCAAATGCCTTCTTCACTATCCTATCTACGTGCTACTGTACTTTCAAGGAGCTATGAACCTGCACTCCAAGGTCTCTTTGTTCATCAACACTCCCTAGGACTTTACCATTAAGTGTATAAGTTCTGCTAAGATTTGCTTTCCCAAAATGCAACACCTCACATTTACCTAAATTAAACTCCATCTGCCACTCCTTAGCCCATTGGCCCAACTGATCAAGATCCCATTGTAATCTGAGGTAACTCTCTTTGCTGTCCACGACACTTCCAATTTTGGTGTCATCTGCAAACCTTCTAACCATACCTCCTATGTTCACTTCCAAATCATTTATATAAATGACAAAAGGTTCACTTCCAAATCATTTATATAAATGACAAAAGGTAGTGGACACAGCACCGATCCTTGTGGCACTCCACTGGTCACAGGCCTTCAGTGTGAAAACAACCCTCCACCACCACCCTCTGTCTTCTACCTTCAATCCAGTTCTGTATCCAAATGGCTAGATTAGATTACTAACAGTGTGGAAACAGGCCCTTCAGCCCAACAAGTCCATACCGACCCTCCGAAGCAAAACCCACCCAGACCCATTTGCCTACATTTACCCCTTCACCTAACACTATGGGCAATTTAGCATGGCCAATTCACCTAACCTGCACAATTTTGGATTGTGGGAGGAAACCAGAGCACCCGGAGGAAACCCACGCAGACACGGGGAGAATGTGTAAACTCTACACAGAGAGTCGCCTGAGGCGCGAAATGAACCCGGGTCTCTGACGCTGTGAGGCAGCAATGCTATCCACTGTGCCACCGTGCCGTCCTCGTTCTCCATGTATTCCATGAGATCTAACCTTGCTAACCAGTCTCCCATGGAGAACCTTGTCAAACACCTCATAGAAGTCCATATAGATCACGTCCACTGCTCTGCCCTCATCAATCCTCTTGGTTACTTTTTCAAAAAACTCAATCAAATTCATGAGACATGATTTCCCACACACAAAGCCATGTTGACTATCCCTAATCAGACCTTGCTTTTCCAAATATGTGTAAATCCTGAACTTTAGGATTCCCTCCAACAACTTGCTCACCGCCGACTATAGTTCCCTGGCTTGTCCTTACCCCCTTTTTAAAATAATGTACCCAGCATTTAAAGACGCAAAATTGTTTCGAGCTTAAATCTGGAAAGGAAAGTAAGCTCAGTTGACTGATATCAGTTGACCTGATCCATGTGGATCTTAATAGTTTAGACTTGGGAACAATATAGCAACTAATGCCAAATCAGCACATTTTGTAATTGTAGTGAGTCAGAGATTATAGATGGATCAAGGATTGAATGAGTTCCATGATGTAATGGAACTATCTTCCGGTATAAGTGCTGTGATAATTGGAGGTATTTCGAAAGAAATCACGACCATTTTGAAACAGCCAATGAATTCTGGAAGGGATACATCAAATAAATCCAGTTCCTCTGTTCAAGGAAGAAGATGGAGCCATTTCTGTCAATTTAACTTGCAGAATCTGCAGATATTTTTTGTCTCTAATTTAGCCTGAGGCTTGGTCTGAACATAAGCTCAATGATCATAAACAATTAAATCAATTCTCCAATACCAAATAAGCCAATCTGGATTTGGATGTGCTGAACGGAATCTCAAAATTTGCAGAACACAAAACCTAGAAGTATTGTGAACTACCGTGAGGAGGAAAGTCATAGAGTCATAGAATTCAAGTGGACATAGTAAAGGGCAATCAGCTGGCAGTTGAAATTTTTTGCAGAAAATTATGAAGTAGTACATTTTCGTAGGCAGAATAAGGAGATACAGTTCTAAAAGGGTGCAGTAGCAGAAGGACCAGCGAGTTTGTCTGTACAAATCCTTGTCTGTGGTTGCCAAATTAATTACTAAATCATTTAAGATTCTGGTTGTAGTGGTGGAATCAAAACTGATATCTTTAGAAAAAATCATTATGAGTTAATTAGACATGACAACAAGCAATTGAAATAAAGTTCAAATGTACGTGGAAAACAGCCTAATGCAAAACCAGCTGTTTTGATTAGAAATGTCCACGTGATACAGATGGTCCTGCTGCACCATCACACGGAGCCATCTGGAGATGTTTTTTCGGCATAACTGAATGTCTGGAAGAGTAATTGAAGTACCATGGAATGATGGTACATTCAGAATCTTAGATTTAGAACAATACAGCATTAATATCAGAGACCTAGCCCATTTCAGTGGACTTCATCTCGGGTCAGGATTTGTGACTGTAAGAAGACAGTAAGACTGGTTGTGTTACATGCTATCGGATTTCATCTTGGCCTGGGATCGTGAACGGTACCAGGAACCCCGAATCCTCCAGACCAACCATCGTAAAGTACACAAGGAAGGACGCAAAACTCATTGTCACTATAATTCACTGCTTTTTACACATCCGCTGCTATATATGTATGAAATCTACTGCTTTTAATATATACTTATCACCAATAAACTTGCTAATTAGAATCACTTAATGTGCATTGTGTTAGATCCCACCCAATCCCGTACCGAATCATAACATTCGGTTCTGTAAACAGTGGTTCAGAATACAAAAGCAAAGAATAGTTAGTAAGTTTGCAGATGACACCAAATTTGGAGGTGTTGAGGACAGCAAAGAAGGTTACTTCAGAGTACAATGAGAACTTGATCAGATGGGCCAATGGGCTGAGGAGTGGCAGATGGAGTTTAATTTAGATAAATGTGAGGTGATGCATTTTGTTAGATTAGATTATTAGGTTCCCTACAGTATGGAAACAGGCCCTTCAGCCCACCAAGTCCACACCGACCCTCCAAAGAGTAACCTACCCAGACTCATTCCCCTACTTTATATTTACACCTGACTAGTGCACCTAACATTATGGGCAATTTAGCAGGGCCAATTCACCTGACCTGCACATCTTTGGATCGTGGAAGGAAACCAGAGCATCTGGAGAAAACCCACAGCAAACTCCACACAGACAGTGGCAGGAATCAAACCTGGGTCCCTGTCTCTGTGACACAGCAGTGCTAATCACTGAGCCACTCTGCCAGCCCCTGAGCCACCGTGCCACCCTGTGGAAAGGCAAATCAGAGCAGGAGTTATACACTTAAGGGTAAAGTCCTGGGGAGTGGTTTGCTGAACAAACAGACCTTGAAATGCAGGTTCAGAGTTACTTGAAAGTGGAGTCGCCAGTAGATAGGAGAGTGAAGGCAGCGTTTGGCATGCTTTCCTGTGTTGGTCAGAGCATTGAGTATAGATGTTGGGAGATCATGTTGTGGCTAAACAGGACCTTGGTTAGGCCACTTTTGGAATATTGTGTGCAAATCTGGTCTCTCTGCTATTGGAAAGATGTTGTGAAACTTGGAAGGGTCCAGAAAAGATTTACGAGGATATTGTTAGAGTTGGAGGGTTTGAGCTACAGGGAGAGGCTGAATCAGGCTGGGGCTATTTTCCATGGAGCATCAGAAGCTGAGAGCCTTATAGAGATGTATAAAATCATGAGGGGCATGGATAGGGTAAATAGACAAGGTCTTTTCCCTGGGCTGGAGGAATCCAGAACTAAAGGCCATAAAAGCCATGGGATTTCGATGTTGCGGCCATTTCAGAGACATGGTTAGAGCAGGGACAGGAATGGTTGTTGCAGGTTCCAATATTTAGATGTTTCAGTAAGAACAGAGAAGATGGTAAAAGAGGGGGAGGTGTGGCATTTTTGGTCAAGGACAGTATCACAGTTGCAGAAAGGATGTTTGAGGACTCGTCAACTGAAGTAGTATGGGCTGAAGTTAGAACAGGAAAGGAGAGGTCACCCTGTTGGGAATTTTCTACAGTCCTCTGAATAGTTCCAGAGATGTAGAGGAAAGGATAGCAAAGATGATTCTCGATAGGAGTGAGAGAGACAGGGTAGTTGTCATGGGGGACTTCAACTTTCCAAATATAGACTGGGAACACTATAGTACGAGTATTATAGATGGGTCAGTTTTTGTCCAGTGTGTGCAGGAGGCCTTCCTGACACAGTGTGTAGACAGGCCAACAAGAGGCGAAGCCACATTAGATTTGGTACTGGGTAATGAGCCTGGCCAGGTGTTAGACTTGGAAGTAGGTGAGCACTTTGGTGATATTGATCACAATTATGTTATGTTTACTTTAGTGATAGAAAGGGATAGATGTATACTACTGGGCAAGAGTTACAACTAGGGGAAAGGCAATTACGATGCAATTAGGCAAGATTTAGGAAGCACAGGATGGAGAAGGAAACTGCAGAGGATGGGCACATTAGAAATGTGGAGCTTATTCAAGGAAAAGCTACTGTGTGTCCTAGATAAGTATGTACCTGTCAGGCAGGGAGGAAGCTGTAGAGCGCGGGAGCCGTGGTTTACGAAGGAAGTGGAATCTCTGGTCAAGAGGAAGAAGAAGGCTTATGTTAGGATGAGATGTAAAGGCTCAGTTAGGGCGCTTGAGGGTTACAAGGTAGCCAGGAAAGACCTAAAGAGAGAGCTCAGAAGATCCAGGAGGAGACATGAGAAGTTGTTGATGGATAGGATCAGGGTAAACCCTAAGGCTTGCTATAGGTATTTAAGGAATAAAAGAATGACGAGAGTAAGATTAGGGCCAATCAAGGATTGGGAAGTTGTATGTGGAGTCAGAGGAGATAGGGGAAGCACTAAATGAATATTTTTCGACTGTATTCACTCTAGAAAATGACAATGTTGTCGAGGGGATTACTGAGATACAGGCTACTAGACTAGGTGTGATTGAGGTTCACAAGGAGGAGGTATTAGAAATCCTGCAGTGTGTGAAAATAGATAAATCCCCCTGGGCCGGATGGGATTTATCCTAGGATCCTCTAGTAAGCCAGAGATTGCCGAGCCTTTGGCATTGATCTTTAAATTGTCATTGTCTACAGGAATAGTGCCAGAAGACTGGAGGATAATAAATGTGGTTCCCCTGTTCAAGAAGGGAGTAGAGACAACCCTGGTAATTATAGACGGTGAGCACGAGGGGGCATAGCTTTAAATTGAGGGGTGATAGATATAGGACAGATGTCAGAGGTAGTTTCTTTACTCAGAGAGTAGTAAGGGTATGGAATGCTTTGCCTGCAACGGTAGTAGATTTGCCAACTTTAAGTACATTTAAGTCATCATTGGACAAGCATATGGACGTACATGGAATAGTGTAATGATTGAAGATGAAAGTTCAGGAATGCTCATTTTAACATATTGTTAGGATGTATAAGATCGAATGAAAGGCAAGTTACCATCACAATTTTAGTTTTTTAGTTCCCAGTGGATTGTCATGCCATGTTTTCATAGTTTGTGAGCATATGTCTTTCTATTCAATTTCAGTGCAGAATGTTTACATAGCACAAAGCCAGTATTGGTATCTCAGCAGTGTAATTGTTGCCATGGTGTTTCAGAGATGCTGCCTTTTTAAGTGATCATACAAGCCCAGTCTTCTCAGTTCTTGAAACAATCTTGCTGTGAATCAGGAGTAAAAAATAGAAAATTTCATTTTAGAAATTTGATTCATACAGTCCTCAATACACCAATATGTAGAGTATGGTTAAATAGAATAAAATAAAATATTTTAGCTCATAAAAGTTTGATCAGATAATTCTTGTTCACAAATCCATTTTTCTTTGTCTCTCCTCTGCTACTGAGAAGCAGCAGTTGATAGAGATCAATTTATATATTTCTCAGTCTGCTCATTGTTTTTCCAAACTCAGTACTCTGCAGGTAGACTTTTATCTCAAGGTGCAACTTCAAGAGAGGTGTGAATCAACCAGGGATACAGTTCTGAATGTCAGTGCCCTTTTATAATGATGCTGATTTCAGTCCAGACCGATTGGTTTTTACTGAAGAGTTCAAAACCTTGGTTCAACCTAGTCAGGTGATAACAGCAACCATTAGGCCAATACTGAACATTTTTAATACCATTTTTAGGCAAATAAAGTCTCGGGTATTAAAGTCAAATGATACAAGTTGAATATTGCTAGTCCACTTTTACTACAATCCTAACAGTTGGTCGAGGAATTATTATAGGAAATAATCTGCAGAAACACACTTGGAACTATTCAACCTACACTGCTTTCAATCTCAAATCTAAGTAATTCCTCATCTCTGGTACTTACATGTGCACTCACTCAGAAACTGAGCTCCAGCTTGTCAATTCCTTCCCTGAATTGACAAAAACAGAAGTTGCTAGAAAAGCTCAACAGGTCTGGCAGCATCTGTGGAGAGAAATCAAAATTAATGTTTTGGGTCAGGAGGTTCTGAGGAAGGGTCACTTGACCCAAAATGTTAACTCTGATTTCTCTCCTCAGATGCTGCCATCTGCTGAGCTTTTCCAGCAATGTCTGTTTTGTTTCTGATTCACAGCATCCGCAATTGTTTTGGCCTTTTCTGAAGGGGATGTGAAAAAGGGCTACTCACTAAATATCTGGAAAACTGATATCCTCTTCCACCGAGCACAACACTTATTAAAATCAATTATGAAATCTTGAAGTGTGGACCATTTTTCATATTTTGGTGGCCTTCTTGCAGCGGAGGCAGATATTGATGATAAGGTTTATTATTGCCTCCATTCTGCTAGCATAGACTTTCAAATACCCAGAGAAAGAGCATTTGAAGACCAGGATTTGAAACTCAAGTCTATGGTCCCATTTACCAAGCAGTAGCAATCCCAGGCTCCTTTGGCATGTTGGATGACCTATAGCTTATGCCTCAGAGTGCTGGAAAATTACCACCAGCAGTGGCTTACCATCAGCAAATGTTGCAAGACAGGCAGTCCAAAATTAGCATCTAGTCCCAAGCCAATTGGCCTAGTATTGAAATGTTAATTACACGCACCCAGCTCTGCTATCTAGGGCGTTTTATTCCTTTACCTGACATCAGACTTTGGAAAGCACTCTTCCTATTTGGAACTTGGTCACAGTTCAAAGACAGCATTCTGGCATTCAAACACTTAAACTGGTGAATCCATCAATCATGATCTCCCCTGCAAGGAGCAAAACATGCTGATTCAACATCACACAATATCCTACGTCTCCCTGGTATGATGTCTACACGACTTTAACATGCAAGAACAATTAAGTTATATCTTAAGAGTCAACATGAACATATTTTTACAAACTTTGGTTTGATTTCTAGTTAGATGGTTATTCAACTATTTTCAAAGTTGTTTTGGTCAGAAAAAGTAATAGAATGATTACCAATGGTTGCGTACTCTACAAGGACAGCTGGAATGGAAGACCCAACAGTCATATGGTCCATTATGTCCCTAACATTGGGATTTGGGTGAGGAGAGAGAATCTTGAAAGACTCATCACATTTCCTCTGTGGGAAGTTGTCAATAGAGTAAGCAGGGGATAGAAACAGTATTGATGTACAGAGAGGTCTTGGGATTCAAGTCCAAAGCTCCCTGAAAGTGGCCACACAAATAGATAAGGTGATAAATAAGGTGTATGGCATGCTTGCTTTTAATAGTTGAGGAATGGAGTACTAGAGTCAGAATCCAGAATCTGGTTTCCAGCATCTGCAGTCATTGTTTTTACCTACTAGAGTCAGAATGTCATGTGCAGATTCACAAGACTTTGGTTAGGCCACTCTTAGAGTATTGCATTCAATTCTGGTCACCACATTAAAGAAATATGTGGAGGCTTTGAAGAATGCGCAGAAGAGGTTTACCAGGATGCTGCCTGGATTAGAGGATATGAGATATAAGGAGAGGATAGAAAACCTTGGTTTGTTTTCTCTGGAGTGATGAAGGCTGAGGGGAGACTTGATAGAAATCTATGAAATTATGAGATGCATAGATAGGGTTGACATTCAGAATCCTTTTCCCACAGTTGAAATGTCTGGCACTAGGGGGCATGCATTTGAGGTGAGGGAGGAAAGTTCAAAGGAGATGTGAGGGGCATATCTTTTACACAGAGAGTGATAGGAGCGTGGAATGCGATACCAAGGGTGGTGATGGAGGCAGATATG
Source organism: Chiloscyllium plagiosum (assembly GCF_004010195.1). NCBI lineage: Eukaryota > Metazoa > Chordata > Chondrichthyes > Orectolobiformes > Hemiscylliidae > Chiloscyllium > Chiloscyllium plagiosum. The sequence goes on from NC_057720.1 coordinate 53,541,065, forward strand.
ATAGGGGTGTTTAAGAAACTTTTAGATAAACAAATGAATATGCAACGAACAGAGGGATCTGGACCAAGGGCAGGTAGAAGGCATAGTTTAATTTGGCGCCATGTTCGACACAACATCCATTGTGTTCCTAAGCTGTACAGCTCCACATTCGCTGTTCTTTGAAACCTAGAAGAGTAAAGAGTAGAAGTAGTAAAGAGTAAAAGGTTTTCAGTAAGATGTTGAAAACTTTGAAGAATATTTTGAAGAACAGAGCTATAAAATTCTAAGAGGATTTAACTAGCAATCTTCAATGTAAGAATCAGCACTGGATTTTAACTGTTTCTGCACTATTGCTAAATTCCAATAGAGGGAGCCTCTTCTGGCTCTTACATCTTTCATGACTACATTTTTGGCCATGACACTGATGAGTATTTTCTCCTTCAAATATCCTTTCAGCTCCACTTGGTACATTTTAAATTGAGAGTGCCCAAATGAAGCAATTGATTTTCCAAACAAACGATGAAAAAAATCTGTAGTTGCTGTAAATCAGAGACAAAAATAGAAATTGCTGGAAAATCTCAGCAAGTCTGGCAGCATCTCATTGAATCATTCCGTACATTGTGGAAGCAGGCCATTTGGCCCATTGAGTCCACACTGAGCCTCTGAAGAGTATCCCACCCAGATTTACCACCTACTCTAAGTCTGTAACCCTGTATTTCCCATGGCTAATCCACCTAGCCTACACCTCCCTGAACACTATAGAAAATTTAACATAGCCAATTCACCTAACCTGCACAGCTTTGGACTGTGGGAGGAAACCGGCGCACATCAAGGAAACCCATGCAGACATAGGGAGAATGGGTAAATTCCACATAGACAGCTGCCCGAGAATGGAATCAAAATTGGTCCCTGGTGCTGAGAGGTGTTGCTAAATACTGAGTCACTGTGTCACCCCAGTGAGTGGCACTTATTGCCATGCTTCTCATATCTTCTAGAGGCACTAGTCAGCCTGCATGCTCAGCAACTGTCTACTTTCAGCAGCCAGATCAACTGACCTAAATGGTAATTGACAAACTATGCAAGAGCAACAGGTAAAATGGTACAAGTACATTAGATTGCTGAGTTATGTTACTTTAATCATCCAGAGGATGTCATCTTGGATAAGCATGATGCTTACATGGTATTATGTCATCTTGGATAAGCATGATGCTTACATGGTATTAAATTCTAAAATAATATATAATAGTAGTTCTTCTTACTAACTAAGTTTGGAATATGAAGTTGACAATATTTTCAAACATGACAGATTTATCAACATCATTGCTGATTGTGAAGGACTGAATCAAAGTGCAACTCCACCGTTCAAGAATAATATTTATTTTAAAATAGTTCTTTCTTTTGGTAAAATGTTTGGCCATTAAAAATATACTCAAATCGCATACTTGGAACTTACTATATTTGTGCAAGTACAGGTGGAGGCTAAAGGAAGAAGTTTCAGGTCTGATCATCAGTAATCAGTCCACCTGTGGAGAGAAATCAGAGTTAACATTTCAGGACAAGTGACCCTTCCTCAGATTTCCTATATGAGCAATATGTGGGCTGCATAGTGCCATCGATAAACAATAATTGATGTAAGAGAGTTGAACACCTTTTAGATTAAGCAGAGCAACTCAAGGATCAGTGAAATTTCCTATTTAGCAGTTATATTCTAAACTTCCATCTGTCTCTTGATTGTTCCCATGATGGAGATATTAATTCCACAAGATCTGTCAGCAGGTACTCCCATTGGCTTCGGGTGGTGTGGTTTGGTGGTAGCGGAGGAACCTGAATGTATATGTCCAGGGATCATTGAAGGTGGCAGGGCAAGTGGAGAGAGCAGTAAGTAAAGAAGATGGTGTCCTTGGCTTTATTAATAGGGGCATAGAGTACAAGAGCAAGGAGGTGATCTTGAAGATGTATAAGACATATTTAGACCTTAGCTGGAGTATTGTGTGTAGTTCTGTGTGCCACATTATGGGAAGAAAGTGCAGAAATGATTTACAAGTGTAGTTCCAGGGATGAGGAACTTTGGTGATGAGGATAGGCTGGAAAAGTTGAGACTAGTTAGAAAGAGAAAGTTAAGAGGAAATCTGACATCGGAAGTTTTCAAAATCATGAATGGGCTGGTAAAAGTTTTAAATGGTATTAAGTTTGAAAGGGCTGCATTATAGTAATACTTCTTACTAACGAAATTCCAAATACGAAGTTGACAATATTTTCAAATATCACTGATATATCAATATCATTGCTTATTGTGAAGGACTGAATGAAAGTGCAATTGTACCATTATAGAATAATACTTATTTTAAAATAGGCCTTTCTTTTGAGTAAATTGTTTAGCAATTAAACGATTCCTGCTAATAAAATAACAAGAATATGAGGGAATAGATTTAAAGGGATCCTTCCATATCTGTCACAAATTCACCTGCACCTCCACACACATCATTTACTGCATCCGCTGCACCCGATGTGGCCTCCTATACATTGGGGAACGTTTCAGAGAATACCGCTGGGACACCCGCACCAACCAACCCAACCGCCCCGTGGCTGAACACTTTAACTCCCCCTCCCACTCCGCCAAGGACATGCAGGTTCTTGGCCTCCTCCATCGCCAGACCATGGCAACACGACGCCTGGAGGAAGAGTGCCTCATCTTCTGCTTAGGAACCTTCCAACCACAAGGAATGAATGCAGATTTCTCCATCTTCCTCATTTCCCCTCCCCCCACCTTTTCTCAGTCCTAACCCTTGGACTCAGCATCACCTTCTTGACCTGCAATCTTCTTCCCGACCTCTCCGCCCCCACCCCCTCTCTGGCCTATCACCCTCACCTTAACCTCCTTCCACCTATCGCATTCCCATTGCCCCTCCCCCAAGTTCCTTCTCCCTACCTTTTATCTTAGCCTGCTTGGCACAGCCTCCTCATTCCTGAAGAAGGGCTTATGCCTGAAACGTCGATTCTCCTGCTCCTTTGATGCTGCCTGACCTGCTGCGCTTTTCCAGCAACACATTTCTCAGCAATAGATTTAAAGTGACCTGCAAAAGAAGCAAGGGTGAAATGAGGAAACACCTTTTCACTGAGTGAGCAGTAAAGGTATGGAATGTACTGCCTGGAAGTGTGGTGGAGGCAGTTTCAGCTGAGGTAGTCAAGAGGACATTGGGATGATTACTTGGATAAAAATAATGCAAACGGTTTCTGGGAAAACGCAAGAGGTTGGCACTTGGTAATGATATTCATTTAACAAGCTGGTGTAGGCATGGTGGATCAAATGGCCTCCTTCTGAGCCATAACACTTCTGTGATTAGAGATTGGGCCTGTATTATCTGGAGGTTAGAAGAATGAAAGGCAATCTCAAAGAAACTCTAAGAATTCTTACAGGATTGTAGACAGGATTTGCCCCTGGTTGTGGTGTCTAGAACCAGAGGGCAAAGTCTCACAACAAATGGCAAGCCATTAAGGATTGAGATGAGGAGGAATGTCTTCATGCCAAGGATGGTGAGTCTTTGAAACCTTCTACTCCGGAGATTATGGAACATATTTAATGACTGAGTTTCAAATGCTTGATGCCTGATTACTAATGGCATCAAAAACTATAAGGATAGCATTGGGGTATGGTGTTGAGATGGATGAACAGCCATAATCTGGAATGATGTAGAAGGGTTAATAAGCTGCATGGTCTTTCCTGCTCCAATGTTCCTAACCCAATCCTCGAGATAATGTAACAAGAAGCATACAGGCTTCTGAAATTTCACTAGAATATTCATTCATATCAGTTCAGTTGCAAATCTAAATCAGGAACAATCATTTGGGTGAAATTGTTTTTTATGAAAAATCTTATTACATTAGGCATTCTTCCATATCTTTATTTTCAGCTTTCTATGTGTTTCTTTTTTCTAATTTAATATTAAAATATTTTAATTTTCTCACGTCTGGTAAACCAAATTAAAAAGGTCCATGTGAAGCAAACAACCACACAGAGTTAACTCCAACACAGCACCAGGAAATGTGAACTGTGGCAAACTATAATGTAAGCAATCAAGGAAATGGAGGAGCAAAGATTTTTTTAAGTGCAGTTATACAATGGTTTAAAATTAGGCTGCCAACTCCAAATAGTCATTTCAATTAGATTTTCACTCAGTAGATTTTAACATTTGTTGCTTGGCAGGAAGTTGGTGATGAATGACTCAGCTTTCTACATCCTACTTAGTCACTTGTTCTTTATTGGTCAGTGGATAGGAAAGTGAAGTAAAATTTGGCAATGGATTGCCAAATCATTACCTGTACATCCTAGTTTTATATATAGGGGATTCTGAATTACAAAAGCAAATAGGACAGAATAACAGAGAATTTACAGCAAAAATTTGGCCAAAATATTCTATGCTGACATTTGTCCCTTCAGAAGCCTCCTTTCCTCTATGTTATCTAACTTTATCAGCATGTGTTTTGATTATTTTCTACTTTATGTATTTATTTAGCTTTCCCTAAAATATAGCTATGCTATTTGTGTACATGAAACTCTACAGGAAAAATGGGTTACCCATAATTGTGATGCTGTTTGTCATCTTGTAGACCACTCATGAAAGAACAATTGTAGCTATGGATTTGGAGCACATGGGATTACTGGGATTCTGTCAGGAAGAAGTGGTTATTAGGGTGATGAAGTTATGATAGCCAGCTTTGCAAACTTTGTACCGAAGATGATGGTGACTTTGTACACTTTTCTCTGTACTGAAGTATCCCTGTACTTGAGTATATGTGACAACAAACCTGATTCTAATTCTAATTATATAAATTGAAGATTCAAAGAAGAAATATAAAGGGGAAAGTTACAAGGGTGGCTTTGACAGACAAGTTTGTTATGAATATGGAATGTATTGCTTAAATGAGCTATTGAAACTAAGACAATTAATATCTCTAAGGGAAGTTAGAAAATAAAATCAAAAAGTAACAAATAATCTGTTGGTAATACAGAACTTAGGTCTTGCTGAAATAGACACATTTTGTTGAAATAAACGTTGCATCTTGCATTCATCAGGGCACTTTGCAAGAATACAAATCTAAGGGGAAAACATTCATGCTGCATGAAGGGAGACTGCTGATTCGCTGGCAAGTGGATTCTTGGTAGAGGTATTGCCATGGGGAATACATGGGAACATAGGGATAGGGGTAGGCTATCCAGCCCCTCAGTCATGTTCCACCATTCTATGACTCTACAACTCTAATCATGGCTGATCAGTGCTTAACTCCATGTATCTACCTTTGCCCATATCCCTTGATATCTTTGCTTGACAATGCACCAATTAATGCTGTTTGACAGTGAACAGCCAGGCTTTGGTTAAATTTAAACCCGAAAGATTGACTCTGATTAGCATTGTCTTGAGAAATTAACCAGCAAATGACAGTCACCTATTATGTTGAATTGAAATAGGTGTAGTGCTGTTTTTTTGCTGTTTGCAAAGATCAGAGCCCTGTATATTAACATATGTGGCTTCCAGTACACACAAGTGAATCACACTGTGAACTGAACTGATAATCTTAAACTGACTGTCAGCATAATTTTTCATTCATGCAGGATTACCTAGCAAACATTCTCCAATGCAAGAATTACATCTAAATGTAGATACCATTTTGTAGGTTTTATTGTAACCTTTGACATACTAATACATGAGGCCCTGTTCTTTGAGACAGAAAGAACACAAACTGTACCTGTTTCAATTCAACAAAGTAAGTAACCGTCAATTAATTTCTCTGGGCAATGTCATGACCAATCATAGTCAACCTGCCTGGTTTAAAATTTAAACAAAGCCTGGCCATTAACTATCAATAAGCATTAATGGGTGCATTCTCTGCATTAACACCTCTAATCAAAGTCCATTTGCCAAACAGTCAACATTGCCCTCTCTTACAATATTTTGACAGATGTTTTTCCCTTTGAATTGGTATTTTTGCACATTGTCCTGATGTGTACAAAATGAAAAGCTTTGACAAAATGGGCCTTTTTTTCAGCATTACACAAATGCTGTTTGTGAGATAGTAAAGGGAAATACTTGGCTGTTTAAACATTTAACAAAAGGTTAGAAGGTCTGATAGAATCTCCCGTCAACCCATACCCTGGTACTTTGTATTCAGGTTAATAGGCTTACACTAGAATAAGAGAGTTCAATTGAAGCAGAGAGGTTAATTTTCAATGACGACTTCCATTGAGCCAATATATTGAGTGTATCTACTGCTTACTCTATGGACATGATTAGAGATAGGAAACATCTTCAGGGCTGGGTGTCATTATGTTCTGTCATTGAGGTCCCTCCATACTTGGGAATGGTTTATAGAGGAGAAAGTGAGGTCTGCAGATGCTGGAGATCAGAGATGGAAATGTGTTGCTGGAAAAGCGCAGCAGGTCAGGCAGCATCTAGGGAACAGGAGAATTGACGTTTCGGGCATTAGCCCTTCTTCAGGAATGAGGAAAGTTGGTCCAGCAGGCTAAGATAAAAGATAGGGAGGAGGGACTTGGGGGAGGGGCGTCGGAAATGTGATAGGTGGAAAGAGGACAAGGTGAGGGTGATAGGTCAGACTGGGGTGGGGGCGGAGAGGTCGGGAAGAAGATTGCAGGTTAGGAAGGCGGTGCTGAATTTGATGGATTTGACTGAGACAGGCTGGGGAGAGGGGAAATGAGGAAACTGGTGAAACCCGAGTTCATCCCTTGTGGTTGGAGAGTTCCTAGCCGGAAGATGAGGCGTTCTTCATCCAACCGTCGTTTCGCTGTGGTCTGACGATGGAAGAGTCCAAAGACCT
>NC_057720.1:53548426-53562664 GCF_004010195.1 Chiloscyllium plagiosum
AATAGAAAGGTCGAGGGAGGGGAGGGAGGAATCTGAGACTGTCCAGGTGAATTTGAGGTCGGGGTGGAAGGTGTTGGTGAAGTGGATGAACTGTTCAACCTCCTCGTGGTAGCACGAGGCGGCGCCGATACAGTCATCGGTGTAGCGGAGGAAAAGGTGGGGGGTGGGGCCAGTGTAGTTGCGGAAGATGGATTGTTCCACATATCCTACGAAGAGGCAGGCATAGCTGGGGCCCATGCGGGTGCCCATGGCTACTCCTTTCGTTTGGAGGAAGTGGGAGGATTGGAAAGAGAAGTTGTTCAGGTTGAGGACCAGTTCAGTCAGTCAAAGGAGGGTGTCAGTGGAAGGGTACTGGTCGGTACGGCGGGAAAGAAAGAAGCGGAGGGCTTTGAGTCCTTCGTGATGGGGGTCCTTCGAATGGTTTATAGAGCACAGCACTCTACCCCTAGACAGTGTTCAAAAGAATTGAACCCTCAAGAAACAAGTTAATGTGTTTTATATATATCACATAACTGATTTTATCTTTTATTTACTGAGTTACTCCATTAGCTAGAGGCAAATATTTCAAAAACTGCCTTTGATAGGATCATAAAATCACAAAATTTCAGTCTGCTTCTTAAATTAGATGTCAGGAGATGAAAAATAGATCTGCTTTATTTTCTATTTTGGTATTACTAAACATTAGACCGCCTCCCTCTATCAAATGCACTGGAAAAGGAAATCTTCTAATCTTAATCTGACCAAACTGCACAGAAAAAACACAGATCATTGTTAATACTATAATTTATAATGATCCAAAATGTAATCTTGGTTACAGATGTTTCCATGCACCGTATATATGAAATTCAAAACAAAACATACTCAAGCTGTATTACACAAGTGGCACAGTGACTCAGTGGTTAGCACTGCTACCTCACAGTACTAGGGACCTGGGTTTACTTCCACCTCAGTGTGGAGTTTACACATTCTTCCCATGTCTGCAAGGGTTTTTTCCGGATGCTTTGGTTTCCTCCCACAGTTTAAAGATGTGCAGGTTAGGTGAATTGGCCATGTTATAGCATCCTGGGATATTTAAGCTATGTAGATTAGCCATGGGAAATGCAGGGTCACAGCAATAGTGTAGTGAGGTGCGTCTGGGTTGGATGCTCTTTGGAGGGTTGGTATGGGCTGAATGGCCTGCTTCCACATTGTAGAGATTCAATGATAGGTTTGTCCATAAAACACTCATTTAAACTGAAGGAAACACAAGTCAGATAGCAATGCAAAATTATCAGCTAAATATATATGTCCACCATTATTAATTGAAAAATTAATGAGCTGAAATTAACTGTTCAATGAAGAGCTCATAACATATCAGTTCCTACATGAATAACTTTAGTTATTAGATTAGATTTTTTAGATTAGATTACATTACAGTGTGGAAACAGGCCCTTCGGCCCAACAAGTCCACACCGACCCGCCGAAGCGTAACCCACCCATACCCCTACATTTACCCCTTATCTGACACTACGGGCAATTTAGCACGGCCAATTCACCTGACCTGCACATCTTTGGACTGTGGGTGGAAACCGGAGCACCCGGAGGAAACCCACGCAGACATGGGGAGAACGTGCAAACTCCACACAGTCAGTCGACTGAGGCGGGAATTGAACCCGGGTCTCTGGCGCTGTGAGGCAGCAATGCTAACCACTGTGCCGCTCCCCCATAGGTTCTAATGGTCTGGCTAATTGAAACAGTTTAAGACCATAAGAATTAAGAACTGGAGTAGACCGTTCAGCCCAAGCTTGCTTCATCTTTCAATAAAATCATGAGTGATCCAGCATTGTGCATGTCCACCATTCCTGTTTCCCTCATAACCCTTTATTTTCCAATCTATCATAGCCTTAAATGTACACAAGGACTCTGCAGCAAGGAGTTCTAAAAACTCACAACCCTCGGAGAGAAGAAATTCCTCATCTCAGAGTTAAATTGGCACCTCTCTATTCTAAGACAATATCTTCTGATCCTAGACTCCCCCATGAGAGGTAACATCCTCTCAGCATTTACCCTTTCAAGCCCCTTAAGAATCCTGTATGTTTCAATAAGTTTCAATATCTCTCATTTTACTAATCTCCGGTGAGTAGAGTTCCAACCTGTTTAATCTTCGTTCATTAGACAATCACTCCATATCACGTATCATCCTAGTGCACTATCTCTGAACTGCCGCCATTGAAATGATATCTTTCCTTAAATAAGGGGACCAAAACTGCTCACAATACTTCAGTTGTTGTCTCACCAGCATTATGATCATGATCAGGTATTTTAAACCTAACAACAGCAATTGTATCAGCCCTTAAACTTTGCTTAGCCAATAAGATTTTCATTTATGATTTACAAAATTGCTCATCACTATCCAAATACTTCAGCCCATCAGTCATTTTGGTCATCCTCTTCTTTAAACTCTAACTAGCTGCAATATCTCTTTGTACTGAATCAACCAGAACCATGCCCACGATTATAAGTGTGGTTGCATTTATAAAATGACAGGGTTATCTCATGTTTCAATGCATAATTAATTGTTAATGCATCCCGACATTTGATGTGCTTACTCAGTGCCATCGAGCATTGCTGTAATGGCTTCAATTTATTGTTAATTAGGACTCCACAATCACTTTTGTTTTCCATGCATATTATTTACTTGCCATTCCTGGAAACTGTAGTTCATTTGGAAGCACTCTCATTTCTGAGTCATAAGATTCTCAGTCTCACTTCAGGGCTTGAGCACAAAAATCTAGGCTAACATTTTAGTGTAGTACTTATTTTGCACTGTACTGTCAAGATCGCTATCAGATATTACATTTCTTAGAACTCATTCAATATTGCAAAAGCAGACTATCCAGTCCTATCATGTTGGGCATTAGTGGGAGTATTCCTGTGTGTATGTTGGGATTTTAAATGAAGGCCATGTAGGAAAAGGAGGCAACCATTCAGTCAACGCTACAATTCTAACACATGACTGAGCATCTCCTCAATGCCAATTTCCTGCACCTACTCCATTTCCCTTAATGTCATCAATCTTCAGGAACCTATTGATTTCTGTCTTGCACCTGAGCTTTCACAACCCTCTGGGGTGTAAAATTCAAATGATTCACCACCCTTTGCCTTAAACAGCCTGTTCCTTATCCTGAAGCGATGTCCTGTGCTTCTACAATTATCAGTCAGGGAAAGCATTCTTTCTATATCCACCCTGTTAGGTCTGTAAGAACTTTAAAAGTTTCAATGAGATCACTGCTCATTCGTCAAAGTTCTCGAGAATACAGACAGTTTCTTCAGTCTCTCCTCATAATACAATTCCAACTCTTTAGCAATTAATTTGGTCAACCTCCGGTGCACTCCTACATGGCAAATGTATCCTTCGTTAGATAGAAGATCAAACCTCTACACAATACCATGTGTGCAGTCTCTCACCAAGATCCTTTCGAACTGCAGCAAGCCGTTTTTGCTCCTGTATTCAAATCCCCTTGAAATGATGGACAACATTCCTACTCTGGGCCTAGTTGCTTGTTAAAGTTGCCTGCTAGCTTTTAGTGACAGATGGTCAAGGACAGCTAGATCCACACATCTCAATCTCTCACCATTTGACAAATATTCTGCCTTTTTCTGTTTTCTGTCAAAGTGAATAACTTCATATTTATTTACATTAAATTCTATCTGCCGTGTTCTAGTCGATTCACTTAACTCGTTCAATCCTCTTGAAGACTCCTTGCATGATTCACACAATGTATATAATGCAGTTTGATGACATCAGGAAATTTGGAAATATTACGATTGGTCCCCACAACCAAATCATTTATGTTGTGGGCCTAGCACTGACCCATTGTGATAGCCTACTAGTTACAACCTATCATCTTGAGAATGACCCATTTGTTCCTAATCTATCTTTCTGTCTGTAAACTAATTTCTACTCCATGCTACCCCCAAAACCCCATACGCTCTAATTCTTTCTACTAATCTCTTGTGTGGGACCTTATCAAAAGCCTTTTGCAAATCCAAATACACCACATCCATTGGTTTTTGTTATCTAAGCTATGAGTATCACGCTAAAAAAACTGCAACAGATTTTTCAAACATGATTTCCTATTCATAAATCCATGTTTGCCATTCATTTTTAAATGTTGTTATCATATTCCTTGTAATAGATTTCAGTACTTTCCCTACTATTGACATTAAACTAACAGGTTTATAGTTCTCCAATCTGCCTTCTCCTCCTTTCTTAAATAGTTGGGTTACATTTGTTGCCTTCTAATATGAACTTTTACAGAATTTAAAGAAGTATGAAATATAACTGCCAATGCACCCATTATGTCAATTGTTATGTGCTCCAACTCTATGGTGTGAAACTTATCTGGTTCAGGAAATTTACAAACCTTCAATCCAGCTATTTTTTTCAAGAACTACCTCTTTAATAATACTAATTTCTTTCAGCTTTTCAGTTACACAAGTCCTTTGGTTACCTAGTATTTCTGGGAGATTTTCTGTATCTTCCAAGAAGGTAAATGCAAAATAACTGTTTGTTTTCTCTGCCATTACCCTGTTCTTCATTATACATTCTCTTTTCTCCAGTTGGAATGGGGTCATATTTATCTGTGCTAATCACACTAGAGCTGTTAGGTATTAGCTACATCCACACTTTAGAAAACAAATTGACAGTTAACAACTCATCACTCACCAGACCCACCCTTCTTAAAATTTCCACTCCTCTTACATTTATATTCTTTAGAGTTGCAGCACAATAACTAGACTGACCTAGTTCACCAAATTATCTAATCAGCTACCCTCCAGCAATGAAACAAAAACAGAAACTGCTGGAGAAATTCAGCAGGTCTGGAAGCGTTTCTCAGAAGAAAGCAGAGTTAAGCTTTTGAGTCTGATGACTCTTCATCAGAACAGTAGTGTTTGTTTCACCCTGCCTAAGGCAAGAAGAAACTCACTTTGCTTTCATACTGCACTTCAACTTTTAGCCCAGTATAAGAAATAATGAAATGCTAGCTATAGAGCACACTTGCAGAAGAATATAGAAACTTAAAAATTCACAACTCAGCAAACTCATCTCTCAGTTTGAGTGAATGCAAAAGATTTCTAGGGAATTATCTTGAAGAGGACAGGGAAACTTTCTCTGGTGCCCTAGCTAATGTTTCTTCCTCATTCATTATCACAAAGGCTCTTTATCAAACTGGTGTTTTGGGGAATTTGATGGGCATGTATTGGCTGCTGTGCTTCTATCATTACTGCAGTGGCTACACTGCAGAAGCATTTCCTTAGCTGGAAAGTGCTTTGAGATATCCAGTGGTTATGGAAAGTATTACACAAGACTTTTATTTTTATAAGCAATAGTTTTTGGATTCTTTGTTCTCAAGTGAGTAATAACAAACCCAGAATAAACATTTTAATACAATTGCATTAGTCCTGGACAGTAGTCAAGATGAATCCTTTGAGAAACAGGTCAGTGATATACCAAAAGTATCTTTTATCTTTCATGTATTGAGCTATTCCATTAACTAAAGCAAACCTTTCAAAAATATTTCTGGTTGTTTGTTTTTGAAGTTTTAAAACTAGTAGTTACCTCTTAAATTAAATGTCAGGAGATGAGAGATCTGTTCCTTTCTTCTTAATGTTTCTATTATGATATTGTTATACAGTGGATCTTTCACTCAAAACATTACTTGACCCTTATCAAGCTACAGAAAATACTCTGGTTATGGTTAATGTTGTGACTTATCAAGACAAATACTCCAACAATGTATTTAACCCTATAACCAAATTTGCCCTAATTCCCAAATATATTAGTTTGTAGTTAATTCCATCAGAAATCTAAAACCAGATGCTGCATCAAACTGCCTAAAGTGTCCAAGAAGCACTAAATTGCTCAATTCCCTGGAAGGCAAAACTCCAATCATAAAATCAGCTCATATAAATATAAGATGCTGTAAACACTCAGCAGGTGAAGTAACAATTGTGGAACAAAAAACTGAGTTTGTGCCTCAAGTCTGTACACTTTTGTCAGAACTGAGAAACCTTATAGAGGTAATACATATACTGGAAAAAGGGACAAAAACAAAAGGTAAGGTTGATGACAGAGGGTGAAAGCAGTCATGATTAATTGAACTGCAAAATCATTACCTGCAAGCACGATATTTTGCCTTCTACGTCAAATCAGGTAATATTGGTGCAATACAATAATTGACACAGCTGTGTACACCAGAAACTACATATATATACACAAAAGGCACTGTTCTTTTCAGGTAGAAGGAATATGTAGAGAAGTAAACAGATTAAGTGTGTAGGTAAGAAGTTGGCAGATGGAATATCATTTGAAGAAATGTGAGATTAAGAACTTTGGCTGGAAGAATGGAGGAACTAAATGTTACTTAAATGGAGAAGAACTGCAGAAAGCTACAAAACAGAGGGATTTGGATGTCTTCGTTCATGAATCATAAAATAGTTAGCACCAAGTTCAGCTAGAATTAGGGAAGGTATAAGGAATGTTGGCCTTTATTTCAAAGGGACAGTGTATAAAAATAAGGGTTTTTTCTCCTTCGTTGGTGTACAGCTGAAATACTGTGAACAGATTTTGGTCCCTTACCTAAGGAAAGATATCTGGCATTGGAGGTAGTCCAGAGAGGGTTTACTAAGCTGATACCAGCACTGATGGGTGCATTCTTCATGACAATATCTCTACCAATCAGAGTGAACTTGTCAACCAATCAGCACTCTCCCCTCTTGCAGTATTAATGTTAGTTCTCTCCTTGAATTTGTATTCATGCAAAAAGTCCTGATAAGTGCAAGATGAACATCTTCGACAATCCTTTTTCAGTCATGCTTAAGTTCTATACTACAAAATAACTATTAACATGATGATTAGAGGAAAAAACAATTGTACCACTCTTTCTCAGCTCTCTATGTTACCAGATATAATGGTTATCTCACTTGTATAGGCTACAAGAGATGTTAATCGGCAACATATCACACAGATAGCTGCATTATGCTTAAAATGTTAGATCATGCAATTAAAAGAATGTTTATTACATTTTTGAGTTATTTTGAAATATATGAATATAAATATTTGCCCATTTATGCTATAATTTATCTGTGTTTCTTTCCCTTTCCCTTTATCTTTATATTGACCTTTCTTCTTGATTGCAATATATACCTTGCATGAATTAATGTTAATATAGCCGAAGGAACTGTATGAAATACTACTGTGATGAATACTACAGTTGTTCCATTTTGAAGGAATAATGTCAGGTGACTATTTTATTGCACAAGCTCCATGCATTTTTCAATTTTCACCTTTATTCTGCGTTGAGAAGACTATGGAACCTCATTTTACACTTCACTTTTGTGCAAGTTATCTAAAATTAGCTTCATGCTTCAATGTTATTGCTGTGTTATTGATTTTCTTGATTATCCCTACAAGGGAGATATTGTCTGGGTACACTATATTAGCATTAATAAGGTTGTGAGTTTGTATTGGGTATTTCATGATTGCTTGGTTGCTGAAATCCCAGTAAAACATTCACACTGTTTACAGTAAACAATTGAGAGAAATCCTGTGGTAACAAATGATATAAAGCTTTATCACAGGCTGTGATTTCAAGCAATAGTTTATTTGAGTGGCTTTTTTCAGAAAAGTTGCATCATGACGATGGATCTGTGCATATTATTCACCACAGTGTGAGCTCCTGATTTCAATCATTACACTATGGGTGGTCACACAATGGAAAGAAAAATTGTAATAACAAATCCAGTAATTTGGTTTAATAACTCTATGTTACTTTAGGACTAGTACAGGCTTTATTACAGCTGGGACTGACTAGCTCTCTAACAACATTCTCTTCCTTTCTTTATTGGAAAATTGTAATAAATTTCTCTTTGACAACAACAAGAATTGCTTTTATTTATAAAATATTTCTAACCTATGAAATATGGTTATTTCAAAATGTGACATTGAAGACATAAGGAGATGTTCAGACAAATGACTGAAAGTTTGGTGAAACAGATAATTTAAGGAACTTATAGAAGGAAGGAGAGGTAGAGAGTTTTGGGGAATATGTTTCAGACTTTAAGATATAGGCAGCTGTAGGCGCAGCTACCACTGATGGAACAAGTGTTCAAGAAGCCAAAATTTGAGGTGTACAGATATCTTGAGGAGTTGTAGAGCTGGGTGACATGACAGAGATAGAAATGGACCAGGTTATGAGGCATTTGTGAAAAAAGAATTTTAAAATAAAGGTATTGTTTAAATGGGAGCCAGTGCAGCCCAGTAAAACACAGGGATACTGGATAAACTGGACTTTGTGCAAATTGACATGCAGCTATAGACGTTTGGATGAGCTAAAGTTTACAGAGGGTAGAGTTGGGAGACCAGCCAAGAATGCTGGTCTTGGAGTAGTCAAGTATAGACGAAGATATGGGAATATTTTTTCAGCACCAGTTGAGCTGCTTTAGGGTGGAGTTGCATGATGATACAGAATGGAATTAAGTAGTTTGAATTATTCTGTATATATTTATGTGGTCAGAAGATAAACTTGAATTCATTTATGAAACAAATGTTATAAGCAGTCAGATTCAGTCTCAGATTGTTGCTAGGAAAATTGCTTGTCAGGACAGAACATCAAGCGTTGGCTTCATGAGCAAAATGTTTATAGTGACAGATTTGATGGAGAGCGAATCAGGCAGCTCAAGAGAATTATTTGTGGGCGGCACGGTGGCACAGTGGTTAGCACTGCTGCCTCACAGGGTTCAATTCCCGCCTCAGTCGACTGACTGTGTGGAGTTTGCACGTTCTCCCCGTGTCTGCATGGGTTTCCTCCGGGTGCTCCGGTTTCCTCCCACAGTCCAAAGATGTGCAGGTCAGGTGAATTGGCCATGCTAAATTGTCCATAGTGTTAGGTAAGGGGTAAATGTAGGGGTATGGGTGGGTTACGCTTCGGCAGGTCGGTGTGGACTTGTTGGGCCGAAGGGCCAGTTTCCACACTGTAATGTAATCTAAAAAAAAAGAACTGTTAACAAAATCAGTTGGCAGTCGAACCAGCAAGGAGAGGTGATTTTAGGTATGCCTTTATCCATTGGGCTCACTACTTTATTTTAAAACTATAGCCGCATTTTTGTATGTTTGCCCTTAATTGCACACAAATTATTCAAAAAGACAAGTTAAACATATTTGAAGGAACAGTGCATTCAAATAAGTTTTTAAAAAATGTTAGTGAGTTTTGGGAAGAGTTGTAGCTCAGGTTGATGGGAAGGTTTATGGAAAGGTGACTGGATAAGGAATGCATTAACTTTAATATTAACTTTTCATAGATTGTGAAGAATAACCAATTTGCATAAATTTCTTAGTAATTATCAAACACTTCATTCTGGTTGCTGTTCTGAAGTCACCATTCCTGGCTCTGTGGGAGGTGTGACAGATCTTCCTTTTACTTGTTTGGAGCAAATAACCACAACTTGTATTTGTATATTTATAGATAGAAATTAACAGCTTCTATACAGAAAGCTTCAATGTATTGAGAAAGTTAGAAGCAGAGGCAATACTTTGTTTAAGTCCCACTGATGTGGCCAAGGATAGAATGCTGTTAATTTTAAATTATTGTGCAAAGCTAAGTTCTACTAACTGAAGTAAGTGAGCCAGATGTTGGCTGCAGTTCAGTATGTTCAAGTTACTGGAAGTAAAAGCAATGTGCTAAACTTTACTTTTGAAGTGGTTGCTCAGCATGCCTTTGGGGAGATTTAAGAAGTATACAAACAAATTTCATAATGTGCAATCCCAATCAATAGCAGGTGCTTTTATAACATCTTTGGCTTGCAATAGAACACAAGTTAACATGGAGCTGTACTGATCAATTTCCACAGCAGTCAGGCACTCAGACCACAGGAGCAATAGCTGCCACTGAATCTGAGAGAATGTTCATAGCAGAGATTAATATACTGTGGGGATCTTGATTTCTACTGAAGTGCTGTTGATCAACTTTATTTAATATACCCTTTAAGAGAAAATTGTGTATCTGACTCTTGGCCTTAGCCAGCTAACTTTCAAATCATGTTAAACTGTATAATTCTGTGGTTGATGCCTACCAGGAGTGCTCTAAATCTTATTCTCATACGCCTTTTGGGTCGTATATCTGTCTTATGGCTCTATGTTTCATAGATTACATTTATTAACTCTGATGTTTATCTACTTGAATAGTTGTGTTTATAAGGGTTTTAAGGGCAGCACGGTGGCTCATTGGTTAATACTGCTGCCTCACAGCATCAGAGACCCAGGTTTGATCCCAGCCTTGATTTCACTGTGTGAAATTTACATGTTCTCCCTGTGTCTGCCTGGATTTTCTCCAGGTGCTCTGGCTTCCTCCCATAGCAAAAAATGTACAGGTTAGGTGGATTGACTGCTCTAAATTGTTTGTGGTGTTGAGGGATGTGAAGATTAGGTGGATTAGCTATGGGAAATGCAAGGTTATGGAGATGGGACGAAGGTGCAGCTGGGACTGGGTGGCATATTCTTTGGAGGGTTGGTGTAGAATTGATGGGGCAAATGGCCTCATTCTGAATTGCAGGGAATCTGTACTAGTTTTATTGACATTTCTAAAGTAGCTTTCCTGTGCACATATTTCCTTACAAATTGGGCTGACCATATGGACTTTATTGTGTTCCTAGTGTCATGCGTTGCTTAACCTTTGAGCTGTCAAACCAGAATTGTTTCTTCTGTGGTCTTCTCTCACCTATAGGAGGAGGTCTTGTGGTACAGTAGCTATTGCATTGCCTTTAACACTGGGATCAAGTCCAATTGCAGGATCTGATGGCCAAGGAAGGTGTGTTCATTACATGGCAAAAGTGAGGACTGCCGATGCTGGAAACCAGAGTTTAGATCAGAGTGGTGCTGGAAAAGCACAGCAGGTCAGGGAGCATCTGAGAAACTGGAAAATCGAAGTTTCAGGCAAAAGCCCTTCATCAGGAATAGAGGCAGGAAGCCTCCAGGGTGGAGAGTTAAATGGGGCGTGTGGGGGGTGGCTGGAGAGAAGGTAGCAAAGAGTACAATGTGTGAATGGGGGTGGGGATGGAGGTGATAAGTCAGAGGGGAAGGTGGAGTGGATAGGTGGGAAGGAAGATTGGCAGGTAGAACAGGTCATGAGGATGGCGCTGAGCTGGAAGGTTGGAACTGGGGTAAGGTGTGGGGAGGGGAAATGAGAAAACTGGTGAAGTCCACATTGATGCCCTGGGGTTGAAGTGTTCTGAGATGGAAGGTGAGGCATCCTTTCTCCAGGCATTGGGTGATGAGGGAGTGGCGGTGGAGGAGGCCCAGGACCTGCATGTCCTTGGCAGAGTGGGAGGAGGAGTTGAAATGTTGGGCCACGGGGCAGCTCCGTGTTCATTACATGGTCAAGTTGGTTGATATTAACCTTCAAATCCTTTCAACACATGCTAATGGCAGTAATTAAGACCAGGTGAGATCCTCTGGTCAGTCAGGTGATGGAAAGAAAGTTGGAGCCTCTATCATCAACATATATAGCTCCAAGCTAAAGCATTGTTATATATTGGCATGCTGCAACAGTGCTTTGGACTCCTTGAGTTGTCTTTAATCCATCATCTAAAGGAGCAACTTACTTGATCTTCTTGATATCTCTGATGCAACATTTCATTTTTTGTTTACTGTCCTAAATAGTCTGCACTGCTGAATATTTAATTATTACCATTTGTACAATGTATACTTTATATAAGCGCTTCCTCTCTTTCTCCCCATATCTATTATTCCTAGTCTCTGCTCATGTATATCTTTCTAGATTTCCACAACTGCCAAATGATAGGCTTTTACTCTAAGATCTATGTCATTGGGCATCCTGTTTTGTCCAAGTTATTCCTTCCAATCTTTTCTCCCTAGATATATCACTAAGTAGGTTATTCATCATCCTGTAAGTATTTGCTTTATGACAACTAGGAGAAAGTGAGGACTGCAGATGCTGGGGATCAGAGCTTAAAAATGTGTTGCTGGAAAAGCGCAGCAGGTCTGGCAGCATCAAAGGAGAAGGAGAATCGACATTTCCAAAACGTCGATTCTCCTTCTCCTTTGATGCTGCCTGACCTGCTGCGCTTTTCCAGCAACACATTTTTAAGCTTTGCTTTATGACACACATAATCATCCATTTTCCAAACTCCTACAACTACCATCAGAGACAGATGAAGGCAAATCTGTCAACTTAAAATTGGGTATTGGGAAACAATCAAAGCAGCAGAACTGTATGCCATTGCAGATATAACTTTCTAGCCTGAAACATTTCTTTATGATCATCCTCATGCTAATATTCCAACTATTCTTTAAATGGCCAAAAAGAACAATTGCACTAATGTAGCTAATTTCATGATCATAGATTATTCTAATGTATTTAACAGTTAATGCAATACTTCTTAAAAACAATCACTGTTGTACTACAGGATAATATGCCAAGAGAATCAAGTACATCCTAAACTGAGGTAAAACTTAAGGATGACTGGCAGCAGGAAACATGGCAGACAGAATGAGATAGTTATGCAGGGAGTTGAGGATTTTTATGATGGTCGGTTTAGACTGTAGCATTAAGTCAGTGGAAAGTTTGTGGTGTGTTGGACCTCACATTGTCCATGTTATGTTTCTACTTGTAATGTAATATTCTACTTTTGCATGTAATATTCATTATATTAAAACATTTTAAAATTATGTCTTACAGTTAAAATTAAGTTAATGATAAATGGGAACCTTTTGGCATCCAGTTGATGTTCATTTTAAAGTTATGTGTATCAGTCAGCTTTGTGCTGTTGTATCTGAGGTGAGCAGATGATTTTGTTGAATTTTGCATTGCAGGGGAGCCAATGTGCAGGAGAAATGCAGTTTGGATGGAGAGTTGGGATGAGCAAAGCAACTCATGGGTAAAAGTGTGACAGTATGGCCAGGAAGGACTGCAAGAGGGCTATACAGGAGGACAGCAGGTGAAGTCAGGACGTGGAAGTATGCAGGGGGATGTGCTGGCCTCCTAGACATGGATTCCTTAAAGTATTATATGAATAGATGTGGGCATTGGCCCCCAATAAGGTAGAAGAGATGGCCTAGTTATGCCATCAGGAATGGTGTCCTATGGATTACATCATACCACTGATGAAGACATGACATTTGACAAAAATGCCCACAAAGAAGTAGAAAATGTTAGACAGAGCTAAATTGTCCTACAATTAATAAGTAAGTATAAAGCTTTGCAAACCTATTACATCCAATGTAGAATGGTAGTGGTGTGATGTAAGAGGAGTGATCTATATACATTAATATAATTTATCTTAGAGTCTGGATTTTTATCTGGTGGCATGTGGTTTATGCTTGAAAGGGGTTTAGTAATTAACTTGTCTGTCATTTCATAGCCAAGGGAATTCTCTCTCTCTGGTTTTTGAGGACTGTAAAGTGATAAGGTGAGGAATAGATAGGACACTGTCTTGCTGCATATTTCAAAGTCTTTCAAATCATGTTGTATCAATAGCTTGGTTTGTTCCATTTTATCTTACAATTTTTGTACAATAAATTTCTGTTTCGTTAAAACCAAATCCACAGCATTGTGTGCTTATGTGCCAGTGAAATATGATCACGTTAAATTATAACTGACTTTTCCAGTAGCAACATCAGTTGGATCATAACAATGGGAAATTCTGAGAGAGGGAGTAAAGATTCCATGACGATTGGATTCCATAACCATGGTGAAGCACTGTACATGAGGGCAAAAGTTATGGCAAAAGTACCTGGAATATCTTCAATTTAAGTAATGAGTGTCCCAACCCAGCCATCCTGCCATGATGTTAGTGCCCAGCCTGCTTGGTTCACTCCAGGTCACACGAAGAAACAGATCAATGTATGGCCCATAACAAATGCTTACGTTCCTGACTTAGTGGTGAAGAAAGTGAGGACTGCAGATGCTGGAGATCAGAGCTGAAAAATGTGTTGCTGGAAAAGCGCAGCAGGTCAGGCAGCATCAAAGGAGCAGGAGAATCGATGTTTCAGGCATAAGCCCTTCTTCAGGAATGAGGAGGGTATGCCAAGCAGGCTAAGATAAAAGATAGGGAGGAGGGACTTGGGGGAGGGGCATTGGGAATGCGATAGGTGGAAGGAGGTTAAGGTGAGGGTGATAGGCTGGAGAGGGGGTGGGGGCAGAGAGGTCGGGAAGAAGATTGCAGGTCAAGAAGGCGGTG
>NC_057720.1:53563129-53565288 GCF_004010195.1 Chiloscyllium plagiosum
GGGGACAGGACCGTGTCGAGGTATGCAGAGATGTTTCACAGTGAGAACCAGTTCAGTCATTTTGAGCCAACCTCATAGTCCCACAACCCCGCACTGCCCGTTTCTACCTCCTGCCCAAAATCCACAAACCTGACTGCCCCAGCCGAACCATTGTCTCAGCCTGCTCTTGCCCCACCGAACTCATCTCTGCATACCCCGACACGGTCCTGTCCCCCTTAGTCCAAGAACTTCCCACCTACGTTCGGGACACCACCCATGCCCTCCACCTCCTCCATGATTTTCGCTTCCCCGGCCTCCAATGCCTTATCTTCACCATGGACATCCAGTCCCTATACACCTCCATCCCCCATCACGAAGGCCTCAAAGCCCTCCGCATCTTCCTTTCCCGCCGTACCAACCAGTACCCTTACACTGACACCCTCCTTCGACTGACTGAACTGGTCCTCACTCTGAACAACGTCTCTTTCCAATCCTTCCACTTCCTCCAAACGAAAGGAGTAGCCATGAGCACCTGCATGGGCCCCAGCAATGCCTGCCTCTTCGTCGGATATGTGGAACAGTCCATCTTCCGTTTCGGGCATAAGCCCTTCTTAATAAATTGGGAGCTTATGCCCGAAACGTCGATTCTCCTGCTCCTCAGATGCTGTCTGGCCTGCTGCACTTTTCCAGCACCAGTTGCTCCTTCAGCCAAGATGTTCAATGCAGCTTAGCAATAGCATATATATTGCAAAAGATGGAAAACTGCCAGTTTGAACCATAAAAATAGGATACATCTGCCCTAACAGACTTCTCTAAATCATCACCAAAATGATAGAAGGTGTTGTCAATGGTATCAGCAAGTCACGCATACTCAATATTATTTGATTGCCAATCAACAGCTTGGCTTTTGCCAAAGCCACTCTGCTCAAACCTCAGCACTGGTTTAACCAGATATGGAAGTTAAAGCTAAAAGTCAAAGGAACAGTGACAATATTGGCCTGAACCATCAAGGTAACATTAGACTGAATGTATGAAAAAAAAACTTAAGTCAAGGGAGGTCAGAGTGAAAACTCACTGGTAATTGGACTCATACGTGGCTTTTATCTCCTTCCTGCTGAGGGTATAAACTACTTCTGTATCATATTAGATTAATGTCTTAAACACTTTCCATTGATCTTCTTTTGTTTTACCCATTAACAGATTTGTCCAATGACTGTGGCCAGTCTCTGTCTCTGTCTTATTGTATCAAAGTTAATGTTGCCTAAACCAGATACTTTGCATTTCTCCCCTTCAAAGGTTAAACTGATTTGATCATGTTAAGCTCCCTATTAGATAAAGGTTCATACACCTCTAGGCTGTTAACTAAATCTGGCCCATTACTGAGGACTAAATCTAATATGGTATGACCCATTGTTGATTCAAGGACATCTTGTTGCAGAAAGCTCTGGACACATTCAAGGAATATGCTATTCACTTTGATAAGTGTTAGCCTGTCTGTTAGCGCGGATGAAATAATATCAGTCCGAGCCCAGAGTGCGGTTCAACAATCGGTAACGTTTATTGCTACAGTAACGCCGGCGGAGACCAACCGAGGTCCGAATCTCGGCTGTTCTGCTGTTACCACGCGCAGCTACATATTATATACTTTTAGTTGTCAGGATGTGTGGAATTTGAGGATGAATGGGATGATAGTTCCCCATCATCACTGGAGTAGGTTCAAATAGAATGTTTCCTGCCGTCCCAGGAGAGTTGCAGGGCACGCACAATTGGGTGCTAATTGGTTTACGTAAAACGGGTCCGGGTATTATCTGCTTGTCTCGCTCTGTGAGGGCAGGGGCTAGCACCCCCCTTTGTTCCCTTGGGGTGTTGGTGTGTATTGGTCTGATATCAGTCTCTTGATGTGATTAGGAGATGGGTTTCCATATTAATTAATTCCGGAGTTTTGGTCTATGAGTCATGGGTAGTGTTGGTATAGTGTGGATTTTATCTGTCCTCTGTCTCCTATCTCCTGGTCATGTGGGCGGACCGGCAGCTGCTGAGTTCTGTGGGTTTAAAGCTGCGACTGCTGTTTAAAACACAAAATGAATTCTTATAGTTTCCTGATGTAGGCATAGTCCCGTGGCAAAAGCAGGGCGGCTCTGATGCCCGCTTGCAGTCCCCCCTTTCGGCAAGGGGTTGGA
>NC_057720.1:53565525-53566271 GCF_004010195.1 Chiloscyllium plagiosum
TCTGTGTCCTCCTCTAGGTCCTTTACATGCGACTGCAACTGGTGATACAATTTCACTGAGTGTCCTACCCGGGTCCTAAGCTCCCGTAAGACCTCAGCCAAATGTGGGATGGGGGCTTGTTCAGGCTCCTGATATTCCCTGAGGGTGTCCCTGAATTTGTCGGTAGTTTGTATGGACTCGGAGTTCCGTCGTCGGACCTCTGAGATGTGAGCTTGTCCAACCATGACTGGGCGCCTGGGGGCGAAGCAGAACTCGTACTGGGGAATCGGGCACTGCAGTCCATTATACCAAAATGAGGTTTCAAGAGTGGAGACACAATATCGATCCCCCCCCCCCCACCATACCCCGCCCTAGTGAAGTGGGGACCCGTGGGTTCGATTTCAAGGGTGCAGTCCTGTGTCCGGTTGAACCCGCAGTCTGCTGTTTCACTCCTTTGTAAGAGGTTAGGGCAGATGTAATTGCCCCCTGCTGCTTGCAGCCTGTAAGCGGCACCCCGTACACAGCGCCGTTTCGAGATATGGCTGTGTGGTGAGCTAATCGATATTTGAGGGAAGCGTTTTCCCGTATGACTCCGATGTTCTCAATGTGAAACAGGGGAAATGGCCCCGACTCTGGGGTGACCACGGGGATCAGGAGGACAATCCCGACTCCTGTCGCCTCACTGACCTCAAAGTCGGGCATCACTGGGTATACTCTGGTCATACCCTTCAGAGTCCGGTTGTCGAGCGACCCAGAGCCCCGCGCGA
>NC_057720.1:53566771-53584122 GCF_004010195.1 Chiloscyllium plagiosum
CCTATTATTCTTACAGATAGCTGAGATGTCCTTACAAGTTTGTTTCTCAATTTCCCTCTGACTATTCAGGCGTCTATAATACAATCCCAACAAGGTGATCATCCCTTTCTTATTTCTCAGTTCCACCCAAATAACTTCCCTGGATGTATTTCCGGGAATATCCTTCCTCAGTAAGATGTAATGCTATCCATCATCGAAAATGCCGCTCCCCCTCCTCTCTTGTCTCCCTTTCTATCCTTCCTGTAGCATTTGTATCCTGGAACATTAAGCTGCCAGTCCTGCCCATCCCTGAGCCATGTTTCCATAATTGCTATGATATCCCAGTCTCATGTTCCTAACCATGCCCTGAGTTCATCTGCCTTCCCTGTTAGGCCCCTTGCGTTGAAATAAATGCAGTTTAATTTATTAGTCCTACCTTGTCCCTGCCTGCCCTGACTGTTTGACTCACTGCTGTACCCGTCTCTTTCCTCACTATCTCCCTGGGTCCTACACCCTCACCTTACTACTTGGAAAGTTTGCAGATGACACCAAAATTGGAGGGGTAGTGGACAGCGAAGAAGGTTACCTCAGGATCTTGATCAGATAGGCCAATGGGCTGAGATGGAGTTTAATTTAGATAAATGTGAGGTGCTGCATTTTGGGAAAGCAAACCTTAACAGGACTTATACACTTAATGGTAAGGCCCTAGGGAGTGTTGCTGAACAAAGAGACCTTGGAGTGTAGGTTCATAGCTCCTTGAAAGTGGAGTCACAGGTAGATAGGATAGTGGAGAAGGCATTTGGTTTGCTTTCCTTTACTGGCCAGTGTATTGAGTACAGGAGTTGTGAGGTCATGTTGTGGCTGTTCAGGACATTGGTCAGGCCACTGTTGGAATACTGCGTACAATTCTGGTCTCCTTCCTGTTAGAAGGATGTTGTGAAACTTGAAAGGGTTTAGACAAGATTTACAAGGATGTTGCCAGGGTTGAAGGATTTGAGCTATAGGGAGAAGTTGAACAGGCGGGGCTGTTTTCCCTGGAGTGTTTGAGGCTGAGGCTGAGGGGTGACCTTATAAAGTTTTATAAAATCATGAGGGGCATGCATAGGATAAATAGACAAAGTTTCTTCTTTGGGGTCGGGGAGACCAGAACTAGAGGGCATACGTTTAGGGTGAGGGGGGGAAGATATCAAAGAGACCTAAGGGGCAACCTTTTCATGCAGAGGGTGATACTTGTATGGACTGAGCTGCCAGAGGAAGTGATGGAGGCTGGTACAATTTCAACATTTAAAAGGCATCTGGATGGGTATATAATTAGGAAGGGTTTGGAGGGAGATGGGCCAGGAGCTGGCAGGTGGGACTAAATTTGGTTGAGATATCTGGTCGCCATAGATGAGTTGGACCGAAGGGTCTGTTTCCGTGCTGTACATCCCTATGACTCTATGACTCTGTAACAGTCTCAATCAGGGAATTCATATTCTCTTAGATCCATCTACTGATCTTATTACAATGACTACATCACTCTGCCTGTGTCCAAAGACATAGACTAATTCTATTTCTTGTAGCTCCTCCCAGAGCATATTAGCACCCACTGTTCCAACTTGTAATTATGTGCGCTTAGTATTAGAGCCCATTGCTGAATTTGACTTGAAGCTATGGGCAGCACTGCCTTATCCTCTTTAAGTAGACTTAGCAGGAGTTTGTCGTCTGTTATTATTTCAAATTTATGTCCGTAAAATGATTGGTGTAACTTCCTGACTCCAAATACGACTGCCAAGCCTTCCTTCTATATCTGCATGTATTTAGGCTCTGCATTAGCCAGAGTCCTGAAGGCATATGCTATTTGGAGCTCCTCTCCATTGGGCCACCTATGAGTTAATACTATCCCGATGCTATATGGGGAGGCATCACATGTCAATACCAGAATTCACTTGGGATCATAATGTGCCAACAGCTTAGAGGAACATAACTGTTCCCTCACTTCCATGAAGGCTATGGCTTGGATATGCAACATTTCCAAGGCTGATCCTTTTTTAAGAGTTGATGAAACGGTGCCAAGCTGGAGGAACTTTCCACAATAGTTCACCATTCTAAGAAAATACTTAAATTTCAATACAGACCTGGAAGCCAGGGCACCTTTGATCACCCTCATTTTATCTTCCAATGGACATAACCTGGTTTTGTCCACTCTGTAGCCAAAGTAAGTCACTTGGGTACCTGGAAAATGCATTTTTCCCTTCTAAAGCATTCACCTGCCAGGGAGAAACATCTAAGGGCTATGTCCAAGGTCTTGAAATGACTTTTATTGGTCTTCCCCATTATTAGCATATCATCTAGATATATTGCAACCTGGGGTAGCCCTTGTAAAATCCACTGAAAAAATTGCACAGGCTGATGACACTCCAATCATATATGGCAGTCTTGTATATTGATATTGCAGCATACATCTAAGAAACTCATCTAATCTCAGCTGCAAGTACACGCAGTGCATGTCCAGCTTTGTGAGGGACAACTTCCCTGCTCGTTTTGTGCATAAACTCTCCATGCAAAGGATTTGGTATTTATCCAGCTTTAAAAAAGTGGCTTACTCTTTGTTTAAAATCCCCACAAAAATGAACCAACGGTCAGGGATCATAATCGAGTATGGCCGGTGCTGTCCATTCCACAGACCAGACTGGTTTGATGTCTTCCTTTGCTTTCCAGCCCCTGATTTCTGCCTCTCCTTTTGCCCATAATGCAAATGCCACTTGGCGGGCCTTGCAGAATCATCAAATTGCTTTCTGGTCAACATGCAAGGTAGCCTTGGCCCCTTTGATAGTCCATAGACCTTCCTGAAAAGCTTTTAGGTATTTAATGAGGACTTCACTCAGGCAGAGATTTTCTAATTGAAAACTATTGAGTCGATCCAGGTAAATCTTTCTCAGCCAATTTCAACCCATCAAGCTTGGACCCAAGCTTTCACAATAATCAGTGGTAACTGAATCAGTTGCTTCGCATAAGAGCTTCGGACAGGTATCGGTTCCCAGTCTAGCTAAGGTCTTGAGCAAACTTAAGTGTTGGAGTTCACAGTGAGTTTTGTTAAAGACTGGTTCTGTGATCTGTGGGGTGGCACGGTGGCTCAGTGGTTAGCACAGCTGCCTCACGGTCCCAGGTTCAATTCCAGCCTCGGGTGACCGTCTGTGTGGAGTTTGTACATTCTCCCCGTGTCTGCATGGGTTTCCTCCCACAATCCAAAGATGTGCAGGTCAGGTGAATTGGCCATGCTAAATTGCCTATAGTGTTAGGGGCATTAGTCAGAGGGAAATGGGTCTGGGTGTTACACTTTGGAGGGTCGGTGTGGACTGGTTGGGCTGAAGGGCCTGTTTCCACACTGTAGGAAATCTAATCACTGAAATGGCTAAACTAGTATTGACCTCCATTGGAACTGGATGACCATTTAACCACACCTTTATTTTGATTGATTCTGATTTGGATGTTGCTAAGCAATTCAAATATTCCAAACCAGATGTAGGTAGTCTTTCCAGGGTGTGGACTCTCCCGGATACCAGCCTATGACTTCTCTTACTCAATTCAGGCCGACTGGGACTCTTTTGCTATCTCAAGTCTGCACACTAATACAATGGCCTGCTAGCCTGGATCCTTAAGAAAGTTCTAACCGTTTGGATGAGGCTTGGCTTTGTTTTGGGTTTTTGCTGTGGGCAACGCTATGGTCCCTTTGTTCAGGATATGTCCTGAGTGAGGCTGTGCAATTGTCTTCACTCAAGTGGTGTTCTCCAAGCTCAGTCAGCCTGGTGGTGGTGTCCACTTCCAGCAATGTACCCTGCAACTCATTTACTCCACTTATCATTTTTTTCCAATGATAAAGTCAGTTGTAGTGCCTGTTTGAAGTCCAGTTGGGCTTCAACTAGTTGGCACTTTTGCATGATTTACATCATTAATCCCACTCTCATCACCAGTGAAATAACACCACAAAGGCCGGTATCCCCTCACAAAGTCATGCTTTACTTACACGTGCATAGTACCTGAAACTGGTCCGGCTTCCCTAATGCCATCCCTCAGAGTAAACACAACCTCTGACTCTGTTTATATCTGTCAGCCAGGGCTCCCTGATTGAACCAGATTAACAGCCCCAATCAGGGGACTCATATTCCAAGAATCCACCTGGCTGATCTTGTTACAATTGCATCTTGACATTTGTCACTGAATTCACCCTCCATTAGCATTCCAGGAATTATCACTCACTGGAAATGGAACTGGACCAGCCATATATATATATATATATATATATATATATATACCATGACTGCAAGAGAAGGTCAGAGGCTAGAAATCCTGCAGCAAGTAACTCACCTCCTAACTTCTAAAGTCTTTGCTTTACCTTTGCAGTTGAGAAGCAGAGCTAGAAAGACAGAGACAAGGCCTTAGTCCTGAATATCAGGGAAAGGGAAGGGACCTGATCTCAGGAGTAATATTGTGCGGACCTTGTAATTGCCTCTAGTTGCTCACACTGGAAGTCACATGAAAATGAGGGTCAGAAGCTTGTTGCTTTTACCTTGTGTTTTACTTCTGTCCCATTCTGCTTTGTGAAGAGGCTGTTGGTGATGGATGAGGAGGAGACAGCTGGATGTGTGTCCTGCTCACTGACAGGTGTCATACATAGTTTTGCTATTCCACTGATATGCACACTCTGTCTCTCCGTCTTTCTTCTGTTTCAGACTCTCCCTCCCTTGCACATGCTATTCTTCTCTCTCTTAATCACTCACTACTGATCCTTCCTCACTCCTTTTCTCATTCACTCATTCGCCATCTCTCTCACTCATATTCTCTCCCTCCCTCACATACTTCTATCTTATGAAGTGAAAAACTAGTAGAAGTTGGGAATGAACACATATTGTACTGACTTTGTCTTTTTTATTTGAAAAGGGAGCTCTAGTGTATCCAGTATATTCATTTCCATAGTACTTTTCATACTGGATCATGAGCCAGTGTCCAATGCTGCCATTGGAGCTACTTCTTTCAGGGGGTTGATGCATGCTTGGGAGGCAGGTAACCTTGTCTTTCCCCTGATTTTCTCCCTGACATGGAGTCCCATTCTCCACCATCTAGCTAGCAGTTGGAGCCTTTTACTCTGCACTGATTCTGTCCATTACCATTCCTTCAGTGACACCAGATCAAAATCCTGGAACTCCCTTCCCAAAAGGATTGGAGGTGTATGTACACCCATTGACAACAGTGATTCAAGACAGTGGCTTGCCACCATATTCTCCAGGGCAACTAGAAATGGGTAAGATTCCCTAGCTGGCGATGCCCATACCCTATGAATGAATAGAAAAAATGCTTGAATGCCAATTCTCCAGGATTGTCAATTCTCTGGCATATGAAGATAAAGGAGCTGAGCCCAGGGCTTGTCCACTCCCATCGGCTTTCTTTCTCGTTTTTTTCTTCTTTTTAATTTTGCTCCTCGTTATTTCTTCTTTCTTTTTTGTTTTGTTTTCTTTTAAGATTGGACAGTGGCAGGTGAAGGAAGAGGCCTACAGCAGTTGCAGCAGCAAAGCCAGAATGAGCCGGAATGCTGGGGTCTCCTGGCAACTTAGGAGGTCCTGGGCTGACTCCCCCGGCTAGGGCTTGTAGGCTAGGCCGAGGCTCCAGGTCCGCAGCTAGGTCCAAGCCATTGACGTAGGTGCCTTAGTGGGGTGATTTATAAAACCTTTCACTGTATTCTGCATGTAAAAGTATGCATGGCAATAAATTTCTGTACCATTCTGTAAATATCTCGAAAAAAAAACATAGAAATCATTCCAATTGGCTAGAAAAATCTTTGAATAGTTCTGTTTATCAAAATATTTTAAATGGGATAAAAAAGCTATTTGTTCCGGCGCTGCTGTCAGAGATTGGAAATCATGTGACAAAGCCCACAGGAAAACCTCTAACCTGAGCTGATGATCCTGAAATCCTGCTAATTCTGCCTTCTCAACTATCCCTGATTATGATCGCTCCACTATTAACTGAGTTAACAGCTGCTTGGGCCTGAATCTTTGAAATGTCTCCCAAAATCTCTACATTCTGCCTTCCAAACTTTCTTTAAGGTATTTCATAAAGGATCCAACTTTGACCAGACTTTTGCCTATTTGATTAATGTTACCCAAGTATGCTTTGTAATGCTCTGAAGATCATTGGACTGTTTTATTGTGTTAAATGCATGAAACAAGGAACCTTATGACTGGCTTTGTAAATATGCTTTCACCAGATAAATAATTGATTGTGTTGAGTTGGGTTAATTGCTGCAGTTGTTGCCTTCTGTGCGGTAAATTCCTTTGGTTCTATGGTTCTCTTAACATCAGGTATTTGTTTGGTTAAAGAGACATTTATATTGTATTATAGGTTAAAACAAAAACTTAAACATATATTGTATACAAACAAAGTGTTCCACAAACCAGGGATTGCAGTATATCTATCTTTTTACATCAGCTATGTACTATTTTCAAAGTGTATTTTGTCTCTGCTTTGACCATTCTTTCTGCAAACCTGGCACCCAGTGAGTTAGCACCAGCAGTTTTCATAGAGGAAACAAAGTAAGACAGCTAAAACCAGTTCTGGCCTCCACACGAGTTGCATTTTCTTCCCAGCAGAAATGACTGCATTTTGATCAGAAGAAAGCCATTTAGCTGGCTGGCTGACAATTTCTATTCTCTTCTCTTAGCCAAAACATAGAAGCAAATTGAAGTACTCTTTCTTTCACCTTACCTCAGACCTGGAAGCGACAGATGTCTGATATAGTCAGAACAGATGATCAGTGTGGCTGTCCTTAGCTGTTGTGGGAGCCAAGCAATTTTGAACAGAATCAAGAAGTGTGGTGGTAGAAAAGCAATAGAAGACTATTATTAGGACACAGGACCCCATTCAATTCATACACAACTATTTTTCAGATGCTTTCTGATTCTATCCAGAGCTGGCATTCAGAAAAACACATTGAAGATTGGCTTCTAGGATGATTAATGGATTATTCAAGTAGCCAAAATCCCTCAACGTAACAAATTGGACAATACTGAACAATTCATTTGATACTCCCAAGTGTTGTTGATTGTTGATTTTTAGTTAGAAGCATTTTTTATGCTTTGAACATGTAGACTTTTATTTCAAACCTTTGAATAATCAACACAATTATGCCATATTAATTGTGTATGACCTGTTTTAGAATAAAATGTGGTAATGCTCTTCACTTATGCCATTGATATTTCTAAGAAATATTGTATTTTTGTCAGCTTTAATAAGATAGATCAGAATAATTTAAAAGGAAATTAAGGTGCATGTAATGACAGAATCTTCCTAATTTTTAACAAATTATGTTTTATGCAAAGTACAACT
This sequence comes from Chiloscyllium plagiosum, assembly GCF_004010195.1. Taxonomy (NCBI): domain Eukaryota; kingdom Metazoa; phylum Chordata; class Chondrichthyes; order Orectolobiformes; family Hemiscylliidae; genus Chiloscyllium; species Chiloscyllium plagiosum. The sequence goes on from NC_057720.1 coordinate 53,574,113, forward strand.
AGTTTTAGATGTTAGTTGAGGCTAGGATCAAGCTTTTATAAGGACTACAATTATTTTATTAAAATATGAACTGGTAAATGAAAGTTTGAATCTCTGTTGTAACTTAAAGGAAATATTGTTTGGAGTGGTCACTTATTGATTACATAAGGCAATTTTTTTTGAAGAAGCTGAGCTTTTGAGACAAGCTGGTGCCAGTTGTCTTCAAATTGAAAAGAAAAACAAAATTCCCAGCAGCAACTCCTGGATTGGATTAAGTAGCAATTTGTCAAAGAACTGAGATTACAGAGAGTAATTCAGCTCTCAGTCTGCCAAAAGCCTGCAAGCAAGCAAAATCTCCCTCTCCCTCTGTAAATGGAAGACAACTAGCACTAAGAGAAACATATATTTGTAAAAAGAAAAACTTCTCACAAGACAATACCTAGATCCAATCGACCAGCTACTGAAATGAGCATCACCACAGTTGACAACAATGTGAAATTGATGTCAAAATCAAGTGAATTGTGAGAACGTCACCTCATTTCCTATTGTGTCTTGACTCTTGATCTATGCACTTTGCTCCATTTGCCTATATATTCCACCCATAATGGGCAGCATGGTGGCTCAGTGGTTAGCACTGCTGCCTCACAGCGCCAGAGACCCGGGTTCAATTTCCCCCTCGGGCAACTGTCTGTGTGGAGTTTGCACATTCTCCCCGTGTCTGCGTGGGTTTACTCCAGGTGCTCCGGTTTCCTCCCACAATCTAAAGATGTACAGATCAGGTGAATTGGCCACGCTAAATTGCCCATAGTGTTAGGTGCATTAGTCAGGGGTGAATGTAGGGGAACGGGGCTGGGTGGGTTGCTCTTCGGAGGGTCGGTGTGGACTTGTTGGGCCAAAGGGCCTGTTTCCACACTGTGGGGAATCTAATCTTATAATATTTCAGCAAAACTCCACGTCCCATCTGTTGTCCCTTCTTTTACTGAATGTATGTTCCCGTGTTTGAATTTGAAGGGGAAAAGTGTAAGTGTGCATATTAGTAATGAGTAATTAATTTTTGGCACACACTAATGTGTGTTATAGTAAACAGGTTTTGGTTGAAGGCTTTTGAGAAGATTTGAGGCTCTAGTAATGGATTTGATTATTGGTTTGCCCGCTGGGCTGATTGGTTTGTTTGCAGGCATTTTGTCACCCTGCTAGGTAACATCATCAGTTCAAAAATTACCAAAATAGGTGCACTGTAGATATGAAACTACATGTATGGCATCAAGAAATGCTTGCAAAATTGAAAACAATGGGAATCAGGAAAAAGTCAAACTGGTATAAAGGAAGTTAGTCATAATTGGGTCCAATTATCTCTGCTGGGGGGCATGGTGCAGGATGTTTTCAGTGTAGTGTTCAAGGCCCAAACATTTTCAGCTGCTTCAAAAGTGACCTTCCTTCCATCATAAAATCAGAAGTGGAATGCTCACTTATGATTGCACAGTTTATAGTTCCATACATTGCACTTCCAATATTGGAGCAACTCATGCCCACATGCAGCATAATCAGCCCAAATTTCAGGTTTGGGCTCATAAGTGACAGGTAACATGTGTACCCTACTAGGGTGAGACTATAATTATATCAAGAACCTCTGCTCAACATTCAATTGTACTACCTTTGCTGAATCCCCCAACATCAAAATCCTGCCGACCACCATTGACCATAAACTTTACTAGACCAGAAGTATTTTTAACAGAGCAGTCAAAGCTGGGAAATCTGAGACAAGCAACTCACTTCCTGACTCCTCAAAACTAATCTACTATTTAGAAGTTACTATCACTCACTGTGATAGAAATGCTTGGATGAATATAGCTCTCAAAATGCTCTAATAACACAATCAAGGACAAAGTAGTCTTTACATGCACTTAAACACTCATTCCTCTATCAATGTGTATACCATCTCAAAGAATGCAACGAGAAAACTCAGCAAGGCTCCTTGAACTGTATCTTCCAAACACATGACCCTATCAGGGAAATAGACACATGGAAACAGAACACCTGAAAGTTCTGCACCAAGACACACATTATCCTGATTTGGAATTATATCTCTGCATCGTCACTGGGTCAGAAATCTGGAACTCCCTTCTTAACAGCACTATGGGTATACTACACCACGTGAATTGAGCATTTCAAGATGGAGACTCACCACATTTGCAATTAAATACAATTAGGAACAGACATTAAATTGTAGCCTTACCAGTGATACTTATATTGTTTGAAAGGGAAATAAAATCTTGAAAGGTAATCTGTGATCTCGAGATTGTGGTTTTGTGAGGTTGAAACTGGATCAGAACAGCAAGACTAATGTATTGATAATATCAGCCATCTGAGTTCATAAGTAATTATTCCTGCTGAAGACAGACCAAAAAATTAAGTTTGCATTGTTCGTTTGGAGAAAACACACCCATTTTCATTAGTATGTGATCTAATTTAATGCAATATTCTTTGAAGCTCATTATGTTTCAACCTTCAGTTTTTTGGCATTGATTTGATTTTCTTGCTCGTTTCTCTTAATGAATGCCAGTCACAATGTACTCCATTCTCGTAAATTTTGGAACTCTGCTTTGCCAATTATTCTATAATTCTTTTCTCCTGGAATTAGATGATCCTTTTAGGATACATAGCAGAAATATAAAAATGGTAATTGCTGCAAACTTTGAACAAACTACTTGGAAATTCTCAAAACACCAATCAGCATCTTAAATAAAGTTGGTTGCCGTTTGAATTGAACCTCTCTCAACCTGGCATAGTTTATTAAAGTGACTGTTTGTCACTCTGAGAGGACCTCCTCTCTTAGTTCTACAAAGCATTTTCCAGTTTGACTACAGTGTGGCATACTCAAATTTTATTCCCTCTTTCTCTTTAAATTACTGTATCTTTTTATTACCTATTTCTGAATGGCAATCTGTTACTTATACTTTGGAATTAATAAGGCCTTATTTTAACTACTTGTGGAGGAAAATGAGCAAGGTGCTCATCTATTCTGGCTAACAGGACGCTAAACCATTTTAAGCCTCAGACCTCCCTCCCATTCAGCTGGATGCCATACAAACACCCCTTTTGTACATACAAATGCCATACAAAGATCCAAGAGTGAGAGAAATTAGAGTCAAGAAGGGGAAGGTAAGAAACTTCTGGAAGTACCTCTGACAGGCTGTCAGCAGCTTTGTTCTTTTGGTGGGCCCAGACGAATAAAAAGTTTCTCCTCGTACCCGAAAATAGAAAATATTATTTTCAACACTCCTTATTTAGTGGCCTTTAAACAGGGGGCGGCACACTGGTTAGCACTGTTGTCTCATAGCACCTGGGACCCGGGTTCGTTGGAAGACTGTCTGTGTGGAGTTTGTACATTCTCCCTATGTCTGCGTGGGTTTCCTCCGTGTTCTCCCGTTCCCTACCATAATCCAAAGATGTGCAGGTCAGGTGAAATGGTCATGCTAATTTGCCCATAGTGTTAGGTGCATTAGTCAGGGGCAAGTATACTGTAGGGGAATCGGTCTGGGTAGTTTGCTCTTCAGAGGGTCGGTGTGGACTTGTTGGGCCAAAGGACCTGTTATCATACTGTAGGGAATCTAATCTAAGCACCCTCCATTCATTGTTAGAATGAAGTTGCTGTCAGTATTCTATGTAAGTCATAGATTCTGATTTGCATAATTTAATGAGCCTGTCACCCAATTTAACATAAGCATTAGGTGATAACTGTAGTTTTATATATCATGCTTTCTCTCCATTTTACAGACTGTACCTCTTACTTCTGTGAAATTTAAAAAAACTAAGAGCTCCTCCTATTTCCCTACCATTTGGTATTGTTTCAAAGACAAGCTGCTGCAAATTGTTGTTGTTCCATGATCTTCAATCAGTCTAGTTTGTATCCTCATTATTGCAACTTGGAAAAGAATTGCCAAGATGCTCTTGAAGCCAAGAATCTGAATTACTGATCTAAGCTTTTATGAAAAAACCCAAACCAAACTGTAGAATGCCAAGCAGACCCATGAGATACAAGCTGGATGGCACATAAAGTCCTGTTCACAAAACACTCACAACATTTCCATTTAGAATCTGTCAGATGAACCCAATTACACCACAGATGTATTATCAGGTATCTTTTATAAGCCATTAATTGATATGTTAGATGCAAAACATCACCCAAAGCAGATGTAAATTAAGTAATGAAGAAAACTTTATTTAATTTTCTGATCAGGCTCAGCCAGCTGCTCACTTACACAATATTAACAATTAATCAGTTCTTCATATATCACACCACTGCAGTCATAAAAATAAAATAGTTGTGGCTCTAACATCATAGGATAGTTAATATTCTGTTTCAATCGCGTGCCTTTACTTTGGTTCCTACTTTGTGTGAGTCTCTGGGTTTGTGTTGTTAATTATTCTTTGCTGCATTAACGGTCACTTCACCCCCTTCCTTGAATGGAACAGTTCCTATAAAGTGAGATTATTTTACCAGGAAAAAATGAAAGTTGATCTATGCTATGAATCCTAGCCAGTCAGGAGAACATTTTTCTGTAATTGGAAGGTATATTTGACTAACAAATATCTAGCTTCCATGGAAAATTTATCTCATAATTAGATTTTAGAAGCTGACCTTCCACTGATCAATTCTAAACACACAAATTGAGTTGACAAAATTTAATAGTTAGGATTAATAACCAAAGTGAAACATTTTTGCAGACTGAATTTTTCTCTGCTAACAAGTAGCAAGCCAATCATTCATCAGAGATGCACTAGCTTAGTCTCATGGGACTTTCTGAAATTGATTCAAGTAATTTTGTGTGTAAGCTCTCAGCCCAACGTGACCTTGATGCTGGAATCTTTAATGGAAATGATGTTGGAAACTGTGAAAGCTGCATCTGCTTGTAAAAAAAAGACAATCAATCTCTTTTCAAGTGGTTTTAGGATTAAACTTGTGAGTTTGGTTTCAAGACAGACTGATTGAGGAAAAGACCTGTCTTCAAGAATGGGGTTCTGTAGAACTCTTTTTCTTGCATGCTAACACTATGTACAGAAACACCTAGTAATCTAAGAGGTACTGGGTTCAGAGTTTATTGTTACATTGTTAAGAGACTGTTATCAGCTTGTGTTTTTCTCTTCACTCTAACTAATTCCATTTCCACTGTGCTACTTATGACCTCTGGGAAGCAACTTTGTGAAATCATCATAAGGTTGCTCTAGGATCTTCAAGCCCTTACACAGCTGGCATAATCCCAATTGAAGGTATCACTTGGCAAGTCAGATCAAAGAATAAATTCTGCTTTGTTAAATCATTTAAAAAAATAGCTAATGTGGTGGCCAGAAACCAAAACATTGTCGCACAAGGCTGTAGACTTTCTTTAACAACAGAACTTTATTACATCAAAAAGAAACCAAGCTACCTAAACATAGAATACAGATGGAAAGATCTTAAAACATATAGCAAAGCAAGTTTCAACCTGTTTCCTGAAACATCCATAACAGAAAATCAAATCCAGAGATAGTATATCTCTATATCAAATCTTCAAGTTCTACTTCAACCAATTCTTCACAGTTTCTTGCCTATAAACTACCTACCTCTTTAAAACATCCCAGAAAAGAATCTTTTTGGGAGATAAACTATATTTGCTTATGGCTCTGGTCAGATTTCATTTGAATTACCAGAAGACCTTCCGATGTATGGGCTTTAAAAACTCAAATCAATCCTTAAGTATTCTGAACTAAAAAATAATGGTTTTCAGTATTCACTCTGTGTAAAACTACAGGATAACCATTTTATTCCAGTAACATTCCAAGGATCCAAAGTAACTTGTGATCTGACACATATTAGATTAGGTCACTGATCAGAAAGAATTATCAGAACTAGATTTTGAAAAAAGCCTTCACAGAAGCACCAGTACCCATATTCCACATTTTGAAATCCAGTTGGACAGACAAAGGAGTAGATAATGATATGGCTAGGAGGATAATAGCTATTGTAAGTGTCGTACAATGCGTTGTGTGTAATAGCAGACGAGGTGATAACAAGGCCTGGTGTTGGGGTTAGGAGCAAGGACATGGGAGAGGTCAAGCCCTAAAGTTATTGAACTTGACATTGAGTCCAGAAGGCTGCAGGGTCCTCAAGTGGAAAATTGAGATGTTATTCTTCGAACTTGTGCTGAGCTTCACTGCAACAAGCCTAAGACAGAGATGTTGGCCAGAGCATGTGGTGGTGTGTTGAAGTGGCAGGAAACTGGAAGCTCAGGGTCTTTTCTGCGGAAAGAAGGTCACACAGTCTATGCTTCATTTCCGCAATGTGAACAGGTGAATGCAGTGGACTAAATTATGTGAAGTGCTTGTAAAGCATTGCTTCACCTGAAGGTGTGTTTGGGCCCTTGGATATTGAGGACAGACAAAGTAAATAGTCAGATGTTACACTCTCTGTGTTTACAAAGGAAGGTACCATGAGGCTGTGGATGGGGATTTGGGGTGGTTTTGGCAGTGAAGGAAGAGGGTGCCCTGGAGGGAATGGTCCTTGCCCTGGAGGGAATGGTCCTTGCAGAAGGTGGACAAGGGAGGTGAGGGGAACATGTATCTGGTGGTGGAGGTGTTGGAAATGGAAGGTAATGATCCTCTGGATGTGGATGTTGGTGGGATGGTAGGTAATGAAAAGGGGAACTCTATCGGTGCTGCAGGAGAGACAAGAGGGGTGATGGCGGAAGTGCAGGAGATAGGTGGATCCAATTGGGTGCCCTGTCAACAATGGTCCTGGGGAATCCTTGGTTGAAGAAGAAGGGCCCAATACCTTCCAGGTGAAGCAGCACTTTCCCTGCACTTCACAGAATCTAGTCTACTGTATTCACTCCTCACAATGTGGTCTCCTCTACACTGGGGAAGTGAAGCATAGACTATGTGACCACTTCACAGAACACCTATGTTCTGCCTACAAAAAAGACATTGAGTTTCCAGTTGCCTGCCATTTCAACACGTTACCCTGTTCCCTGGCCAACATCTCTATCTCAGGCTTGCTGCAGTGCTCCAGCAAAGTTCAGTGCAAGCTGGAAGAACAACACCTCATTTTCTGCTTGGGGACCCTGGAGCCCTCTGGACTCAATGCTGAGTTCAGTAACTTCAGCGGTTAAACTCTCCCCTGATTCACCCCCCCCAACCCCTGCACACTAGGCCATGTTATCACATAGGCTGCTATTACACACAACCCATTGTTAGCCACGAACAGCCCCCATTAATGCCTATTCACCCTCCTAGCCAGATTGTTATCTACTCCTTTGTCTGTCCAACTGTTCTTTGTTGTCTATGGGCACTATCTCCCACCTATTGTTTACTCATTACTCAACCCTACGACCCTATCTTTTGCACATAAACCAACATATTTGTGGCTACCATCAGTTCTGAGGAAGGGTCTTTGAACCTGAAATGTTAACTCTGATTTCTCTCCACAGATGCTGCCAGACCTGCTGAGCTTTTCCAGCAATTCCTGATTTTGTTTCTGATTTATAGCATTCACAGTTCTCTCAGGATTTTATATGAATTGAGGGATTTGGCTTAATTACACATGATTGACAACTCTTTTCATTTGTTTTCAGATTTGAACAGCAAATGGACTTGTATTATGGCTACAGACAATAAAATTGTCAGTTTGCTTATTTGCGCAATTCTTCAAGTTATGGTTGACACTTTCTTTTCTTTACAATTTTGCAGCCTTTAAAAATACTTCTTTAAACATTATTCATATTTATTATGCTAAGCCTAATATGTGATTTTCTTCCATAGTTCTGTTACACTAAATATCTCAGTAAGCATTCTACTTTACCATAAGGGCACATATAATTTCCTTTTTATGAATGATTCACCAAAAGTTTGAACACCTTTTCTGAGGAAGGATGCTCTTGCTCTCGAGGGAGTGCAGTGAAGGTTTAGCAGGCTGACTCCAGGGATAGCAGGACTGACATATGAGGAGTGATTGACTAGCTTAGGGGGATCTCATAGAGTCATATAGTCATAGAGATGTACAGCACAGAAACAGACCCTTCGGTCCAACCCATCCATGCTGACCACCCTCTGCATGAAAATGTTGCCCCTTAGGTTTCTTTTATATCTTTCCCCTCTCACCCAAAACCTATGATCTCTAGTTCTGGACTCCCCGACCCCAGGAAAAGACTTTGCCTATTTACCCTATCCATGCCCCCATAATTGTGTAAACCTCTACAAGATCACCCCTCAGCCTCTGCAGTCCAGGAAAAACAGTCCCAGCCTGTCCAGCCTCTCCGTATAGCTCAAATCCTCCAACCCTGGTAACATCCTTGTAAATCTTTTCGAAACCCTTTCAAGTTTTACAACATTTTTCCGATAAGAAGGAGACCAGAATTGCACACATTATTCAAATAGTGGTCTAACCAATGTCCTGTACAGCCACAACATGACCTCGCAAACCCTGTACTCAATACTCTGATCAATAAAGGAAAGCATACCAAACACCTTCTTCATTAGACTATCTACCTGCGACTCCACTTTCAAGGAGCACTTTCAACCTGCACTCCAAGGTCTCTTTGTTCAGCAACACTCCCCAAGACCTCACCATTAAGTGTATAAGCCCCGCTAAGATTTGCTTTCCCAAAATGCAGCATCTCATATTTATCTAAATTAAACTCCATCTGCCACTTCTCAGCCCATTGGCCCATCTGATCAAGATCCCCTTGTAATCTGAGGTAACCTTCTTTGCTGTCCACTACACCTCCAGTTTAGGTGTCATCTGCAAACTTACTAACTATACCTCATGCTCACATCCAAATCATTGATATGAATGATGAAAAGTAGAGGACCCAGCATTGATCCTTGTCGCACTCCACTGGTCACAGGCCTCCAGTCTGAAAAACAACCCTCCACCATCACCCTCTGCTTTCTACCTTTGAACCAGTTCTGTATCCAAATGGTTAGTTCTCCCTGTATTCTGTAAGATCTAACCTTGCTAATCAGTCTCCCATGGGGAACCTTGTCGAACGCCTTACTGAAGTCCATATAGATCATGTCTACTGCTCTGCCCTCATCAACCCTCTTTGTTACTTCTTCAAAAAACTCAATCAAGTTTGTGAGACATGATTTCCCATGCACAAAGCGATGTTGACTATCCCTAATCAGTCCTTGCCTTTCCAAATACATGTACATCCTATCCCTCAGGATTCCCCCCAACAACTTGCCCACCACCGAGGTCAGGCTCACTGATCTATAGTTCCCTGGCTTGTCCTTACCATCTTACTTAAACAGTGGCACCACATTAGCCAAACTCCAGTCTTCCGGCACCTCACCTGTGACTATCGATGGTACAAATATCGCAGCAAAGGGCCCAGCAATCACATCTCTAACTTCCCACAGCGTTCTAGGGTACACCAGATCAGGTTCAGGGGATTTATCTTACGCGTTTCAAAACATCCAGCACTTCCTCCTCAGTAATATGGACATTCTTCAAGATGTCATCATCTATTTCCCTACAGTCTATATCTTCCATGTCCTTTTTCACAGTAAATACTGATGCAAAATACTCATTTAGTACCTCCCCCATTTTCTGCGGTTCCACTCAATGGCTGTCTTGCTGACCTTTGAGCGATCCTATTCTCTCCCTAGTTACCCTTTTGTCCTTAATGTGTTTATGAAAACCCGTTGGATTGTCCTTAACTCTATTTTCAAAACTATCTCATGTCCCGTTTTTGCCCTCCTGATTTCCCTCTTAAGTATACTCCTACTGCCTTTGTACTCTTCTAAAGATTCACTCAATCTATCGTGAGCTTCCTAACATATGATTCCTTCTTTTTCTTAACCAAACCCTCAATTTCTTTAGTCATCCAGCATTCCCTATCTCTACCAGCCTTTCCTTTCACCCTGGGGAGAAAGTGAGGTCTGCAGATGCTGGAGATCAGAGCTGAAAATTTGTTGCTGGAAAAGCGCAGCAGGTCAGGCAGCATCCAGGGAACAGGAGAATCGACGTTTCGGGCATAAGCCCTTCTTCAGGA
>NC_057720.1:53585551-53637291 GCF_004010195.1 Chiloscyllium plagiosum
TCATTTCCCCTCCTCCCACCTTGTCTCAGTCAAATCCATCGAATTCAGCACCGCCTTCCTAACCTGCAATCTTCTTCCCGACCTCTCCGCCTCCACCCCAGTCTGACCTATCACCCTCACCTTGACCTCTTTCCACCTATCACATTTCCGACGCCCCTCCCCCAAGTCCCTCCTCCCTACCTTTTATCTTAGCCTGCTGGACAAACTTTCCTCATTCCTGAAGAAGGGCTTATGCCCGAAACGTCGATTCTCCTGTTCCCTGGATGCTGCCTGACCTGCTGCGCTTTTCCAGCAACACATTTTCAGCTCTTTCCTTTCACCCTAACAGGAATGTACTGTCTCTGGACTCTCGTTTTCTTGTTTCTGAAGGCTTCCCAGTTTCCAACCGTCCCTTTACCTGAGAACACCTGCCCCAATCAGCTTTTGAAAGTTCTTGCCTAATACCATCAAAATTAGCCTTCCTCCTATTTAGAATTTCAACTTTGAGATCTGGTCTGTCCTTTTCCATCACTATTTTAAATCTAATAGAATTATGGTCACTGGCCCCAAAGTGCTGATACTTCAGTCACCTGCCCTGCCTTATTTCCCAAGAGTAGATCAAGTTTTGTACCTTCTCTAGTAGATACATCCAGAAAATTTTCTTGTACCACACTTAAACTCATCTCCATCTAACCCCATTTGATGTTTGGAAAGTTAAAATCCCCTACCATAACCACTCTATTATTCTTACAGATAGCTGAGATCTCCTTACAAATTTGTTTCTGAATTTCCCTCTGACATTTAGGGGGTCTATAGTACGATCCCAATAAGGTGATGATCCCTTTTTTATTTCTCAGTTCCACCCAAATAACTTCCCTGGATGTATTTCCGGGAATATCCTCCCTCAGTACAGCTGTAATGCTATCCCTTATCAAAAACGCCATTCCCCCTCCTTTCTTGTTTCCCTTTCTATCCTCCCTGTAGATTTGTATCCTGGAACATTAAGCTGTCAGTCCTGTCCACCCCTGAGCCATGTTTCTGTAATTGCTATGATATCCCAGTCCCACGTTTCTAACCATGCCCTGAGTTCATCTGCCTTCCCTGTTCGGCCCCTTGCATTGAAATAAATGCAGTTTAATGTATTTTTTTTACAGGCCCAACAAGTCCACACCGACCCTCCGAAAAGCAGCCCATCCAGACCCATTCCCCTACATTTACCCTTTCACCTAATACTACGGGCAATGTAGCACGGCTAATTCACCTAACCTGCACATCTTTGGACTGTGGGAGGAAACTGTGGGAGGAAACCATTCTCAACTGTGCCAGTTTCAGATTGATCTTTTTCCTCTCTATCTCCCTTGGTTCCACCCCCTCACCTTACTAGTTTAAATCCTCCCGAGCAGCTCGAGCAAATCTCCCTGCCAATATGTTAGTCCCCTTCCAATTTAGGTGCAATCCCCTCTTCTTACAGGTCACTTCTACCCAAAAGAGATTCCAATGATCCAAAAATGTGAATCCTTTGCCCACATACCAGCTCCTCAGCCATGCATTCATCCCTTCTATCCTCCCATTCTTGCCCTCACTAGCTCGTAGCACTGGGAGTAATCCAGATATTACTACTCTTGAGGACCTCCTTTTAAATTCCTGCCTAACTCTCTGTAATTTCCCTTCAGAATTTCAACCGTTTCCCTTCCTATGTCATTGGTTCCAATATGCACAATGACCTCCTGCTGGCTCCTCTCCCCCTCGAGAATGGAATGGGCTGCTAGAGGAAGTGATGGAGGCTGGTACAAATACAGCATGTAAAAGGCATCTGGATGGGTATACGAATAGGAAGGGTCGAAAGGGGTATGGGCCGGGTGCTGTCAGGTGATTGGGTTGTGATATCTGGTCGGCTTGGATGACTTGGACCAAAGGTTCTGTCTCTGTGCTATACATCTCTAAGACTCTATGACTCTATGAACCCTGACTTGCTTTGCACCACATAGTAATAAACAAAAGTCTCCATATGGTTGGGACTGAGAAAGAAATGGGAGTCTGCAGTGATACAAAAACTATCTATTGATATTATGTACACCTTGGACTATAAAATACTTTACAAACCTATGTACAATACTGTCTTTCTTGTGTGATTTATGAATTGGGTGTGGGAGAATTTCTTCCTACCATGTGTGTGTTTGTGTGAGAGAGAGAGATAGATAGAGAGAGATAGAGAGAGAAAAAGAGAGAGAGAGAGAAAGAGATCGGGTCAACAATGTGCAAGATCCATATAGCAACATCCCATTGACCTCCTTATGTAATGTCTCCAAGTCCCAATGTTTTGAGGATGCTGTTCAAATGTAATTTGTGTGTGCTGCAACTGCTGATCATATTACTGAGGAGCTACTGTGTTTCTGATCCTCCTTACATATGCTCATTGAAATCATACCCAATAGATTCAGGCAGAATAGCCTCTGTGGCTACTTCACAAAAAAATGTCCACAAAATGGATGAGGATCCTTGCTTCTGGAAGCCCAGAATGAGCTGCATTCTCCAGCAAATGTGAAGCAAACTTCTAATACAGCCTTTCCAGCAAAAGGTGCCCTCATGGTGTCGGAGAGCCACTGTCACTTGTCTTCCATGGAGTGCTGAAAGTTGAGACAGTGGCAACGGTGCTACGGTCTGTTTAGAGGTGGTGGTCAGAATGCCATGTCATGGTGTCTAACATATCTCCAATGCTGCACCTTTTGCCACTGGGGTCAATGAGGGCCATTAGATGTCTCCTCCATTTTAGGGTCTCACACAGGTTGTGTCTGGATGTTGTGTTAAAAAAAGAACATGAAGGGCAAAATGTTTACACAGGGAGTGGTTTGTCTGTGGAACAAACTACCAGAGAAAGTGATGGATTCAGGTACAGTTACACAATTTACAAGACTTTTGGATTTGTTCATGAATAAGAATGGTTTAGAGGGATATGGGCCAAGAGCAGGCAGGTGGGAGTTAAGTTTGGTAACATTGTCGGTGTGGACTGGTTGGACCAAAGAGTCTGTTTCTGCGCTGTATGACTCTATGTACAGACAGAGGACTTAATCATTAGAAATGTTTATTCTAGATAACTGCTCTCAATAACAAGGCTATGTGACCGATAATGAGTAAACACTGGAAGAAGTGCGGATGCTGTAAATCAGAAATAAAACCAGAAATTGCTGGAAAAGCTCAGCAGGTCTGGCAGCATCTGTGGAAAAAAATCAGAGTTTATGTTTTGGGTCAAGTTGTGAAAACTTGAAATGTTTACTTTGACTTCTCTTCACAGATACTGCCAGACTTGCTGAGCTTTTCCAGAAATTTATAAATACATTAAGGACCAAAGGGTAACTCGGGAGAGAATAGGGCCCCTCAAAGATCCGCGAGGTGGCCTTTGTGTGGAGTGGCAAGAGATGGGGAAAATACTAAACGAGTATTTTGCATCAGTATTTACTGTGGAAAAGGACATGGAAGATATAGAATGTAGGGAAATAGATGGTGACCTTTTGAAAAATATCCATATTACTGAGGAGAAAGTTCTGGATATCATGAAATGCATAAAAGTGGATAAATCCACTGGACCTAATCAGGTGTACCCTAGAAGTCTGTGAGAAGTTAGGGAAGTGATTGCTGGGTACCTTGCCGAGATATTTGTATCATCAATAGTCACAGGTGAGGTGCCAGAAGACTGGAGGTTAGCTAACATGATACCATTATTTAAGAAAAGTGGTAAGGAAAAGCCAGGGAATTATAGACCGGTGAGCCTGACATTGGTGGTGGGCAAGTTGTTGGAGGGAATCCTGAGGGACTGGATTTACATATACGAAAGGCAAGGACTGATGAGGGATAGTCAGCATGGCTTTGTCACAGAATCATAGAGCCATAGAGATGTACAGCACAGAAACAGACCTTTTGGTCCAACCCACTCTAGTCCCACCTCTCAACACCTGACCCATATCCCTCCAAACCCACCCTATTCACATATCCATCCAAACGCCATTTTTCTTGTGATCTGCTACCAAGCTGATTGGATATGCATATAAATGCACTCATTATTATTGTAATTCTGTACTTTCCCATGCCTTTTACTTCTCCTGATTTATTTTCTTCCCCACATCTTCACTACTGCCAGGAGGCCTATGTATAAATCCTATCATGGTTTGTCTCCATTTCAGTTCCTCAGCTGAACCCACACAGATTCTATGCCTTCTGACTCTACATGGCGTCTTGCTATTGATTTAATTCCATTTCTTCCAAGGCAACCCATCCCCTCTGCCCATCTGCCGGTCTTCTTTATATTGACATGTGTCCTTGGACATTCAATTCCCAGTTTGATTCCCCTGCAGTCACATCTCTGTAATACCCACAACATCATAACCTGTCAATTTTGATCTGTGCTACCAACTCATTTACTAGTGTATTAATACAAACTTTCAGAGTTCCCCTTATCTCCTAGGATTCTGACCTTTTTCCATACTCTCTATCTCTCATTATTTGTTCTGGGAACTTTAGCACCCTTTCCTGAGCTCGTCTCCCTTTTTTGTGTGTGGGAAATCATGTCTCAAGGACTTTATTGAGTTTTTTGAAGAAATAATAAAGAGGATTGATGAGAGCAAAGTGGTAGATGTGATCTATATGAACTTCCGTAAAGTGTTCAACAAGGTTCGTCATGGGAGGCTGGTTAGCAAGGTTAGAACTCATGGAATACAGGGAGAACTTATCATTTTGATACAGAACTGGCTCAAAGGTAGAAGACTGAGGATGGTGGTGGGAGGGTTGCTTTTCAGACTGGAGGCCTGTGACCAGTGATGTGCCACAAGGATTGGTGCTGGGTCCACTGTTTTTCATCATTTATATAAATGATTTGGATGTGAACATAGGAGGTATAGTTAGTAAGTTTGCAGATGACACTGAAATTGGAGGTGGAGTAGACAATGAAGAAAGTTACCTTAGAGTACAACTGGATCTTGATCAAATGGGCCAATGGGCTGAGGACTAGCAGATGGAGTTTAATTTAGATAAATGTGAGGTGCTGCATTTTGGAAAAGCAAATCATAGCAGGGCTTATATACGTATTGGTAAGGTCCTAGGGAGTGTTGTTGAACAAAGAGACCTTGGAGTGCATGTTCATAGCTCCTTGAAAGTAGAGTTGCAGGCAGAAAGTATAGGATAAGAAGGCATTTCGTTTAGTTTCCTTTTTAGTCCCAGACCAGGCTTGAACTGATCTCGGTCATGCTGCAGAAGCATGACCAGGAGATCCAGCGCCTCAGGCAGCATGTCAGGGAGGTGGAGCAACGGGTTGCGGCCTCTGAAACCACAGCAGAATCCTCGGCGGGCATGATCCAGGCCTTGGAATGGTGGGCACGGGCCTTAGAGGAGCCGGTCGATGACCTTGAAATTCGAGGTCGTCGGAAGAACATCCGTCTGGTGGGGCTTCCTGAATGGGAGGAGGAAGGCCAGCTCATCAGCTTCTTGGAGCAATGGCTCCCGCAGTCTTTGAAGCTGGAAGTTGAGGCTCACCGTGTGTTGGTCGAGTGGGCCCATCAGGTCGCAGTGCGCAGGCCTGGATTGGACCAGCATCCCCACCCGATCATAGTGTGACTCCAGCATTACAGAGATAAACAAATGATGCTGGAAGCCTTGAGAGCACTGGGGAAGGAGCCACAGGCTCTGACATACAAAGGATCACAAATTATGCTTTTCCAAGACTTTTCTCCAGTCGTGATTTGTAAGAGGAAGGCCTTTGATGAGGTAAAAAGGAGGCTGAGGGAATTGAATATCCAGTGTTGCATAAGATATGCGGCAATATTAAGTTTCAGCCATGTGTTCAATTTTGACTCACCCGAAAAGGTAAAGGACTTCCTGGATGCTTTAAAATAGACTGGTTGGCTTGAATAATATGCACAATGATGTTTATTTTGTTTTTCTTTGTAATTTGCCTGGTTTACCAGGTTTTCAGGTGTTTTTAAAAAAAAATATGTCTGGGTTGTAATTGTTTCTTTTTCTTCTCTCTCTTCTCCCTTCTCTCTCCCCTCCTGTCATCCTTTGTTCTTTTTTTTCCTTATTATTTCCTTTTGCTCTTCTTTTCTGGTATGGAATGGGGGGTGCGGTGCAGTTGGATGAGGTGGGGAGAGGTTGTATACAGAGGAAGCCCGAATATCGGATTATCCGAAGGGGATCTCAAGGTCCCGAGAGAAACATTACATCAAAGAGCTGTTTCAACCCTGACTGTGTCTTTTCTTTACGGATACAATAATTAAAAACGAACTCTGCTCACTGAAATGCTGCCATGAACAGTCCTGGACAGTCCAGGCACCGTCTCAAAATGATTTACCTCCCGTCCTCTCTCTCTCCTCCCACAACTTCGCTGGAGTTTTACACAGGGGTGTACCATAAACCCCCCTTCCCCAGAAAATCTTTCCAACATTGTCCGGTACAGGGCAAAGGTGGAACCTGTCAAAAAGGCATATGTGTGTTTGTGCCTCACAAAGGCAATCACATTTTATTATTGGCGTCCAGTCTGGCTCCTCCGGGGTGGCGGATAGGAGCAGGTCATACAGGGGCGGAGGCACGGACGGGGGATGGACAGTGCGGGCAAGGGGCGGGGTCTCGCACACAATGTGCTTTTGCCTAGTGTCCTGAACAGAGAGCAGACTTCACAGAAAACTCCGAGCCCCAGAGGAAATCAATTAATTGAATAATCAATTATCCAAACGAAATAGTGCCAGCCCATCTCATTCATATAATCGAGGTTACTCTGTATTTCTGTTCTACAGGGGTGCCTAGGGTTATAGTATGGAGGGAATGGGTTGAGTGCCCACTTCTAACTTTCTTATTATAAAATGTGTGTATTTTTTCTCACTTTGTGTTGTCTGATGTGGGGGCAAGACTTCAGTTAGAAGGAGTCATAGTGGGGCTAATGGGTGATATGACCGCCCCCTGTGGGCAAGGGGGAAAGTCCATTTCATTTGTGCGATATGTTGGTATGTTGTAGAAATAGCTGTTGGAAGTTTTGATTTGGTAGTTTTGGAATTTGTATTTTTAAAGTTATATGAACTGTTTATTGTTTTCACTTGGCACACTATGAGTGTGGTTCTTCTTCCCAGGGTGGGGGGGGGGGTGAGGCAGTGGTGGGGGGGGGGGAGGCAGTTGTGGGGGTTGTGGGTGGGGGGGGTGAATGGTCACAGACTGTTTCGGACTGTTATGGCTAGCCATTTGTTTAAATCGTGCACCTGGAATATTAAGGAGAGTCATTCACCAATTAAAAGAAAAAAGATACTGTCAGTCCTTAGAAAGGAGAGGGTCGATGTAGCGCTGCTGCAAGAAACACATTTAACCGATAAGGAGCATTTGAAAGTTGCAGCAGGGAGGGGTTCGGACAGGTGTTTTTCTGATGTTAAGGTTGGAGAGGGTTTTGCCTTTCATTGTAAAGGAGGACCAGGCTGGTTTTATCAAGGGTTATAGGTCTACCAATAATATTAGAAGGGTATTAAACATGGTCCAGGTTTGCCAGCAAGGTTCGATTCTGGGCTTGCTATCCTCCCTGGATGCAGAGAAAGTGTTTGACTGGGTGGAGTGGCTGTACCCCTTTTATGTACTAGAGCGGTTTGGTCTTGGAGGGGTTTTTGCCAAGTGGGTGGCAGTGTTACATAGTGACCCGAAAACAGCAGTTCTCTCTGATGGTATAGGGTCGGATAAGTTTCATATCGGCTAAGGCAGCAAAGGTGTCCCCTCTCGCCACTATTATTTACATTGGTGATTGAGCGACTGGCAGAGGCCATCCGGAGGGACCGCAATATAATTGCTCCAGAGGTAAGGTCAGGCAGGCATAAGGTCACCCTCTATATGGATGACATTCCTCTCTTTTTAACTGATCCAATTACATTGTGCCCCATTTAATTTGTTGTCTATTTGGTTTGTTCTCAGGGTATAAAATTAACTTTATGAAGTCGGAGGCCATGCCTGTGGGAGGGCCTTACTAGAATATCTAATTTTGGGGATGTAACCCATTTTCCTTTCAGGTGGTCGCAAGGAGGGTTCCTGTATTTAGCCATTTTTAATCACCTCAGCCTTCAATCAATTATAAAAGGCTAATTTTGAGCAGTTGCTAGAGAAGATAAGGCAGGACCTTCGGCGCTGGGAGGATCTTCCAATATCTAGGTTGGGCAAAATAGCTCCGGTCAAATGTCCTTCCTCGCTTATTATATCCCAAGTGAATGCTCCCTTTGATGCTGCCAAGGCAAGCAATATTGAGGCTTTACAGTTGGCTTGGATCTTTCATCTGGCATCATAGGTGGCTTCTTATTAAGCTGGATAAATTGCACCTTCGCAGGGGATGGGAGGTTTGGATTTCCCAGACTTTAAGAAATATCAGTTGAGCTCCTTACTATCCTATGTGGCTGACTGGGCTTGCCAGGACCCATGGTCAATTTGCTTGGACATCGAGGCCTCTTAGGCAAAACGCCCCCTCATTAATTTGTTGTTTATGGACAAGATGAGGATTGTTATGGACCATTGCTGAAACCAGATTGTCCTTAGCACAGTTAAAGCATGGAGAATGATGCGGCATGGTGAGGACAACTTACAAAAGACTTCCCCTTTCACTCCCATCATGGGAATGTTAGGATTCTGGCCAGGGTAGATGGACTCTGGCTTTCAGTTTTGGGAGTCTAGAGAGATCTCTTGTTTGGGAGATTTATTTGACGGGGAAGTCATGATGTCTTTTGAGCAGCTGAGTCAGAAATATGAGCTATTTAGGAAGGACCTCTTTCATTACTTTCAAGTTAGGGACTTCATGTAAAAAAAGTACATCGATGGTTAGTCCCCATAAGTCGGATATGAAGAGGAGAGTACTCCGGTCTACGGGCACTCTCTTGGTCAGTACCTTTTATCACTAGTTAAGAAGTAATATTTCGAAGGACATTGAGCGGTTATGCAAAATCTAGACTCAGGAATTGGGGGTAGAAGTCTCGTCAGAGGTGTGGAAGGATATTTGGGAGAACATAAGGAAGATTTTGATTTGTAACAGGATGCAACTGAAGGTACTCCACAGGGCTCACCTCGCACCAGAGCAGCTTGTGAAATTTAAGACAGGAGCATCCCTAATGCGTCCCAAATGTAAAACAGATGTTGGCACTCTTACTCATTGTTTGTAGTCATGCTACAAGCTTCATAGGTATTGGGATGCCATAGCAAGTATTTTGGAAGAGATTTTGGAAACTGAGGTTAACTTGGACCTGGTGTCCCTCCTCTTGGGTCTTCTAAATCTCATCTCTTTCGATGTGCATGGGAAGAAATTGTTTAATATTCTTTCATTCTGTGCGAGGAAGAACCTTCTAATGAGCTGGGTATCAGAGAATTCCTTGGGACTCTCGGGCTGGCGTAGATTAGTTGTGGAGTACATCCCCCGGACTTCCTTACAAGTATGGTGCACCAGAAAACGGAACTGTTCTATAGAACATGGCAGTCCTTTCTGAATTATATAGACGCAGACTTGTCAGCTATATTTATCAGGGCCTTTGTATAGTCATGAAGGCTATGGCAGTTCGGTGACCCCTGGAGGGGAAGAATCCTGAACAAATACGGGTTTGCTCCCGGTGGTGGGGCGCTTTGGTGGGATTGCGCTGAGTGTAGTCATTTAACTGAATATAACTTACGTTACCTTGGTATAACTTGGTTTAATTTTGTTTCTTTTCCTTAGTTGTTTATTGAATTGCAGCTTTTGTAGGTTTTGTTTCCTTAGTGGTTGGTGCGGTAGAGTAGTAGTTTGTTTTTTTGTAATTGTCATTATATTATAAATTTGTTACACTATTTTGTAGTGATATTGTAATTTTGTAAAAAAATTAAGAATCTTTTTCCTCAATAAAAATAGTTACAAAAAAAACTATGTTAACCACGCAAAATTGTCTGCTAGCTGATGCCCAAATGGACTTCAGACAGGCACTATGCTGGCTTTATCATTAGAAAATGCAGCAAGTGGAGCATATGAGATGGTATTCCGATGGAAGTGGACACCCTCGCCTGTTTAGTTGAGCTTGGGGAACAGCACCTGAGTGAAGGTAATTGTATAGTCTCACTCACAACATATCCTGAACAGAAGGACTCTTGGTCAGCCCACAGCAAAACCCCAAGAACAAAAGGCAAGCCTGAGCTAAACAGTTAACATTTTCTTCAAGATCTGGGGGGCAAGCTATCATTGTTGCTGCAGATAGGCAGACTCAAGACAGCAGAAGAGTCCCACTAACCCCAAATTCACACATTATATAAAACTTGAGTTGAAAATCAGCAAAATAATAAAATTGCTGCAGTCTCACAAGATAACCAACTTAATCAGTTAAAATTGTTTAAGGGTGTTCATGAAAGGAAATATAGTTGGACAAAATGTCTTGCTAAGAATAAAGATATCTAGGTAAATGTTTGATAGTGTATTACAGTCTGAGCCTGGACAATGTTATAAATCACACAAATCAGCCAAATCACTGAGTGCATTATGTCTTTGAAATTACAGACATCTGTTAATCTTTGTATAATTCAATAAGTCTAGTTCTAAACATCACATTCTCTTTTGTAGGTACATGAAGACATCTGTTTGCAATAATAACCTATGGTTCTGTCTGTTCATTTCTCTGACTCCGTGGGCATAATTTTAGCTTGAGGTGCCTTTTGGAAACAAGATGGGTAGGCAATTAAAATCAACCGAACAATCTATCCTGAGCAACAGTCTGCTTGTCCAGGGAAGTGGAATCGCTGACTATTGTATTTTGTTGTCTTTTATCTTTGCAAAGTTCAGGGCAACTGCCTTTTCCCCCATGGTGCCAAGAACAAAGCTCAAATATTATACGAAGAATGGCTGTACAGTCAAACCTGTGAATTGATGTAATTTCTGAGTAATTGTTTTCAGAATCTACACATGGCTGTCATGATTCTCAAACGACCATTTTTCAAGTGAATATCCCTGCGTTTTCATTCTTGCAATTCCAAACCCATGAACAGCCTTCTCCTTAGCATTTATAGGGTACTACCTTTTCAACTTTCATGTCATCCAGATCTGTTGTCCTCATTGCAACATTGGTTGTCCAATTTTTACTGTCACTAAGTCTCTGACCTCTAAAAGAAGGCTTCTACATTGATATCAGAGAGAGAGAGATAGAGAGACAGAAGTAGCTGGCAAATGCATGTAGATTGTCTTGGTTGTTTCTGGGTGGTATATAGTTTGAATCAAGAGGACATATGGTCCATGCTGATTTTCCTCGTCTTCTTAAAAATTATCTGCATTCATGATAAGGGTTGTATCCAGTCTGCAGTTCTTCTCTCTCTCCTCAGCATCATTCACTTCCAGTTGAGCCCCATTGGTATTATATGTGAAGACAGGGGAGAATGGTCCACTCAAGATGAGGGGAATCTAAAATGAATTTGGAAGACTGAAAGGATCTGGTGCTACAAATGGCCACTGTTTCAGTGGAGAAATGTATATGGGAAATTGCTGTAAGATTAGCAGAGTAACCCCAGTGCATGATGAATGATTAGCCATGTATGTAATGGTTTTGAGTGAGTGAAGAATGTGGTAGTGCCCAGGGTGGGCACAGGCAAAGGGGAAAGTTTTCAAGTTAATAACTCTCTCTGGGCACCATTTTACATTCTTGAGAGTGAGGGGTTTCCACTTATTGGTCGTGTCATCTATAAGCATGGTGGATGTTTTGGGGAGGCACCCACTTGGAATAACTAAATTGTTTATTAGGGGAGTTCTGTGTTGGTTTTGGGTAGTAACCATGGCCTACTGCTCTCTGAGCCTACTTACTTAATCATCTATAATGTGCCATGAAATAACTGAAATTTTGTGTGAAAGACGCATTAAAATAATTTGAGGATTGAAAAAATAGAAGCAGCATTTGTGATTTATGTGTTTACTTTGAAGAGTGGTGACAATGTTTAGGTTGCATAGTGCTTGTAAAAGGTTGTACTAAAATAATGACAGACTGTGCTAACTATGCACATTTTATGAGATTTATAATCCTACTAGTTCCAGTGAAATCCAAACAAGCAGATCTGGGAATGCCAATATATCTTCCTTTGGAACTACATTTTTCAATGTTGAAACAATGTAATTATTAACGATTTTTGAGAAGATTTGTAGCTCAGGTTGATGATAAGTATGTGAGTTAGCTTGCTGAGCCTTTGTTGTGAAAATTCTGGGTTCTTCTTTTGCAAATTCATAATTTAATTTGAAATAAAAGTGAAAAGGCCTATATAAATAGAATCCAACAGATAAAAAGAAAGTAAAGGGAAGTTCAATTTATGCATCGCATCTCATATGATCAGGAATATAATGCTTAAGTACATACAAAGTGCAGTGACTATTGTAATGTAGGAGAGCACAGCAATTTTTAAAAATTTACTTGTGTAATGTGGGCATTATTAACTGGGCCAGCATTTATTGCCCATCCTTAGTTTCCCATGAGAAGGTGGTGGTTAACTGCCTTCTTGAACTGCTGCAATCCTTGTGCTACAGATCAGCTTTATAGGGACAGAATTCCTAAATACTGACCCAGTGATACTGTAGGAATAGTAATATATTTTCAGGTCAGGATGGTGATTGGTTTGGAGGGAAACTTGCAGGTAGTGTACTCCCATGTATCTGCTACCCTCTGGATGGAAGTTGTTGTGAGTTTTGAAGATGCTATCTCAGGATCTTTGGTGAATTTCTGCAGTATGTCTTGCACATCCTACACACTGCTGCTACTGAGCATTGGTGGTGAAGGGATTGGATGTTTGTGAATGTGGTGTCAATCAAGTATACTGATTTGTCCTGGATAGTGTCAAGCTCCTTGAATGTTGTTGGAGCTGCACCCATCCAGGCAAGTGGGGAGTGCCCACACATACTCCTGACTTGTACCTTGTGGATGGTGAACCCAATGTGGGGAGTAAGCAGGTGATTTATTCACTGCAGTATTCCTAGCCTCTGGCCTGCTCTTGTAGCTACTTTATTTATATGGATAAAATACTTATAGATATCCACATCAAGATCTCACAAATTGCACTAAGGTAAATGATCAGGAACTTGTTTTAAGTGCTTCTTTTCAACTGAATAAATGTTGGTTTTCAACCGCTCAGAGGGTACAAAAAAATCATTCTGCCCTGGCAAGTTCAGTGAATTTTTTTAAGTTGTAAAGTGAGCAACAATGTGAAAATTTATAAAAGCAAATTACTGCGGATGCTGGAATCTGAAACCAAAAGAGAAAATGCTGGAAAATCTCAGCAGGTCTGGCAGCATCTGTAAGGAGAGAAAAGAGCTGATGTTTCAAGTCTAACTGACCCTTTGTCAAAGCTAGGGTCAGTTAGACTCTAAACATCAGCTCTTTTCTCCCCTTACAGATACTGCCAGACCTGCTGAGATTTTCCAGCATGTGAAAATTTATGTTACATATTATTTTAGTGACCTTTTTGGCAAATCATTTCTGTTAAAATTTGACCCAAATTTCTTCTTGAGAATTTTTAGTTGCTGCCTTTATAACTTACAGTATTGACATTCCAAAATGGGATTTGTTTCATAACAGTACTGCACCAGCCAAAAGTCACCTTGTTTATTTGCTTGATTTTCTAGGCCTACTTATTTGACAATATTGTGACTAAATTCATCGATGTTCCAATGAGCCTTTTGCATGCTTTATGCCTTAAGTTTAATTTTACTTGAAGACTTAAGCCTCATCAAGTAACTTGGGTTTAGACTTGATATTTTTTTCCTGAAGCTGAAACCTGCCACCAGGATACATGAACACCAATTCGCCACCAAAAAACACGACCCACTACCACTAGTTTCCATACGTACAGACAAAGAAGGACACTACTTCGACTGGGACAACACACACACCCTAGGACAGGAGAAACAAAGCAAACACGAGAATTCTTAGGGGCATGGCATTCTAACTAGAACTCCATCAATAAACACATCGATTTAGATCCTATCTACCTTCCCTTGAGAAAAAAAAACGGAAATAACATCACCCACCTTAAGAACCAAAACCTATAAATAGACAGGTGGGACATACCATCAGCACTTCAGCGGAGACTCTCACTGATGATGTTATCCAGTATGGTGACAAAACGTCTGAAAACAAATCTTCCAGCTCAGCGAACTAACTTACATATTTAGCTTCTGGTGTATTGAGCTGTTTATTTTATAAACTAAGGTAGGATATGTTGCAAAATCTAGATTTCCCAATCTTTTTTTTTGCCCCAACTGTAATAGTTAATCTTAAAACATAACAGTAGATGGAAACTATTCAGCTGAGAGCATGGTGACGAGTGGTGTTCTGCAATCGATCCCTCATCGATTTGACCTGACTAGACTCTACTTGACAATCCTTCACAATTTTACAACTGGACTTCTCTTCCTGCCAAACTACACACAGCTACACTGACCAGCTGTACCCTCACCCACCTGTTACTCTACAAAGCTGCCATCTAAACCATATACCACCCAAATCCTATTCACTCGGCCTCTCAACCCATATACCACCAAGTCACTCACATTTACCCCATGGTAGGCTACTTGAAAAAATACGGAGGTATGGCATTGAGGGTGAGTTGGAGATTTGGATTAGGAATTGGCTGGCTGGAAGAAGACAGAGGGTAGTAGTTGATGGTAAAGGTTCATCTTGGAATGCCGTTACTAGTGGTGTTCCGCAAGGATCTGTTTTGGGACCATTGCTGTTTGTCATTTTTATAAATGACCTGGAGGAGGGGCTAGAAAGTTGGGTGAGCAAGTTTGCGGATGTTACGAAAGTCGGAGGAGTTGTTGACGGTGAGGAAGGATGTGGCAGGTTACAGCGGGATATAGATAAGCTGCAGAACTGGGCAGAAAGGTGGCAAATGGAGTTCAATGTAGGTAAGTGTGAGGTGATTCACTTTGGTAAGAGTAACAAAAAGATGGGGTACTGGTATAATGTTCGGATATTTGGTAGTGTGGATGAGCAGAGGGATCTTGGTGTCCATGTACACAAATCTTTGAAAGTTGCCACCCAGGTAAATAGTGCAGTGAAGGCGGTGTTTTCATTGGGGAAAAGAAGGTTTAGGGGTGACTTGATAGAGGTGTACAAGATGTTTAGGGGTTTAGATAGGGTTGACCGTGAGAACCTTTTTCCACGTATGGAGTCAGCTAATCTATTACGAGGGGGCATAGCTTTAAATTAAGGGGTGGTAGGTATAGGACAGATGTTAGGGGTAGGTTCTTTACTCAGCGAGTCGTGAGTTCATGGAATGCCCTGCCAGTAGCAGTGATGGACTCTCCCTCTTTATGGGCATTTAAGCGGGCATTGGATAGGCATATGGAGGATAGTGGGCTAGTGTAGGTTAGGTGGGCTTGGATTGGCGCAACATCGAAGGCCAAAGGGCCTGTACTGCGCTGTATTCTTCTATGTTCTATGTTCTATATCAGAAAATCTAAGCCATTTACATTTAGAATCAGTTCTCAATCTTTCAAACACTTGAAAGGCTGATCATTCTTCCCTCAGTAATAAATACATTGTGACTGACAATCTCACTTTTCTGTTTTCAATACTCTATCATGTGACTTTTGAGCAGAGTACGAATGACCAGGAATGCATTTACATTATTCATTAGAGCTGAAAGCTTTGTTTTGTAGTTACTTATTCACAATTGTGCAATATTTGTGCACTTTTGGCAAACAAGACAACTTGGATGTGGGAAAGCAGATACGTTGTTTGTGCTATTATCCAAATATTAAAAGTCATTGATCTTACCTTTTGGCAGGAAATGTTAAATGGAATAATTCTCGTTGAACTCCCAGGTAACTATGGAGCCATCATCCTCAACACCTGCTTTGATCTCGTAACCAAACCTTCAACCAGTCTTGAAGAGATCCCAACGCCCAATTCCCGCAACCCACTACTTAATTTTCCCAAGACTCCTCTGACTGCCCAGAATTAGACCTAACTAGGATACTATCACCAACTCCCCAAACTCAGCCCCTCATTGATTTGACCTGACTAGACTCTACTTGACAACCCTTCACAATTTTGCAACTGGACTTCTCTTCCTGCCAAACTACACACAGCTACACTGACCAGCTGTACCCTCACCCACCTGTTACTCTACAAAGCTGCCATCCAAACCATATACCAACCAATTCCTATCCACCCGGCCTCTCAACCCATATATCACCAAGTCACTCACACTTACCACAGCCAGTCACCTCATTTACAGGTCTATATATTCACTCACCCTTTCACTCATACACACAGTCATTCATTCAACCACCTTCATTTAACACACTGAGAAAGCTGTTTAATTATCCCAAAGTGAACGAACAGGAATAATACAATTGCTGCCATAAAGAAAAGTGACTGTGACTCGTCTTTTGTTAGTAGTCAAGCACTCCAAAGAAAGACTTCAGTTTCATGTACATTCAGTATTTTTGAACAGTCTGTAATTGATCAGAAAGGCATAACTCAATCACTGGCGAGAAAATTGGATTCTACCATGATTGCTTGCAAATATCTTCTATTTTCCTCAAAAAACATAAAATCTGCAGGCAGTCAATCCATGTGACATTTTGTAAATTCCACTTTGGAAATAGAACCAGTGTGACTCAAGATTAGAATACAGACAGACTCTAACCTCACACCTTTAATGCATTGTCTGAGCTGAGATGTCACTTTTTTTTATAAAACCTTAAGTTATCTCAAGAATGTGACTTAAAAGAAGTCTGTGATTTACATATTAATTAACAAACCTGGTATAGAAGGTGCTAGCTATGAAGAGAGGTTGAGTAGGTTAGGTTTGTTTACATTAGAAAAAAAGAGATTGAGGGGGGTACCTGATTGAGGTTTACAAAATCATGAAGAGTATAGACAGGGTGGATAGAGACAAGCTTTTTCCCAGAATGAAGGATTCAATAATGAGAGGTCACACTTTCAAGGTGAGAGGTGGAAAGTTTAAGGGAGATACATGCGGCAAGCACTTCACACAGAGGCTGGTGGGTGTTTGGGACACGTTGCCAGCAGAGGCAGTAGAGGCAGGCAGGGTGAATTCATTTAAGATACGTCTGAACAAATGCATGAGTAGGTGAGGAGCAGAGGGATACAGATAGAGTCATAGAGATATACAGCATGGAAACAGACCCTTCGGTCCAACCCGTCCATGCCAACCAGATATCCCAACCCAATCTTACTTAGGAATTGGGCGACAGTTTCAGACAGTAGATTTGGATCAGCTCAGGCTTGGATGGCCGAAGAGCCTGTTCCTGGGCTGTATATTTTCTTTGTTCTTTGTTCTCAAAACCTGCAACACATTCTGAAAGATGAAACACTTAATAGAAATCTAGGTTTGTTCAATGAATCAGTTCAGTTTCATGACACTGTAATCTTTTGCTATAAATTCTGTGTCTTACAGTTCTGCTCCACAACTGCCTAGTGTAGGAGCAGCGCTTTGAAAGCTAGTGCTTCCAAATAAACCAATTGGACTATAACCTTGGCCACCCCAGTCCAACACTGGCTCTTCCACATCATAGGAAAGTAAAGGAATAAGTTAAAAGTTCAACAGCCTTTGAAGAGTCCACTGCTTATCTCGCTCTCTGCTCAGCTGTCTGTTCTTGATGCCACTGGTGCTAATACTGCCACTGCTGTTGAAACTGTCACTTCTTCGATCTCCCCTGGTGTCCCGGGAACATGCCCGGACAGGATCCACACGCACACTAAGCCAAGATACTGCCTTGACTTGCGGAGACTCCGACTGACATCCGCTACTGAAACACCAGGCTGGGACCCACCACAGTTACGAAGCCGGGACCTACCCCGAGCGGCTGAGAAACTAGGCTGGGACCCGCCATAAACTGGTGAGAGACCAGGCTGGGATCCACCCCAAGCCGCCGAGAGACCAGGCTAGGACCCGCAATGAGCTGCTGAGAGGCCAAGCCGTGAACCACCCTGCGCCATGACCTTCCCCTGAGCTGCTGAGATTCCAACCGACATACCACCAACTGAGAGTCCAGGCCGAACCCCACCCTGAGCTGCTGAGAAACCAGGCAGGAACCCATCCTGAGCTGCCAAGAGACCAGGCTGGGATCCGCCATGAGTTGCTGAGAGACCAGGCCAGGACCTACCATTAGCTGCTGAGAAAACAGGCTAAGACCCATCCTGAGCTGCTGAGAGACCAGGCCAGGACCCACCAAGAGCCACTGTGAGACCAGGCTGAGATCTGACATGAGCTGCTGAGACCAGGCCAGGACCCATCCTGAGCCATTGAGAGACCAGGCTGGGACCTGCCATGAGCCACTGAGAGACCAGGCCGGGGCCCACCATGAGCCACTGAGAGACCAGGCCAGGACAGCATGGTGGCATAGTGGTTAGCACTGCTGCCTCACAGCGCCAGAGACCCGGGTTCAATTCCCGCCTCAGGCAACTGCCTGTGTGGAGTTTGCACATTCTCCCGTGTCTGCGTGGGTTTCCTCTGGGTGCTCTGGTTTCCTCCCACAGTCCAAAAATGTGCAGGTTAGGTGAATTGGCCATGCTAAATTGCCTGTAGTAAATGAAGGGGTAAATGTAGGGGAATGGGTCTGGGTGGGTTGCTCTTTGGAGGGTCGGTGTAGACCTGTTGGGCCGAAGGGCCTGTTTCCACTCTGTAAGTAATCTAATCTAAAGTCCCACCCTGAGCCACTGAGTGACCAGGCCGGGACTCACCATGAGTCACTGAGAGACTATGCTGGGACATGCCAGAACACCGAGAGATAAAGCACCAAAAAGGGGGGGAGAAAGAGAGAGAAAAAAGGAGAAAAAGAGAGGGAAATGAGAAATAAGCAGAAGGAGCAGAAAAGCTTCAGTTGGAGTATCCCAGGCCACTGTCATCTTGATTGGATGTATTCACCAACGAGGGAGTATCACATAAGCCATGGCCAGATGTAGTCATTACAAATTGTGACATTCATTGTCAACAATCACTTCTACTGGCCATGATGTAAGTCAGACAATAAAGCAAACTGACAGCAAAGTGGCAGCAAAACAAGATAAGGCATTACATCTGAAATATAACAGCTATGATTTAGAATGTGTCTATATATAAAACCGTTCACAAACAACAAGGTCTTCACAATGTTTGCATTGAGCTCACTATTTCAGTTACCTCTGAAATTGTATTCATGGCAACTCTATTGTGCTGTAGTCATTGTGGGAATGCATCATCAATATAGCACAGGAAGGTGCTATATTGAAGAAGGGCTTGTGCCTGAAACGTCGATTCTCCTGTTCCCTGGATGCTGCCTGACCTGCTGCGCTTTTCCAGCAACACATTTTTAGCACAGAAAGGTGTCAAACCAATCAACTCCTTAGGGAAAAGGTATGGTTCCAGCAATTATCCACATGGTAAAGTACAAAATCAATCAGCATTTGTCTTGTCAAGGCAAGCACAATGTCAAATCTTCTACAACACTCAGTGTCACCTCCTTCACCTCAAGGTTTACTGAGATCATTTGCAGCTCTTCACCACTGCTCAACCATAGATAGCAGTTTCAATAGTGTAAAACATAGTTAACATTTTTGTGTGAATTCACTGTCAAAATCTCAGTTCCTTGGTATGCTCTTAGCATGATATTGTGTGGCTTCAGAACACCTTTATTTGTGTCACCATTTTCAGCCAAGTTTTCAGTAAAGGTCTCTGTTCTAGTCTGATTGAAAAGACACTTTTATGCATAGTGGCATCAATCTTCCCTCTGGTTTACTGTCATGGTCTGGTTTCTCATTCTCTTCCTGATCTGAGTTGATTGTATGGCTTTCTTTCCTCTGGGAGCTCTCTTTAATCATTCAAATATTCTTATGTGTACCATGCTCTCAAAATTGGTGTCATTTTTCAAGGGGAGGATGTTTAGATTTATTTTTCTAATGAGTGTTTTTCTGGTGATGGGCTTTTTCTCAAGCTCTGCAAATTGATCCACATGTGGGATATTTCTTTCTATCTGATTTCATGCAGCCATCCACAGCTCCTGTCTATCTTTCTTTCTGCTCAGTGTACTTTTTTTTGTTTCTGTATCACTGCATCAGTACTGCCATCTTTCACTTGGTTTAACTGAAAACTGACTGTTTCTATCTATCAGCTGGTAACATAGCTTACTCTCACATTGTCTACAGCCTGCAATATTATATGTTTGTTCTTTCCAATTATTTTGATATTTTTGAATCTCAAATTTGATGACCTAACAGCTTTTTATCTGTGTCCTTAATCTTATACTTATTGCTGCATTTTCATTTGCAAATTTTTCTTTAGATTAACTTATGCTGCCTGAGGCTTTCAAATTGGTGCTGGCACATCTGATAATTTGAGCTTGACTGGAGGTGGGTATTGAATCTTTCAAAATTTGGATTTTGGATTTGGGTTTCAAACACTTGTGTTTTAGTTATTTTTTCAATCAATTTAATCCTAACTCCTGCCCACAGATCAAGCCTATAGCTAGTTGTCAGTCCATGCCTTTTAGTAACTATTGAAAGTCGACTTGCTTTTTGTTTCAATTTCTCATATACCTATATGACAGAATCAGCGCTGTGCATTCATTGCTCAGCTGGTAGACACGTTTTTCATTTTGCAGAAACATCTTGTTCTTTCTTCTGTACTGAAGTGGGTCAGATTTTCAAATCAGCAGTAAGTTCAATTTCAAATGCTTTTGGCTAAGTCACCAACGCACACTACCATCATTGTATGCTGCTACAGGTTCTGTTTGATTTAAATAGTGAGACTACAAGGAACAAGAATGCAAATTTGTTTAATTCTGCAAGATGCTTAGTTTGAAATCTAAGCAAAGCCTGGTGAGCCTAATTAGTAATCTTGTGAATTGTTCTGAAGAACACAAGATGAAAAATGGATAAAATGTGTCTTTGTTTTTCTATATAAAACTTAAGTTCTGTACAACTAAATTACTATATATACATAAAATTATACTATCTACAAATTGAATGGGTTCTATATTGAATAGCTGCCAAATTTGGGACAAAAGGATCACAATGCATGATTAATCTGCACAAATTGACTGCAATACTGGAAGAGTACCAACCCAAGCAGTCTACTATTTTTCAAGATTGTATCATGCAGCCACTGCTTTTGGTTGGACTGAATGTCAAAATTGAAATTACTGTGAATGGCTGATTAAACTTCACTTCTCCAAGGAAGGGTGGCATTGTGGTTGGAATATATTCTGAGAACCATTGTTGCATTGATTCACCTGGAAAT
Organism: Chiloscyllium plagiosum; assembly: GCF_004010195.1. Taxonomy (NCBI): domain Eukaryota; kingdom Metazoa; phylum Chordata; class Chondrichthyes; order Orectolobiformes; family Hemiscylliidae; genus Chiloscyllium; species Chiloscyllium plagiosum. The sequence continues at coordinate 53,606,762 of NC_057720.1, forward strand.
ACAAAAAAAATCACAACACAACAGGCATTAAAGGTTTTCAAACACTGTACTGGGGGCCTTGGTGAAGTAACTACAAAGGAGGAGACATTTCTTGTATCCACAGGAGGTAAGACCCACTAAACCCACGCTAAGAAGGCATGTGAATTTACTAGTTAGGTGGCAGATTTTGCTTCTCAAGCCCAATCCATCATTTTATGAGTACATGGTTGATTTGATTGTAACCCGATTTGCACTTTTGCATGTAGCCCTGATAACCTTTCACCCTCATGCTTACCAAGAAGCTATCCCCCTCAGCCAGAAGAACATTCAAAGAATCTGTTTTCACCACATCGAGGGAAAGAAATTCAAAGACACATGGCCCACAGAGAAAACATTTCTCCTCCTTAATCTCTCAAACAGGTGACCCTTATTTTTAAATGTGACCCTTACTTCTGGATAATCCCATAAGAGGGAACATCCTCTCCACATCCAATCTGCTAAGACCACTAGGATCTTATACGTTTCAATTAAGTCACCTCTTACTCTTCAAAGGTCCACTGGATGTAGTCCTAGCCTGTTCAATCTTTCTCATAACACAACCTGCCCATTCCAGTTATTCTAGTAAACCTCACCTAAATTTCTTCCAATATATTCATATCCTTCCTTAAATAAGGACTCCAGCACTTGAGTTTTGGAAAACGAAAAAGAATTTACATTGTTGAAGTTTTTTGTCTTGCACTAACCAGGACATTTCACAAGAATACAAATTCAAATTCAAGGGGAAAACCAATTTATACTGCATGAGAAGAAGGTGCTGATTGGTTTGCAAGTGGACTCTGATTAATAAATACCTTGCTTTCGGACAATGCAGCCATGATTGCTGATTAACAATTAACAGCTAGACTTTGCTAAATTTTAATGCAGGCAGGTTGACTCTGATTGGCTAGAGCATTACTCTGAGAAATGTACCTGCAAATTGCTGCCACTTTGAGTTGAAACAAGTGCATGTTATTTCTGTCTGCAAAAACAGTAGCATATGCATTAAGATATGTAATTTCTAGTATACACATGTGCACCACATTGTAGTCTCAACTGACAATTCTACATTAGTTGTCAGCTTAATTCCTGACATATTTAGGATTATCCAGCAAATGTTGTCCACTTAAGGAATAACACAATGTTAGGCTGTTTGGTCAGTGTCTTGCTTGTTGGAAATAGCCAAAGGGGTGCGCTGTTTAATGCAATCTACCAGTCCTTTGGGTAAACAACCTACAAACCTGGCATCACAACAGCCATGAAATTCATATATTACAATTATCCATTTGTGTAATAGGCTGAATATCCTTTTGGTTTGACAGCAGCATTCTGCTAGTGGCGGATACCACTCACGATGTTGCTGCGCAGATGCGTGTCCCAGGTAAAACATGATGCTGAGCATTATAGGAAATAAGTGTATTATCTTCTGTGCTTTACAAGGATAAGTGTTACCATTGCTGCTCTGCTACCTCATGCACACAGGGACACCACTGCTTACTCTAACACTGTCACTGACCGCACATCTCATTAAGCCTCCTGGACCGCAACTCTCACAATTGCATGCAACATGTTGATTCAATGGCTGTCACTAATCTCATCCTGTCAAGCAGCTTCCTTCCAACTCTTCTTGCCCTCTGCACATATTATTTATTCACTGGGAACACCTCACCACCACTCCTTCTCCTGCATCAACAATAATGGCCCTTTCATCAATTTCCAATATGTTTAGTCCCTCTTTAAGTCTGATTGTAGAAAACAACATCTCAACTACAGAGCAATCTGCCTTCAACCAGCAGTAGAAATTGGGATTGCACTTTGGCATTATAGGAGGGAAAGGGAGAGAAAAATCTTACAGAGGACCCATAAATGGCCCAAGTGATACAATTGCAAATAAGCTTGTACAGTTGTAAATTATATGTTCACTTGCACGTCTAAGATATCTGCTTTAATGTTTTTGTCACCATGTTTGATGGATTAGTAGTCTGTTCAGATATCTCAAGCATGAAAGAAGTTGCAATGACATAGCATTTCTGACAAGGAACCAACTCCTTGACTGCGGATACCATTATATGTCATGGACCCTTGAATCATTTTAGCCGAGCCATTGCACTTTAACGTGGAAATGATTGAGGCTACAAGCAAAGAAAGAGATTGTGTGAAGACATAGAACTGCATGTAAATAATGTGTCAAAGGGAAGTCCTGAAGGGTTGATGTGGCATGTGGGTTTGTCTGAAAGCAGCAATGATGATGTGGTGAGGCTGGTGGTTGGGCAATGTCCATTTGCATGGATAAAGGATGGAAGAGCACGTTTGGACATTGTGATAAAGGTGATTTTTCTGAAGGTCTGGAGAAGCAAGTTGCCACAAGATAACTGCTCTTATTTTCATGTCAGGAATTTGTGCTGTCTAATTCTCAGGGAAGGAAAGGAAAATTGGAAGAGACATAGACATGAGGTGAGCTTAGGTAATTATAAGATGTAAACACATGGAAATAAAGTAGTCACCACTTATTTGCAAGATTCAGAACATGCCGTTCAATTCACCTTCAGATGTCCCCAGTGTCACAGATACCAGTTTTCAGCCAATTCAATTCATTCCAGGTGATATCAAGAAATGGTTGGAGGTACTGGTTATGGCAAAGGATATGCGCCCTGACAAAATTGCAGTAATAGTCCTAAAGACTTAGGCTTCAAAATTTACAACATTCCTGGGTCAAGCTGTTCTAGTACATCTACAACATTGGTGCATAACCAATAATGTGGAAAATTGCTCAACTATGTCCTGATCACAAAGGGCAAGACAAATCCAATCTGATCACTTACTGCCAATCAGTCTACTTTCAATTATAACACCATAAGATATAGGAGCAAAAGTAGGCCATTCAGCCCCTTTGAGTCTGAACCGGCATTTAGTGAGATCAAGGCTTCTCTAATAATCCTCAACACCACCTTCTTGCCTTTCCTTATAACCCTTGATTCTCTCTTTGCTAAAACTCTGTCTGTCTCAGCCTTGAATATACTTAATGACCCAGTCTCAAAGCCTTCTGGGGTAAACAAAATTGCACAGATTCACTGTCCTCTGAGAGAAGACATTCCTCCTCATCCATTTAAAGTCATAGAGATGTACAGCACGGAAACAGACCCTTCGTTCTAACTCATCCATGCCAACCAGATATCTCAACCCAATCTAGTCCCACCTGCCAGCACCAGGCCCATATCCCTCTAAGCCCTTTCCTATTCGTATACCCATCCAGATACCTTTTAAATGCTGTAATTGTACCAGCCTCCATCACTGCCTCTGGCAGCTCATTCCTTACATGCACCACCCTCTGAGTGAAAATATTGCCCCTTAGATCTGTTTTATAACTTACCCCTCTTGCCCTAAACCTATGCCCTCTAGTTTTGGACTCCCCCACCCCAGGGAAAAGACTTTGTCTATTTATTCTATCCATGCCCGTTAAGATTTTATAAACCTCTATAAAGTCAACCCTCAGCCTTCGATGCTCCAGGGAAAACAGCCCAAGCCTATTCAACCTCTCCCATTAGCATACCAAACACCTTCTTCACTAGCCTGTCTACTTTCAAGCAGCTATGAACCTGCACCCCAAGGTCTCTTTGCTCAGCAACACTCCCGAGAACCTTACTATTAAGTGTATAAGTCGTCCTCTGATTTGCTTTCCCAAAATGCAACATCTCACATTTACCTAAATTAAACTCCATCTGCCACTCCTCAGCCCATTGGCCCATCTAATCAATATCCCATTGTAATCTGAGGTAACCTTCTTCACTGTCCACTACACCTCCAATTTTGGTGTCATCTGCAAACATACTAACCACAACTCCTATGTTCACATCCAAATCATTTATATAAATGATGAGCAACAGCGGACCCAGCATCAATCCTTGGGGCACACCACTGGTCACAGGCCTCCAGTCTGAAAAGCAATCCTCCACCACCACCACCAAATATGCAACTCTCACTCTGAGATTATGATCTCTGGTTCTAGACCCTCCCACAAGTGACAAGAGCCTCTTCATATCTTGATTGTCAAAGCCTGTAAGATCCTTCGTTTCTCTAAGGTCGCCTCTCATTCTTCTTGTTCTAATGAGTCTAAGTCCAATTCACTTACCTCTTTTCATAAAGTAATCCCTCCATACCTGGTATTACTCTAGTAACCTTTCTCTGGACTATGTTCAATGTCAGTATTTTGTTCCTTAAGTAAGGGGCCAAAACTTTCATGGTATTTTAGCTCTGGTCTGATAAATGCTTTGTATACCTTCAACAAGAACTCTTTACTTTTATACTCCATTCGCTTTGAAATGAAGGCCAATTTGCATTCCCTATTACCCACTGAACTTAGATTCGTTTTTTTGTGATTTGTGGATGAGAACTTCAAAATCCCTATGTTATGTAACTTTCTGGAATCTTTCTTCATCTGGAGTCTTTCTTCATCTACATAAAATATTCAGCTCCTATATTTTTTCTGCCAAAGTAAATATTCCCACATTTCCCACAGTATATTCCACCTGCTAAATGTTTGCCACTAGTTTAATCTGTCTATATCTGTCTGCATACTCTTTGTGTCATCCGCACCTCTTGCCTTCCCATAGATTGCTGTGTCCTCCACAAACTTGTCTAGAGTGCATTCACTTTCCACATGCGAGTTGTTAATATCTATTATAAATAATTGTGGGTCCAGCCCTGATCCCTGTATCACCCCATTACAGGTTGCCACCCTGAAAGGTCCTAGTCCTAACTCTCTGTCTTCTACTAGTTAGTCGATTCTCTATCAATGCTAATAAACTCAAACACCATGGACTTGTATCTTTTTAAGTAGCCTCATATGTGGTACCTAATCAAATGACTTCTTAATAACACTAAATAGGACAAAGCAGCTCACTTGATTGGCACCACATCCCCATCCTCCACATCGATGTTCAGTAGCAGTTGTGTGTACTAACTATAAGTGGTACTGCATAAAATCAACACGATTCTTGAATAACACCTTCCAAACCCTCAACCACTACTATCTAGAAGGACAAGGGTATCGTACAAGGACAATGGGAAAACCACCAACCGTAAATTCCCCTCTAAGCCACTCACCATTATGACGTGGAAATATATCGCTGTCCCTTCACTATCACTTGTGTCAAATTCCTGGATTTCCATCCTTAATAGCATTGTGGCTGCACCGAGACTTCATCAAATGCAGAGGTTCAAGAAGGCAGCTCACCACCAGCTTCTAAAAGGGAATTAGGGATGGGAAATAAATGCTAGTCCAGCCAGCAACATCCACATCTCGTGAATGAATAATAAGTTAAAAAAAAGGGGGCCAGTTTGAAATTCTTTCCTTGGCATCAAAAATGTCATACTTTGCACATAATCCAGCTGCTCAAAGAAGTGGAAAATTCTGCCTATGATTTCTCTTCCACAAAACTATGTTGGCTCAATATGATTACCTTGAACATTTCTCAGTGACCTGCTATAACTCTTTTAATAATCACTTCTAACATTTGCCTTATGGCGATAAACTAGTTAGTCTGTAGTTTCTTGCTTTCTCTTTGCTTATATCTTGATTCCCTTTATTTTTTTGAAAAAGGAATTATATTTTTTATATTCCAGTCACCATGATGTTACATAATCATGGTGATGAAATGTCTGAAAACAAAGCTTCCAGTTCAGCAAGCTAACTTACATCCACAACATCAAACTGAGCCACAAATCTTCTCAAACATCACTAATAGAATCTACCTCATATGTAAATAACTTTGGAAAATTAAAACCAATATATTATCTACCTTACTAACGACGTATTTCAAGACTTGGTCCATCTGGATCCAAAGACTTATTTGCTTATCCTACGAATAATTTGCTATATACCACAATCCCTGATAACTGTAATTACTTTTATACTCCATTCGCTTTGAAATGAAGGCCAATTTGCATTCCCTATTACCCACTGAACTTAGATTCGTTTTTTTGTGATTTGTGGATGAGAACTTCAAAATCCCTATGTTATGTAACTTTCTGGAATCTTTCTTCCCTTCCATTTTCTCATTTGCAGATTTTTCTAGATATTACTTGTGTCCTTTCTAACAAAGACTAATGCAAAAGGCCTTTCAATTCATCTGTTATCTCCTTATTTTTCATGAATAATTGTTCAGACTCATTTTGTATGGGACCAATGTTGACCTTGTTCATGCTTTTCTTTATTAAATACTAATAGAGCCTTTTACTTTTTGTTTTTATACTACTAACTGGCTTTCTCATGTACTCTAATTTTTCATGCTTGGGCACAAGGTTTCCTTGTAAGCGACAAAGTTCAATTACATTGGATGCTACAAACCATTTTCAGTCTCTGAGAGTGGAATATGAAATCAATGCTTACCAATGTGTCAGTATTTAATTTGCATTGTGGGTATCACCTGTAACCTCTATCTATTTTATTTTTCATCATTTCTGATAACCATAAATGTTTGGAAATGTCCAAATGGTTGTCTGTCTGTGATGGTTCCCCTCTGGGCAATGATAAGATACTGTTCTGCAGCATCTACTAGGAAGCGAGCAGCAGCAGCAGCTTAGGGAGGGTAGTTGATGGGATGTGGTTAAAAACATATTGGCAGCATTACTTAGTGGTCAGATAGAAACCAAGAAAGAGGTGTATTTGCCAGGAAGTGTAAAACATGCCAACTATATACCGTGCATTCCAAAGTTGGTTTTCAATGACAATGCGTGGCTGGGTGTTCAGCTGGGCTTTTTGGATGGCGCTAGCACTGGTGCCAGGATATTCTGAGTGCTGAGTTCTTCCGACTGCAGTGAGTGACAAAATCAAAATACAGCACAAGAGGGGCACAGAAAGGTTTGGAAAGTAGTTACAGAGGCAGGTTTTAGACGATAGGCTGATTAGTCATCCGTGAAAATTCATGAAATTGATACTTAGTCAAAGTGATGAGTCAGGAGAAAGTGAGAACTGCAGATGTTCAAGATCAGAGTCAAAATATGTGGCGCTGGAAAAGCACAGCAGGTCAGGCAGCATCCAAGGAGCAAGAGAATCGATGTTTCGGGCGTATGAAGGGCTTATGCCCATAACTTTGATTCTCCTGCTCCTTGGATGCTGCCTGACCTGCTGTGCTTTTCCAAACCCACACATTTTCAATGACAAAAATTATGAGTCAGCCCTTTGTTTCAGTCTCCTCACATGGTCATGACATATTTAGCTGACATCATGTAGTTCCCTCAAGGAGATCCATGCAACTTTCATCATTCAAAGTCAAATCTCAGCTGTTCTCAGAGTACATTCTGTTATTGGCTTACATGCTCTTATTAACGTTGTATTTTGAGACTGGTGGTGATAAACTGAATGACAAAGAGCCACAGTGCAAGAACCAAGGTTGAAGGTAGTAGAGGACAAATACAAGCTAAACCAAACAGCAATGATTAGATAACAGTGATGCTAAGTTTAAAAAGCCTATAATTATGATAAGAACCAATGACCAAGCGAGGTAAAGAGTTCCATATTTAAGTACTTGAAGAAAAAAAACCATTAGAATCTGATAAGCTTTGAATTTGACAGCTATTATTGTTCTGAACACAGATAAGCATACATAATATATCAAACAACACATAATTTGTTACAATTAATAGATTTTCCATATTGTATTTCTTTCATAAGAAAAGTGCAACTTGATGCCAACTTACACAAACATGAAATATAACAGCACAATGGTTAAAAATGTTAGAATGCACCATAGTTGTAAGGTGCAAGAAAGTAACAAAAGATCCATGCATTCTGGACAAATCAATTTTAGGACAGTTCACTTCAGGATACTGTTGTTAATTTATAATTTTTCTGTATGTAAGTGCTCCCTTTCCAAATAAAACTGCACCTACATTAATATTCTTAGGATCAGTGTCAGCTACTCAAAGTTAACAGGATATTAGCACACTTTAAGTACATTGAATAAAATTCCATTGATGATCTCCATCTAATTAAAATGTTCATCTTTTAAGTTAATTTATACATGTGCATCATGTAAAACTGTACTTGATCACTGCAGAATCTCTGGTCTAAGTAAGAGAAAATTAATTACCTTATTATATTTATAAATATTACATATAAAGAGTGAATTGTATAACTAATCTCATCTGTAGATAGCTGTATTTCCCATGAGGATATGTAATAGTCTTTAAATTACTGAGCACAATTAGATACTGTTTCTATCGAACAACAAAATAATTTACTGAAAAATTCCAAGATTTATAATTGTTTTGATACCACCATTTTTCCTCTATCTTCCAAAAATGCTGATTCCCATTGGTTGCTGTTTCTCAAATCCTAGTTATTAGACAGTAAACTCTGAAAGATGATTTAATAGGGAAGAGGTGGAGAATGAGAATCCATCACAACTAATAACGATCTGGACCATTAAACCCAATTAATGGGCCAGACACAGAACACAAAAGGCAGAACAGTGCTCCTACTGTTACCCATGTAAACCAAGACATATCAGGGAAAATTGGAGTTCAATGCTGGGATATTCCCATGAAGTTAGACAAATGCAGACTATCTTCTTTCCCTTTCATTTTCCTCAATTTTTTTTAATGGTTCATGTTTTGTATTGGGTTGACATTGAAATGAAGTGCATCTCAAAATAATTGCATCTCACAACATAGAAGATGGTCAGTCTATCTATGCTGACTCTCTGAAAATATATCCAACTGATCCAATTACTCATGCTCTTTCTGGAACGTTCTCCTTTTTCATTACATTTCTACATTCTCATTCCTTTCACACGTATCATTGAATCTGCTTCCATCTCCTTTTCATGCAATGCATTCTAATGGCAACTCATTGTGAAAATCATTTTTCTCATCTTCCTGTGGTTCTTTTAGCAGTTTTCTTATCGGAGTGGCCTCAATTTTGACAAACCATTTAGAACAATCATAAGGTATATCATGATACATTGCAAGTAAATGATCTTTCCCAATGTGTCAAATGCCAATTCAAATATTCCAGAAGTTTTGATCCAGTTCATCATCGTTCCAGAGTAGATTGCTTCAGGCATTATGCAAATTTAATTGTCTATATCTCAATTTCAAATGTGAGCCATGTTGAAATTAGTTTTAAGTTTCAGCTTCAATGTGTGCATGCTGGTGAAAACAAATGAAAAAATGTATGAGACTTCGGCATGGGGAGCAGTAAATGCAAAGCAGATCAATAGGCACTCATTGTGGCATGCATTCTTGAGCAATCTCTCAGCTAAATGGAATTGCTGAAAGCTTTACCTTGGTAGCCTTAAGGCATGCCAAATGCTTTGGCATCTGTTCCCAGGTCATGCAGGTGTTCTGTGCAGTGTTGAGCTGAGCTGTCTCTTCCTGCCAAGTACATTGCATCACCAATGAGGGGCAAATAGAATACCAGTTCATTGCCAGCCATCAAAGGTAATGTAAATCAAACAATCTCTATGGAATGACACGTGACTTACAGATTTAATAAATCAGCAGTTCAGATAAAGCAAATGAATTAACTCAAAACCTTGTAAGAGTTGCTCCTCATGCATATTTCACATGAAAAGAGTCAAGGGTGAGATTTTCTCTCATCATATAATCAACCCAATTATCAAATTTTGTTTTCTCTCATTTATGTTGTTTGTTTCTTCTCTTGGTCTCTTGGTTCTACTGTTAGAGGAATCTCCTTGAACTCCTCAACTGAACAATTAGTAACAGCATTAGCTACTTGGCACACTTTCCTTAACAGGATTTCTCGCAGCAATAAATAAATCCATGGATCTAGGATCTGATTTAGCGATGCCAATCTAATGGCTGTGAGGAGAAAATTGCAGTCCGCTTGCAGTACATTGTTTAGGCCTGAGATGTTATTTGGAGATGTGTAGCAGTGATCTGTAGAACTTTCAGTGTAGATCATTTTCGACATCAGTACCTGAGATAGACAGGATTAGAAGATTTCAATTCTAAGCAAAAAACAAAAGCAATCTATGATATTGACACATAGAAAAAAGGAGCGGAGGAAGTTACTCAACCTGTATACTTGTGTTCCCATTTAATATCATGGTTGATCCTCGACCTCAATGTCATTTTCTTGCACTCTCTCTCTATCTATTGAAAAATTCATTATCTAGAAATGTATCAAACTGTCTAGAATAAATGTAATGGCTGAGCCTCTACAGTCCTTTGGATCAGAGAATTTCAAATATTTAGCATTCACTGAGTGAAGAAATTCTTCCTCAATATAAACTATATTTAAATATATACCTACACTATCTAATATTCTCAGATTACTCTGCCTGCCCTGAAGGTAAAATTCTCAAGGCATTAGCAGTCCTTACCTTGTCTTAGTGCTTATGGGAGACCCACTTTTACCCTAAGTATAGTGGCATATCTTGGGTGGGAATTTTGAGAGAACATCTAAAAATTAGGCTCAAGGTCTTCAAAGAGACACTCTTGAGAAACATTTAGCCAAAAACAAGGAACCTGAAAGAAAACAACATTGCATGGACACCTTCTGAATGGAGCTTAAGCATATTGCTGAATGATAGGAGTAGGCAAGTCTTTACTTTCTAATTAGCTGAGAAATCACTGATTCAGGATTGCTCGATGCTGACACAGACGGAGGAATTTAAAATGTTGTAGCCCCAGTACAAAGCCACAGTCTGAAATACATACCATTAATTCAGACATTTGTTCCATAATTTAGTGAACACCAAATGAAAGGCTATACACTTCAGTTCCGAAATAGTGCCATATTGGAGGAATGTTGATATTAGATAGTTGTTTCATGTAATTCTTTTGTTTTTCAAATAAGGTAACAAGAGGATTAAAGAGGTGGAAGAAAAAAAGACCATCCCATAGCTCCCTCAATGCAGTATCTAATTGTATCTTACAGACTACTCCACTTCACTACACTGGAAGCTCATTCCAAGTGTTGGTCACTTGCCACACGAAAACAAATTTCCTGCGATCACATTTTACTATTTTGAAGCTATATCCTATATTCTATCATCACAGTTTTATTTTAAATAATGTTTACAACTAAATTTTCCAAAACCATGTATATTCCCATGTAATTACCTTTCAGATGCTTCTCTGCCAGGCTAAGTAAAAAGATTCTCCGGAGCTCAGAACCATGTTACTGAGAAACTGCATTGTGAATCTTGTCAGCACTGCATTCCTTGAATTTGCAGTGACAACAACTGATCATGGCATTCAAGGTATATAGTCTGATGAGAGCACCTTGTCCAGTTTGATAATGACTTCCTCTTACTTGAATTCTTCAATTTTAGCTATTGGTTTTGTTGATTGCATTGCTTCATTGACTGGATAGGTTGAGCGAAGTATATATTAAAATACATTCATCTTCAAATTATCTGTAGACAATTAGCTTTGTCTGCTTTACTATAGCTTTGAACTGTTGCCTTTGGCCCTCAGTTTAACATCATCAGCAGATCTGACATTATATTAACTTGGAGTCTACAACATTCCTTTTGAAAGGCTCAGTACACAGAGGTAAAAGTTTTATCACCTATTTTCAGGGCTGGAATCGTCACTACAGCAGTAGCAAGTAGCATACATCCAATTGAATATCTAAATCCATCACAGGAACATTAACAAAAAGAACTGTGTGGAATTCAAGTAGCTATCATACTTCCTCTAGCATCTACATAAGAGGATATTAGATCACTGATTTAATGGCTGGAAAGCAGGTTCTGGGATTAGGTATGAACAATGCAACAGGGGAATGATGTTTGCAATGATTGTGGATTCAGAACCGAGCATCACCCCTGTTCTTGTTTCCTCCAATGAAAGCTTTTATGAGCAAATTATTTCTCAAAAATTAACTTACATTTGGTAGCCGTTGCTCGAGTCCATGTGGCCACTGAAAAATTCTGAGCAGGGAAAACCCAACCTCTGATCTTATGATTGATCAACTCAGGAAGAGGATTAAGACCGAACTTCGATAGTTTAACTGAGTGCAAAGGAGGAGTCAAACACTTGCTGTAAATGATATCGAGATAATTTTAAAAATTGCCGGAATCAATTTTGGGTTGGCCATTTCTCAGGTACTCAAAGCACACTTTGTTGGTCTCAGAGGTTTGGCGTTGATGTGCTTGTTTTATATCCAGTTTCTACTGGAAGAGATCATGGGATACAGTCTGTTTCAAATGTTAATTCCTCAAAGAAATCAGACAGATTAGATGATCATTGTCTTTCCTTTATGGACTCATAATGGCTACCATGTGCTAGACTATTATGATTCAGATGCAAGTTCACTTCTGCAAATCAATTCTATTATTTTATCTTAGTATCTTCTTGGATTCTGGAATAATTACTTCTATCTTCACCAATTTGTTTGTTTTGAATCATCTCACTGTACTCCATTTCCTCAGCAGGCTCACTGCATTTTTGGTGGGAACTCAATCAAAGAAAAACTTAGAAATTAAATAGGGCTGAGTAATGCTTTAGCAGTTGCTCCAAAGTATGACAGGCACATGCTCCAGCGGCTTCTTGTCACAACATTCAAAACAGATTCATTTTCTGTGGAGATGAGGCCATAAAATGAGGCGCCATCTCCTTTCAGAAGAGTGTAAAAGGTCCCACAGCAATATTTTAAAGACAAGCAAGCCAGTTACCTTTGTCCAGGTCAATATTCATATTTATGCAAATTGCCAAACCAGATTATCCAGGCATGATGACATTGTACACAACAAACTACAAGCAATGCATAGAAAAGACTGAGTACAAGTCAAAAATTAGACAACCTGGAAAAAACACTTCTGGCTGTACATTTTAAACAAGCAAATAAAACAAGGAGTCATGAATCCACTTGAGCTCTAATTGGGCTAATAAAAAAAGCAGGGGAGGATGTAATGGGTGTACTTGCAAATCTGAGCAAAACTTTACCCAAGCATGAGAAATGAAAGGACAAGGTGTACATTCTCTGTAAAACTAATGACTTGTCTAGACTTGTACTTCTGTAAACAGGTAACAAAAAACATATAGATAAGCAAATGGGTTTCCGTTATGAAGTTAGAAATCAATACCAACTTCCTACATTATAGCTACATTTCAACAGTACTTCATTGGCTGTAAAATACTAGGAGATATCTCATGTCTGTGGAAGGTGCGATATAAAGGGACATCTTTCTTGCATAATTAGGTGTTCCGCTAATCCTTAATTTAGCGAAATTGGTTCTGCTTTTAGCTCATGTTTATGTTTAGCTCATGACATTGCAAACTGCTCCAATGTCAGGAATATCATTGTTTAAATCATAGTAACTCAAAACAAGTAGATAAAACACAAGTTCACATAAAAATAAGCATTGAGTGTATCACTTGAGGTGGAGGGGCTAGAAAGACTTGCATTTTATACCACATTTCATAACCTCAGAACACCGCTAAGTGTTTTATAGTTAATTAAGTACTTTGAAGTAGAATTGTTTTTTAAAACTTGACCTGCTCAGATGTGCTATGGCAGGTGGGACATGAACAAAGGCCTTCTGGTTCAGAGGTAGGGCACTACAAGAGCTGTCATTTATAGTTACAGTTGTAACTTTTAAAAAATTTGGCAGCTAATGTGTACGCAACAAGCCTCCACAAACAACAATGTCATCATGCCTGGATAATCTAGTTTGGCAATTTGCATAAATATGAATATTGACCTGGACAAAGGCTTGCTTGTCTTTAAAATATTGCTGTGGGACCTTTTACACTCTTCTGAAAGGAGATGGCGCCTCATTTTATGGTCTCATCCGCTGGAATTGAACTTGACTCTACACCTTCTAAAACGTGAGTTTTCTGAGTCAGGATACAGAGTAAGGGTAAGTGGCTTGTTCTCTGATTGGTAGGATGTGACAAGTTGCTTCAATAGAATGCTACATGGATGTTCATAATTCTCAATGGAGTCATGTTGAACATGGAATGGAGGCAACATGGAATGTAAGTTTCCAATCTGCATCATCTGATTTTTAACACTTGAGACCTTTAACAAACTAAAATGGTTTTAAAAGGACAAACAATGACCTAAAATGGCTGCTGTGATCTACCTGACTGAGGCAAGTTCAAGAAACTAGTGCAGAATAAATAAAACCACCTGAAATTAAATTACTATTTTATCTTAAAACATTGAAACTAGTCAACTGAATCAGTAATCAAGAAACTGGTCTCTCCTGTTCAATTTGCACCTATCTGATTAATGGAACATATTGAAAATGAAAGATTGCCCGTAGACGGTTCAAGAAAATGGGAAAACTTGGGAATATACAAATGAATTCTATGTAAACATCACAATAGAGAAAAATTATGGATTAGTAACAGCAAACGTTATAGGTAGCTTGAATGGTGGGAAAATACTTTTCTGATGGAGTTTAATACAGGAAAGTACAAGGTCATACACTAGGAACAATTAAAACACAAATAATTATTTAAATGGAGTGAGACTTCAAAAAGGTATGTTACAGAATAATCTGGGTGTACTTATCCATGAAACAAAGTGCTTGCATGAAGGTACAGCAAAAAATTAATTATTTATTGCAAGGGAGTTAGAGTTCAAAAATAAGGAAGCCTTGTTATAAATGTTCAGGTGAGGCCGCAGTGGAGTACTGAGCACAGTTTTGCATCATGCATTTAGGCAAGAATGTAACGGCATTGGAGGTTGTGTGGGATAGATTCACAAAATTGATTGCTGGGATGAAGTGGTTGACTCATTAAGAATGGCTGAAGAAGTTAGGCCTTTATGCAGTACAGTTTAGAAGAATGAGGGTAATCTTTTTGAAACATACAAGATTTTGAAAGAGCTTGACAGTATAGATATGGAGATGATGTTGTCACTAGTGGAGGCTCTCAGTCTTGGAGACATAGTTCTATTAATTTAAAAGTGAAATGTAAAGAAATTTCTTCTGTCAGAGAAGAGTTAATGCCTGGAATTTTCTAACCCAGAGTATTGTGAAGGCCAGATCTCTCAAAGTGTTTGAGGAGGAAAATTGACTTTAGAAAGAGTGAAGAGTTGAGGACTTTGAGAAGCTGTCACAAAGAGGAATTCAGGCTTTCATGAGATCAACCATGATCTAATAGAATGGTGAGCAGGTTTGATAAGCTGAATGGTCTACTCTTGCTCCGATTTCGTATGTTCTTTTATTCTCTTAAGAATACCTTTTAATTGGCTTTTTCATTTTGACTATGTTATTGTTGTGTCGCCATAGTCTTACCAGACCATAGGGGCTGCTCTCTCAATAGAGAGAGAAACGACTGGTGGTGATTTAACCTGAGGGCCACCAGTCCTCAGGTGTGGGAAGAGGTTGAGAAGGAGAGTCCTTCATAGTAACGACCAACCAGTGATGGGAATTGAACCCACAGTGTTTGCATCACACTGCTCTGTAAATAAATAATCCAGCCAACTGAGTTAAACTGAGTTTGTGGGCGGCACGGTGGCACAGTGGTTAGCACTGCTGCCTCACAGCGCCAGAGATCCGGGTTCAATTCCCTCCTCAGGCGACTGACTGTGTGGAGTTTGCACGTTCTCCCCGTGTCTGCGTGGGTTTCCTCCGGGTGCTCCGGTTTCCTCCCACAATCCAAAAGATGTGCAGGTCAGGTGAATTGGCCATGCTAAATTGCCCGTAGTGTTAGGTTAGGGGTAAATGTAGGGGTAGGGGTATGGGTGGGTTGCGCTTCGGCAGGTCGGTGTGGACTTGTTGGGCCGAAGGGCCTGTTTCCACACTGTAAGTAATCTAATCTAATCTAATCTAAACCGATTCCCCATTTTGACCATATCTCTGTTTTAATTGGACTGTGATATAGCTGCATGCTAAAAAGAAATAAAAATATTTGTTCCAACTGATCAAGAACGTAAAGAGGCAGCTGTTTAACCCCTCCTCATCTTGACAAAAGCAGATAATTCTGTGAGCCATCACCACAGTGCTCGTAGGTTTATTCCATAATATCAACGAGGAACTCTGTATAGCTATGCGGGCAGTGGTACAGAGCATTGTCTGTCCTAATCTATTGATGCAATACATATAGGTCTGCTTTGAAAAAGCACTATGTAAATGATTCTTTAACCCAAAAAGTTGTTTATCAAGGTTTGCAGATGCCACTAAGGAGGCACACTAAGTTCCCCAAGCAGGCCAAGCTTCGAAAGGAACATAGAAATAAAGTTAGCAAAACTATGGAAGGTGGAATTCAATGTTAGGAAATATGAAGTCATTCACTTTGAATCTAAAAAAGCACATCTGGTGAGAAAGACAAGAACCTATGACTTTTAGAAATGTCGTTTTGGGAACAACAGCACCTGCAAATTTCCCTCCAAAAGGCACTTACCTTTCAGACTTTGAAATATATTGCCAAATCTTCCCTGTTGCTGAGTCAAAATCCTGGAACTGTCTCATTAAAAGAACAGTGGTTCTACCTACAGCACATGGACTGTAGCGATTCAAGAAGGCAGCTCAACACCACCTTTTCAAGGGCAACTAGGGACAGGCAATAAATGTTGCCCAGCTTATGAGGCCCATATCCAATGAGTGAATAAAAAATAAAGTTGGATTTGGTGTTTGTGTACACTAAAAAGCACTAAATGTACTTATAACATTTAATGAAACGTTAGTGTTTATCTGAAGAAATTTGGAACTCAAAAGTAAGGGTTGAACAGAACATTGGCCCAACTCCATTTGGAGTACTGCCTTCAGCTTTTGATAATATGTTGACCTTGGAGCAGGTACAGGTAATATCTAGCAGAACAATACAAGGGCTAAGCAGGTTACTTTGCAGACAGAGTACATAAATTTGTCTTGTTGCTCCCTGAATGTAGAAGATTGGTGGTGGTTTAACTGCAGTGTTTAAAATGAGCCACATATCTGAAATTAGAATGTATTTTACAAGTACACATAAGAAGAGCAAAAGTAGATAAGTTGGTACTTCAAACCTGCTCTACAATTCAAGAAAACCATGGCTAACATACTTGTGGTGTTTCATTTTCCACATTTCCATCTACCCCAATATCTTTGATTCCCTAGCCTAAAAAGGATCTATCTACTTCTGCCTTAAAACTATTTAAGCTCACCCACCTGCTATGTATTTTACGGCAGAGAGTTCCAAAGTCTCATGAACCTCAAATAAAAAAAAATGATTAGAAGGTGCTGGTGTTGCACTGGGGTGTACAAAGTTAAAAATCACACAACCCCAGGTAATAGTCCAACAGGTTTATTTGGAAGCACTAGATTTCGGAGCGCTGCTACTTCATCACCTGATGAAGTAACAGCGCTCCGAAAGCTAGTGCTTCCAAATAAACCTGTTGGACTATAACTTGGTGTTATGTGATTATTAACCAAATAAAGGTCTTCTCATCTCTATCCTAAGAAAGTGACCCCCTAACATTAAAATGGTGTCTGCTAGTTCTAGACTGACCCACAACAGGACAACTCTTTTCCAAGACCAACTTGACAAAACCATTCAGGATCTTATTCACTTCAATCAAAACGCTCATATTCTTCTAAACTCTAGTGGAAGCAAACCCAGTCTGTACAATCTTTCTTCATAAAGTAACTCACTTATTCCAAGTATCAATCTTGTAAACTTCCCCTGAACCGCCTACAATGCATTTAAAGTCTTCCTTAAATAAAGAAGATCAAAACTTACAATACTTAAGGTGTGGTCTCAGCAATGCCCTTTATAACACAGCAAAACATCCATTCTTTTATATTTAATTCTCTTTGTAGTAAAGTACAGCACCCCATTGGCCTTCTTGATTATGTACTATACCTGCCTGTTAAACTTTGTGTCTTGTACATTACAACACCAGAATCCCTCTGCACCTCAGAACTGCAGTCACTTTTCAATTATGTAATGCTCTCATTTTTCAATCTTTCTGCAAAGGTGAAAACTTTACATTTTCCAAAAACTTTACTCAGTCTGCCAGACATTTGCCCACTGAATCTGTATTTGTCTGCACCTACTTTGGCTTCTTCATAACACACTTACCTAACCACCTTGATGTCATCAGGAGATTTCAGCTGCCTTAGCTTTCATTCCCCTATTGGTGTAAATTGTAAAAGGTTTAAGCCCCAGCACAGATCCCGTGGAACTGCACTCATCACATCTTGCAAATGAAACAACAATTCATTTGTACATACTGCTTTCTGTCAGCCAGTCTTCTATAAATGACACCCACCAACATCTGCCTCCACCCATCCCCACTCATAGACAAATTTTCCACAAGAATTTTTGATCAATAATCTTTACCAAATACCTTCTGGAAATCCAATGCCCATAAACTCTCCTTAATCCCACTTCTTTGAAGTTAATCCTGCAAATAACTTCACTAGATTGGTTAAACATTACTTCCCTTTGATGAAATCATGGTGATCCTTCCTGATTGCTGAGATTTTGTTTCTAAGTGCACAGCTATAATCTCCAATGAATGTCAATAATAAATGGTATATAGTTTCCTGTTTTCTGCCTCCCCTCCCTTCTTGAATTGAGGATTATATTTGTTACTTTCCAATCTGAAAGAAGCAAACCTAGGCAATTTTGCAAGATTAACACCAACACATCTATTACTCCATGAGCAATCTCTTTCAATACCCTAGTGCAAAGTCCCTTTGGATCTAGAACCTTATTAGCCTGCAGTTCCACTAGTTAGCTTCCCTCATGACTGTAATGTCACTAAATTTCTCTCTTCTTTCCATCTCATGATTCACACTGGAAATGTTTTCTTAATGTTGTATTTAGTGAAGTTAGAAGCATTGGAACTCTTGCCTACAAAATGTTTTTCATGTGTGGATAATATAACTTTGCAAGCCTCAGACTGATTATAACCCTTACAGAAGAAAACAAAAGAGCAAAGATGGGCAAATAGAACGGATAGAGTGATCACCCATAATTGATTGGATCAGTTGAACAGATGCCAGGGCGAATGGTCTTTTGTTAATATGTTCCATTTGATTTATTCTTTTCCTTTACTATTTGACTTCAACATTTTCAATTGGTTTGACTCTGTTGGTAATGTAAAAGTTTATTTTTATCTACTTTGTAACCTCAAGATTAGACTTTTGCTTTCTTTTTTTAAACTGCAGATTGAATTTTTGTTTATTTTTGGTAATTATACATTTTTCATATTAGTACACTGGTATTTATTTAATATTTTGACATCAGTGGGGTAAAACAGTAAACTATAGATTCCATTGTAATTGCGTAAGTCTGCAATAATGACCAAAATGTGTTCAATTATTTTTTGAATAATTCATTGGAATCCTACTGATAAGAACTGTAGTGTACAATTCAGCACATCAACCCTGATAAAAGATACAGATCAGCAATTCAATGAGATCACAATGATGGGTACTTTAACTCTTTCATCCCATCATTGCACCATATTATTTTAATACCGTCGTTTGGCAAAAATCTTCAATATTGGGTGCCTCTGATTCCAACTCAAGTTCCATTGTCCGAGAATAACAACAGCAAGAAAAAAAAACATTGCTCTATCTACCTTTTTGATTCCTTTCAAAAATTTGATAAAGCCTCAATTAAAAAATATATATATATAAAACACGTATGAACTTTCATAAGCTAAGAAATACAAATGCAATTTACAAAGGCTCTCATTTTTAATCCTTGGAGCCTTGCAAGATCATGAAGAATTTGTGCTCCATTCCTTCCAAGGTCACTATATCCTTTCTAGGGTCCAATGGTTATAGCTGTACACGATTCTTTAGATGTGGTGCAATCAAAGTTTAACATAGCTGCAGCAAATTCATCCCTTTTAGCCTTATAGACATGAACTTTAATATTCCTGTAGCCTAAACAATGTTTATACCTCACCAATACTAACTAACCTGACTATTTCCAACATTTTCTGCTTTAAATTCATCTGCTTTAATTTCCAACAGTTGTATTCTTCCTTTTAATCTACCTTAGTAGTGCATTAGGGGAATGGAAGTCTGTTATAACACAGATGATGGGATAAAAATTCTAAAAAGAAATGACATGGACAGTTGGACTGAAGGGTCTATTTTCAAGCTTTGTGACTCTATGACTCTGTAAGTGAAACTCATTTATATTTGTACTGTGCTAATAACCGTGTTATTAAGAAAATTCCTATTTTTAAACCAGTGAAATTCACATTTACATAAAGGTTCACCTCTTTTGGTAGCCACAAGACCCCCATACCATAAGCAAATTTGCGATATGTTGAACCACACTATAGTGGACTTTGGTTATGAAAACAATAAGTAATATATATTGTAACTAATAACAAAATGTTATTGTATTGACAGCACAGAAACAGATTGGCCCAACAGGACCATGCTGATGTTAATGTTTCAAATGAGAGTTTTCTTTATCTATATATCTGTATACTGTGCCTCAGTACTCGTGACAATAAATTCAATTCTGAGTTCCACATTATAAATACTCAAAGTAAAGAAGCTTCTCTTGAATGCCTTCTAAAATTTATTGGTTGCAATTTTACTTTAACCCCCTAGCTTTTGTTTCCTCCACACCACATCCAAAATGAACATATATTCAAAATCTATCCAATAAAATCCTAAATAAACTTAATACTTCTATCAGATCACACTTCAGTTACCTCTTTTCTCATTCCCACCTGTTCAAACTTCCACGATTCAATTTTTTTTTAAGTTCTGATGAATTGTGGTATAATTGTTTGAGCTAACCCAAGTGGTGAATGCCCTGTTAACTGTAATGAACAATATTTAGAGGTGCAAATGAGAACTTGTCAAATAGTAAAAATGGGAGAAATTATTGCACTCCTGTGGGTTTATCAATGTGCTTATGTCCTTACATTACATTTGAATAAGGAATAGACCATTTGGCCCTATGTTCCTGTGCCCCCATTCAATAAGGTCATGACTGATAGCTTCCTCCACATTCCTACTAATGCTCATAGCCAATCAAGCTTATCATGAATTTACCTCTACCTTAAAAATATTCAAAGACTGTACTTCGACACCTTTCTGGGAAGAGAATTCCAAAAACTCAACCTTTTGAGAAAACATTTCTCTTCAACTCTGTCTTAAATGGGTGACCTCTTAAACAGTAACTGAGAATTCTGAGTTCTCCCACAGAGGAAACCTTTTCTTGTCAATATCCCTCAGAATCTTAACTGTTTCAACCGTCACCTCTTCTTCCTCTGAACTCCACAGATACAAGGCTCCCCTGCCCAACCTTGACATACTCTGCAATCTAACAGCTGTTGGGTTGCCATTTTATGTTCCGGATGTTTAATTTAGATGGAGTCTACTCTGCGATGATGAATGAATCTCAGGGGTGAGGTGCCCTGATGAGACTTCAGTCCCACAGGTCACACACCGCAGCTAAAGATGCTTCAGTTTTTACGGTTCAATAATGTCCCGCACATTGAAGAAATGATAGCTTATTATCCTCGGTCAGTACAGTGAAGGGACATACCTTTAAACTGTTAAGATGTTTGCTTCTACCTTAAAGACTACATTATCAAAAATAATTAATGCCTCAAAACTAGAAATAAACTTTCCTGCCATTTGAAATGTGACCGTTGGTTCGGAAAGTTTACATTCTCATGTTTTGTTTTCAAATTTCATCGGCCAGAAATCAATATTCTCTGGAACCACTGTACAGTTCGTCCTGCCATTTAGTGCCAGGTGCTAAAGGACCACCTTTACGTACCAGGAGAGGGGACCAGCAAACACTCAGCACACACATGATCCCCATCAACTGCATTAGTGTTTCCACCGTGATCCGTTCCCATTGCCTGTTCGAGGTTGTCAGCTTCTTCTTACAGCGCACCACCAGCCCTCGGATAGTGGCCACGTTACAGCTCAGTGTGACCAACAGGGAGGTGATACCCAGCACCGTGAAGGTGGAGGCAAAAATGGTGTTGCCTAAGATATGGTTGCCAGTGTTGATGAAGCACCAGGTACCTGGCCACTGCAGAGTGTACTTCCCAACGCCAGCAACGGGCAGCAAGGCAAAGGCAACCACCCCAAGCCAGATAGAAAGCACCACCAGTTTGGTCAGCCTGGTGGTCATATGATGGGAGTAATATTGGGGAGCGTGGATAGCCAAGGTCCTTTCAATCGCCATTGCACTCGCCAAAAACAAGGGGCAAAGGCCAAACGTGGTCATACAGAGCCCAAAGAAACTGCACAAGTTGCCGGATGGGTCCACTCGGCTCCACTGCCTGTTGGCCATATACACTGAAATAACGACCGGGCTCGTCAGTAGTTTGCCAGTCAGATCGGTCAGAGCCAGCGCTCCAATAATCAGCAGGAAGGATTTCTTCCTCTTGTTTTCCTTCTTGTGATAGGACCTATACACCAGCAGCAAAGCGAGCGTGTTGCCCATGATACCAGCGATCATCATAGTGACCGGGAAGAACACGGAAACCGACACGCACTCGGCAGCAAAGACCGATTTGTTGTTGGGCTGCTCGGAGCTGGAGTTGAAGCCGCCCCACATGCTGGACACCTCCGACTGATTCCAGTGGGGTGGCTGAGGGCGGACACACTGCAAGTCCATCACTCGGTGTCGGAGGTCTGCTCCCAATCTGTTGTATTCCGCTGGGCGACCTATTGGTCTGCAGACTGGGACTTCCACAACCAACTCACATAGCTCTCGCCTCAGTTATAAGTGGAAAGAGGCGTGTTCTCTGAAGCTTGTCACTTTAATCGATCAGCTGTAAGCAAAGGGGTATCTGACAGCGTAGGAGGAATGAATCAATTCCGACTGGCATGAATAATTTCAAATTACAACGACCACAAGTACTCCAATAGCTGTAGAGGAGCACCGGAACATTCTGACGGCGTGAAAGGCGCTATAAAAATGTCGGTTTCTTTTTTCAATTTGCGAAGTTAAACATTCGATCACAGTATTAGCAGGAACACTGAAATGCAACTTAACCTGGCAGCAATGCCTGGCACTAATACCCACCTCACACTCCAGCAACCAATATTTTAACATTCATCCTTTCAGCCTGTGTTGGGTGGGGTTTGGGAGTGATGGTTATATTTTGTACATTACGCTATTGGTTGACGCTTTCATTCTGAACGACCATCCGTGGGCAGATGGTTTAGCTGTACGGTGCAATAAACTTTACAATAAATGGTTACGAGCTAAAAGAGTTTATTTAAAAAAAAAATCGATATTTGTGCAGAACACCACTTAAGTGCTACAATGTGTAACTGAGACAAATATAGAATTAGAACATGCCAAGGTCAACGAGACAAACTATAAAATACCCTTCCTTTGCTTAAGATTAAAAGCAATAGCCCACATTTACAACTAGAGTTACTGAAGCGGAATTTCTTCAGCATAATGTATTTCAATGTGAGTGACTTCAGGTTTCAGCGTCCCGTCCAGCTTTTAAAAGCCTTTAAGGAACCTTGGTAACAAATTGCCACGGGTACGGAGTGCAGTTATATTATGCAGGCTTGGCGGTGATACTCGAAGAAATAAGAGTGTCTGTTTTATGCTCATCGGATTATGGTAGTCAGCATGGTTCTGTGTGAGGGAAATCGTGACTCAGAAAAATATTTTTTTTGAGCAAGTAACTAAGAAGATTGTTAAGGGCAGAGCAGTCGACATTGTTTACTTCAGTAAAGCCTTTGACGAGGTTCAGCGTGGTGCATTAATTAGTAAAGTTAGATCACATGAGATTGAGTGTGAGCTTGCCAAGTGGATACAAGGATTGGCTTAACAGCAGGAGACAGACTGTGGTGATGGAGGCCTGTTCTACAGAGATGGGTGCTGGGTTCACTTTTGTTTGTTATTCACATCAATGATTTAGGTGAGAATATTCAAGGCATGGTTAGTAAGTTTGCAGATGATACCCAAATTGGTGGTAAAATAGACAGTGAAGAAGGTTATCTAAAATGACAAAGAGATTTTGATCGATTGAGTCAATGCACTGAGGAGAAGCAAATGGAGTTTAATTTGGATAAATGTGAGGTATTGCACTTTGGTAAACAAACAAGAGCAGGACTTATACAATTAAAAGTAGGACCCTGGATAGTGTTGTGGAACAAAGAGATCTAGGGATTCAGGTATACAGTTCTTTAAAGCTGGCATCACATGTAGATAGGGTTTATCACTTTAATATTGCCCCAAGTCAGGAAGGAGAGAAGGTAAAAAATATTTCTATATGCAGAAAATTGTTGAAAAATCGAATGTTTTACAGTGCAGTTATTGATCACCTTTTAGGTGATCAACTGTAAGGATTTGCAACAAAGGCCATTGCTAAACTTTGGAGAGACGCCTATATAGTGAGATTATGACTGAAAATAGTGGGAGATCAGTTTAATTAGTTTGTGTTATCTCCTGTTGTTGGATCTTGCAGCTCGAGCAGAACCAGTCAGAAATAAGCTGAATCTTTTCTGACCTTCAAATTAGCTAATTTTCAATAAAAAACATGTCAGAGGGTCAAAAAGCATGAAACAGACCCTTTGGTCCAATTTGTCAATGCTGATCATAATCCCAATTAAACTAGACCCACTTGCCTGTGCTTGGCCCATAGACCTCTAAACCTTTCCTATTCATGTACTTATCCAAATGTCTTTTAAGCATTGTAACTGTATTTGCAACCACCACTTCCTCTGGCAGTTCATTCCATACACAAACCACTCCCTGTGTAAAAAAAATTCTCCTCTCACCTTAAAAATATGTTGCTTGTCTTGAAATCCCCCACCCTAGGGAAAGGACACCTGCCATTCACCTTATCCATATCCTTCATGATTTTATAAACCTCTAAGGTTACCCCACAACTTCCTACTTTCCGCTGAAAAGAGTCTCAACCTCTCCTTATAACTCAAGCCCTCCAGACTGGGCAACATTCTGGTAAAGCTTTTCTGAAGCCTCTCCAGTTTAATAATATTCTTCCTTTAACAGGGTGACTAGAAACTGAACACAATACTCCAAAACTTCACCAACATCCTGGAAAACCTCAAGATGATGTCGAACTCCTATACTCAAAGGTCTGAACAATGTAGGCAAGTGCTAAACGTTGAGGCAATATTAAAGTGATGAAACCTTGTCACTAATTTTCCAATTAAAGGAAATGCTCCCTTACCTATTCAGCTTTTCAAAATCAATAATTGTAAAAAAGATACCAGTACATTTCCTTTCTAATATTTTCTGTTCCAGTAGGTACAATCAACCTGATTCAATTGTCTCTGGTATTATCTTGATAAAGCCATGGGGCACACTTTCGAAAGCTTTAACATCCCATTGATAATTTCATAGAATCCCTACAGTGTGGAATCTGGCCATTTGACCCATCAGATCCACACCAACCCTCCAAAAATCATCCCATCCAGACCCACCCCTTACCCTATCCTGTAAACCTGCAATTCCCAGGCTAACCCACCTAGCTTGCACATCCCTGAACACTACAGACAATTTAACATGGCTAATCCATGTAACCTGCACATCTGTGGAATGTGGGAGGAAACTCTCTCAGATACTGGGAGAATGTGCGAACTCCACACAGTCACCAGAGGCTGGAATTGAACTGGCTCCTGCACGCTGTGAGGCAGTAGTGCTACCACTGAGCCACATGAAACTCCCTAAAATGTGCACAATATATACAGTTACTCCCAGGTCCCTGGTGACATCCACAATTTGTTATTTTTCCAGGCAGGATTCGTGCAAATCTTAAGGTCTTGAGGAGTGAGGGTGGATGAAATGGCTCCCTTTATTCACCTGCTCCTCAGTTGGTTGCTACAAGATTCATTTAAAAATGGATCCCTTTCCTGGTGGATACCTTTCTCTCAGACCCAAGTGAACTTATTTTAAAAGGAGCCAATTTAACCTGGTTAGCTTAAACTTCAAAAAGTGAGTTCACTGATGACGAAATATGAAAATAATTAGTAATGCTATACACAGATTATAAATAAGAGATGATCTCAAAAAGATAAAAGTTTAAAAAAAAAGATCGGTCGCTGAATTGTTCACAAAGAGTGGGGAGTTGAATGTTTCAGTCATTACAGTGAAAGTTATGTTTATAGTTCACAATATCTTGACCACACATCAGAAACATGTCAGATGCTAACCTGTATTCATTGCTTGCACAAATTAATAGACCACTTGTTGAGGTATTAAGTATTTGTATTTATAACCCAAAATTACTACTCTATCATTCATGGGATGAGGACATCATTGATAAGATCAGAATCTGTTGTCTGTCCCTAAATGTCCTCGAATTGATTGGCTTGTTTGGCTATTGTAGAGGGATGTTAAAAATCAACCACACTTCTGAGAGTCTGGAGTCATTTGTAGGCTAGATCACATGATGGTGGCAGATGTCCTTCCCTAAAGGACCATAGAGAAGCAGATGAGCTTTGAGAACAATCAGTAATAGTTGTCACAGTTATATAATTCTAATATTTTCTGGTCCAGTAGGTACAATCAACCTGATTCAATTGTCTCTACACTACTGTAATTTTCCACCTCTGGTATTATCTTTATAAAGCCATGGGGCACTAGTTTTATAATTCCTGATTTAATTACTGAATTTAAATGGTACCCGCTGTTGTGGTGAGTTTAAACCCATGATCAAGAGCATTAGCCTGAATCTCTGGACAATCATTATCACTAAGTGGCACTATCCCTAAGTCACCATCTCCTCCAATTGATTATTTTTATACCATTATTTATCTGCACCTGTACTTCCAAGGTTTTGTATATTTGTGTTACTGGGTCTCTGTGATATGTACTACCAAGCTTTTCTTTTCATTTCACTTATACTCTGGTATACATAAAAAAAGACATAATATTTTATAGTGTCATTAGCTTGTTCAAATAAACTAAAATAGTAATCAAGCCTTTGGAATTGATGTCCTTGATAAACTCCTCATGCCTCTGAATGTTCGCTCATTTACTCGAGTTTTAAAACTCCAGAAACTTGCCCACAACTGATATTGGAGTAATTTATCTAGTTTAATACTAAGGATTAAAGATTGCCAGACACAGAAGTGACAAAGTTCAGCAAGATAAAGGGGGAACTGATCATAATCAACTGGGCTGAAAAAGATCAACAACCAGACACCTCCAAGATAATGTAGGCAGAGTACAATATAAATCTCTTCTGGCAAGGCAAAGGGGTACATCAAACAACTGGATTAAATCTGAACTGAAAAATTAAAAGAAAAAATATGATCAAAATGTGGTAATAATGGATGTAGGTTTGCTCACTGAGCTGGAACCTTAGAGTTATCTAGAGTTAACTCTATCAACAAACACATTGACTTGGATCCCATTTACCATCCCCTGAGAAAAAAGAACAGGAAATGACACTGCCATTGGAAATGATGTCACCACAGGGAATTACATCACAAACCCTAACATATAAATAGAAAGCAGGCTACACCACCAATGCTTTATTTGGAGGCTCACTGAAGATGTTACCTAGTATGAAATGTCTGAAAATGAACCTTCTAGCTCAACGAGCAAACCTACATCCAGAACCTCAACCTGAGCTACAAATCTTCTCAAAACTCACTGTGGTAATAATACTATAAGTACGAGGATTATATAAATTGTGGTATAGAAGTGCAAAGAGTGATTATGGGGCTAAAAAGAATAATAAGAAAAAGGATATAATTAAAGTTTTCATAAACATGTAAAAAATAAAGGACTATTCAAAGAGGAGAAAGACCGTTCAGGGAGAAAGTAAAGAGTCCAATTATGGAGGATTAAGTTATGATGGAGATAACTATTTTTCCTAACAAGAATGAAAGTGAGAATGCAAGTATATTAAAAAAGAATATGGAATAATGGTTAAAAAAAAACTCTGAAAAAAGGGAAGTTGAAACAAAATGTATGGAAAATAATTCCCTGATATGTACCTTTGGTGGCTGAATGGCATTAGAGAGGATGTAGCAAAAGCCTTGGTTGTAATTGTTCAAACCTGCCAACGTGTGCAAATAGTGTAAATTGACCTGAGAGTTGCTTATCTGGAAACTCGAATATATAGTGGAGATAGCTGCTAAACATGTAAATCCTTATTCAATTGGAACAATTTCAGATTTCTTTCCTTCAACCTGTTTTGTTTCTGGCCCAGTTTCTTTCTGTTTTATGAGACAACACAAGAATGTCTAAGTTTCTGTCATTGAAATAATCCTGCACTGAATTCATAGGCAGGGTACCTTTGAAAGAAACCATGTCATTGGAGAGACATTACAGAAAACGAACAGGTAGTCCCCTCCTCTTTGCTAATAAATTGGTGGTGTTCTGTAAATATATATTGTTTTAATACAGGTTTAGTCATTGCATATTTAGGTACAATAGTTTTAGAAGGGAATTCAGATAAAGTGATAAAAAGGTCAATGAAATCTTTACTTGAATAAATAGTATACTGGAGAAATGTTCGGCATGGACGAGTTGATCAAAGGGTCTGTTTCTGTTCTGTACATCTCTATGACTCAAACAGGGGCCCAGATTTTCTGATGGAGCCCAGATCAGGATTACCTGCCAGAAATGTGGAGTTTTTTTGTAACATTTTGGGAAATCATGCATTTGCATGGTATGGAAGAATTAAACTAGTTGAGTGTATTTGCAATTATGTAGCTCCCTATGATGCTTGTGGAATATTTCACATTGTTTCCTCAGTTTGTCTTCTTAATTCCAGTCTCTATTCAGCAAGAAATGATCTGCATGCTTGAAAAATATGGCCAAATTTCATCTGACACTGATGAGCATCTAATTAATTGCATTTAAATAAAATTCATTTTGGAAAAATTCAAGTAGATATCAAGGGGTGTTAGTACCACTTCATTGATCCTAATGTGCTTTGGTTAAATTGGGTAAATTAAGTCAAACATGTTTTCTAAGTTACAAACGGCTTGAACTATAAAATGACTGAACACTGAAAAATAAATCACAAAAGATCAGTAAATTTAAAAAAATACTCTAATGGAAAAATTACATCCTGAGCCAGTGTACAGCAATATACCACACTAGCAATCTTCTGAATTCCATACTGCACTGCTGATCTTAATTCCCTTGCCATGGTAGGTGCTGAGGCTATTCGTTCACAATGTTAATTGTTTAAATCTGGATTGCTGCTGGACAGTTAGTAATAAAAGGTTGCCCTGTGAAATCATTTTAATGGTTTCCCCAAAGGAAAGGTTTTGTTACTAAATTGAGAAATTTGACAGTCTCCATGGAAAGAGGGCAAATACCAGTGAAACAGTCTGCAAAGTCCTGATGCATTTTGTATAAAGCAATAAACTCTCATGCCTTTTCTGGGGATTTTATAATCTTCAAGCTATTATCCTTTTTTCTGTCACCATGTACACTGCTACATCTGACAACATCGTATATCTAATATGAAAGATACCAGAGAGCTCAGCAGTTACTTATTACAACGTCCACTTGCATCAGTGGTCCCATTTCTCATGAAGCTAAAATAATGACCGTGGTTTGACAGAGATTTTGCCCTGCACTTGCCTCAAAGGAGTATGTAAAAGCCTCATTTTCTTCATCAATTTGGGGAGGGAAAAGAAACTGCAGCAGTATTCTCGATCTTGGCTCTTTTCAGATACATTAGAAAACGGAGTCATTTTGTTCTGCATTTTGACATGAAAGACGCTTCAGCAGAATTTGTACCAGTTTGGTGACTATCGATTAAAAAAAAAACTATAATGCTTCCAATACTATATTTCAGCTGCAAAACATACAAATAGATTGCTCCAAAAAGAGAGATTTTACAGAAATGCAAATAAAAAAATTAAGTGAAAGCGTAACATGATGGTCCACCTGGCATCTATTGCCAGCCTCTCTGATCTTTTTAATATTTCTAAAATTGTTACGTAAAAATTTGATTCATTGGTAAAGATCTAAAACATTCACAGCATGCAAAAATTATTCGTAGTGCTTTTCTTCCTACCATTCACAAAAATGTTATGTTACCCATGCCAGTAATGTGCAAACATGAGTTGCAATAACACATTTCTTAAATTTATGAAAATCAGAATTACCCATCTCTACATTCTCAATTAGCCATATATGACTTGAGACTGAAATATTTTACAGCTGCTTTGACATTCGCAAAAATGGTTCCATTTCACTGTAAATGGTTACATCTCAACATAAAACTTAGCTTTTAGGGTTTTTCCAAGACAACCAACATTCAAATTTGTGTTTTTCCTTTCTTAAATGTTTTGGTAAGTTCTGCCCCCTAGTGTATACTTTGGAGAAAGTGAGGACTGCAGATGCTGGAGATCAGAGCTGAAAAATGTGTTGCTGGAAAAGCGCAGGTCAGACAGCATCCAAGGAGCAGGGGAATCGACGTTTCGGGCATAAGCCCTTCTTCAGGAATGAGGAAGGTGTGCCAAGCAGGCTAAGATAAAAGGTAGGGAGGAGAGACTTGGGGGAGGAGCGTTGGGAATGCGAGAGGTGGAAGGAGGGTAAGGTGGGGTTGATAGGCCGGAGAGGGGGTGGGGGCGGAGCGGTCGGGAAGAAGATTGCAGGTCAAGAAGGCGGTACTGAGTCCGAGGGTTGGGACTGAGATAAGA
>NC_057720.1:53637377-53647686 GCF_004010195.1 Chiloscyllium plagiosum
GACGGATATGGGGCCTTGGAGGGAAGTGAGGGGGGAGGTGTGGGCGCAAGTTTTGCATTTCTTGCGGTTGCAGGGGAAGGTGCCGGGAGTGGAGGTTGGGTTGGTGGGGGGTGTGGACCTGACGAGGGAGTCGCGGAGGGAGTGGTCTTTCCGGTACGCTGATAAGGGAGGGGAGGGAAATATATCCTTGGTGGTGGGGTCTGTTTGGAGGTGGCGGAAATGATGAAGGAGGATTTAGTGTATACTTTGGCCATGTTACAGAACATTATATAAAGCCTTAAGGCAGAATTTTATTCCTAACAAGCTAGATAGAGTTTTTCCAGCAAACATACTCTTATGTCTCAAAAGCAAATATTATTTCGAATTACTTCTCAATTTAAAAAAAAATTCACTTAGAAATCCTAAAATGTTTCAAGAAGATTGGGCTATTATCCAAGTTTCAGTTGCCCTTCTCTCTGTTTGAAACATGTTTTGACAAGTTGATACCTCTTCTTGTTACAATAAGTATTAATAATGATTTTTCCAACAATAATAGCATCAGGCAATCTATGTCTTGAAAGTAAATTAAATTCTGTTGATGGGATGCTAAGTATATAGAAGGTTGGGATGATTATATAAAAGTCATGGCTAGCAAGTTTGCAGATGTCATCAAAATTGATGGTGTTGTGGACAGTAAAGAAGGTTATCTAAGAGTACAGTGTGATCTTGATCAACTGAGCTAGTGGGCTGAGGAATAGCAGATAGAGTTTAATTCAGATAAATGTGAAGTGTTGCATTTTGGGTGGACAAACTAGTGCAGGACTTACACAGTTAATGGTAGAGTCCTGGGGAGTGTTATCAAACAGAGAGACGTAGGGATGCAGGTACACTTCTCCTTGAAAGTGGCATCACAGGTAGACAGGGGGTGAAGGTGGCATTTGGCATGCTTGCCTTCATCAGTCAAAGAATTGAGTACATTGGTAAGGCCTCATTTACAGGACTGCTTATAATTCTGGTCACCCTGCTATGGGAAGGATGTTATTAAACTGGAAAGTGTGCAAAAATGATTTACAAACATGTTATAGCATCACAGAGATGTACTGCACAGAAACAGACCCTTCGGTCCAAGCCGACCAGATATCTCAACCCAAACTAGCCCAACCTGCCAGCACTCAGCCCATATCCCTCCAAACCCTTCCTATTCATATACCCATCCAGATGGCTTTTTAAATGTTGCAATTATATTAGCCTCCACCAATTCCTCTGGCAGCTCATTCCATACAATTACCACCCTCTACATGGAAATGTTGTCCCTTAAATCTCTTTAAATCTTTCCCCACCCACCGTAAACCTATGCCCTCTAGTTGTGGACTCCCCCACCCAAGGGAAGAGACTTGTCTATTTACCGTATCCATAAACCCATCATTTTATAAACCTCTATAAGGTCACTTCTCAGCCTCCGACGCTCCAGGGAAAACAGCCCCAGCCTATTCAGCCTCTCCCTATAGCTCAAATCCTCCAACCCTGGCAACATTCTTATAAATCTTTTCTGAACCCTTTCAAGTTTCACAACATCTTTCAGATAGGAAGGAGACCAGAATTGCACGCAATATTCCAACAGTGGCCTAACCAATGTCCTGTACAGCCGCAACATGACCTCCCAACTCCTGTACTCAATACTCTGACCAATAAAGGAAAGCATACCAAACGCCTTCTTCACTATCCTTACCGGGACTGGAAGGTTTGAATTATAAGGAGAAGCTAGACCATTTTCCCCTGGAGCATAGGAGGCTGAGTGGTGACCTTGTAGAGGTTTATAAAATTGTGAAGGACATAGATGAGGTCAAGGTTTTTACCCCAGGATATAGGAATCCAAAACTAGAGGGCATGGGTTTAAGGTATGAAAGGAATGATTTAAAAGGGACCTTGGGGCAACATTTTCAGACAGAGACTGGTTCT
Organism: Chiloscyllium plagiosum; assembly: GCF_004010195.1. Classification (NCBI taxonomy): domain Eukaryota; kingdom Metazoa; phylum Chordata; class Chondrichthyes; order Orectolobiformes; family Hemiscylliidae; genus Chiloscyllium; species Chiloscyllium plagiosum. Next base: position 53,639,316 of record NC_057720.1, read on the forward strand.
CCCTGCCGTGATGTATATATGGAGTGAACTGCCAGACAGGGGCGGCACGGTGGCACAGTGGTTAGCACTGCTGCCTCACAGCGCCAGAGACCCGGGTTCAATTCCCGACTCAGGCGACTGACTGTGTGGAGTTTGCACATTCTCCCCGTGTCTGCGTGGGTTTCCTCCGGGTGCTCCGGTTTCCTCCCACAGTCACAAAGATGTGCGGGTCAGGTGAATTGGCCATGCTAAATTGCCCGTAGTGTTAGGTTAAAGGGGTAAATGTAGGGGTATGGGTGGGTTGCGCTTCGGCGGGTCGGTGTGGACTTGTTGGGCCGAAGGGCCTGTTTCCACACTGTAAGTAATCTAATCTAATCTAATCTAATCTAAAAGTGATAGAAGTGAGTACAACTGCAACATTTAAAAGACATTTGGACAAGACGTGGATAAAAAAAATTCAGAGGGACATGGGCCAAATGCAGACAAATGACATTAGTTCAGTTCAGGAAACCTTGTCAACATGGATAAGTGGGGCTGAAGGGTCTATTTCTGTGCTACGTACCTCCATGACTTAATAATTGAATTGGAGAGTTAATAAAATTGGCAGAGGAACAAAGCTGTTCAACCCCATAATGGTCATTGATGATAACACAAAATCTGTTAACTTCAAGAAATGATAATGCGAGCTATTCATGGTTAAAAATACAAGGTATGGATACCAATCATATAGGTTGACCTTTTTGTGTACATCCAAGCCAAATATAGAACTCCCTGGCTAATAAGAAGGGCCTGTGACATGCTGCTTGACCTCTGCTAATCATACTGACTTGTTGTAAAGTTGTTACCAGCAAGATATTGCCGTTTTTGGAACAGTGTGACCACATTACTGAGTCATGACCTGCTCAGTGCTGACAACAAATATACGTAAGCACAGAGGCAACTGAACGTACTGTGGAAATCATGAACTGAAACGTTTAGATAGATAAGAACTAATGGCATCAATCAGCTTTCTTTCTAAGTTCAGAAATAAAACATAATCATCAATAACATTAAGAGGTTTGAAGATTTAAAAATATAATTGCAAATGCACAAAGTGAAGTGTAGCAAGATCACCACCTACCAGTAGACTGTACTGTCAGAAAGAATCGTTGAATACGTGCAACATCAGCAAAGTTGTATTGTTCATCTTCTGGCAATACAACATAAAGACTGTTTTACACTGAAGCTGTGAGCAAATATAGAAGGCTAATCGCCACCTCTCAAACCTCTTCTGAGGAAAAGCCCAACATTTGCAGGTATAAGCAAGGTGATATTAGGATGTCATTGTATCATTATACTAGTACAATTGAGCACTGATGCACTATATTCACAATATCTCAAAAATTTTACTTCAGTTTATATTGTTTGAAAACTTATGCCTGTAGTGCATAATATGACTCTTCATCTGATGTGGGCTGTTTAAGTTGGCATTGCACGGACAATACAGGGTAATGGTTTAACTCAGGAGGTTTGGGAAGCAATGTAGCATTGTTCCATTTGAAACATATTAAAATAAAAAGCAATGTCACGATAGACCCAGAACACTATAGACTTTCTCATTCATGAGTGAGAGACACAACTCGTGGGGAGCTTAATGTGAGGATCATAATGTCTCAGATAAGGGGCAAGGTTGAGAAGGCAGGACCCTTCAGAGTGACCTCAGCTGGTGTTGGCATCTTAATGTAATTAAACAAGATATCACACTAAAATAACCATGAGTCTAGGTCCAAAGGTGTGTAGTAAGGAAGTTCCAAGATGAATATTAAAGTATTGAGACAGATGGACAGAGACAAACCAAAGGTAAGGTGTGAAATGTAATTATTAAGACAGCATAGCCAAGCAAATTGCATCAGAGAATTGGGACAGATCGATAGCAATATCTCAAGCAATTATATGGAGTGGTACTTAAACAACAAGTCAAGTGCAAGTGGGACCTGAGAATTGCAGAGATCAAAAGGAATGGCTAGTATTGGAGAAGATGGGACAATGAGAGGGCAATGAGTTGTAACATGAGATTTGAATACAAATGACTAACAGACTGCCCCCCACCCCCCCAAAAAAATCAAATATTAAATAAATGCATTTGACTTGGCATTTTGGTATCTGAAAAATAAAATGGGCACCATTAAAACATTTTACACTACTGTCAATAATACATCAAGGTCAGGAACAATTGAAGTTAACCTTTACCCAGAACTAATTCGGAGGTTTGATGGCAAACATGTTATAGTAATGGGTTATACCCCTTCATCTGATGTAAGATGTCAGTCAGCACTGACTGACTCAAATAAGACTAATGTAAGTTAAGTTTTTAATGTTCAATGCACTTCTCACTTTCCTCATTGTTCCAGATTTAAAAGGCATCTGGATGGGCATATAAATAGGAAGTGTTTAGAGGAATAGGGGCCAAATGCTGGTAATTGGGACTAGGTCAGATTGGGATGTCTGGTCAGTACAGACAAGTTGGACGGTCTGTTTCGATGCTGTATGAATCTACTTTAATCTGTAAAATAATTGAATTGATTTAGATGTTATCTGATGAGTGCATAATGAAACTGCAAAGTGTTGTGTTCCCTCTCGAGAAGAAAACTTTGAAGAGTTCCCAGTGACCAACTCAAAGGATCACATGCAACATCCCCTCTAATTTTACTTGCCTCTGTATGCACTTCTGGCAGCAGCTACTGGACGTGGAAGCTATGCATCAGCACAATGACTGTCATGTGTGGAGCTCTCATTGCACTGCTTAGAGAGTTTGAGATCTTCACTCCCTTATGTGAGCAGAGTTAGCTGCAGCTGTGGGAGACACCTCTACTCAAGGATACTTGTCAGCCTGGCTGTGTGACAAAAAAAAAAATCCAAGGGTGCCATAGGAAAACCTTCAGTGCATCGATTGCTGAGGAATTGCTGCTAAGGAGTGAGTTTAAATAGCTCAAAACTAGATAAAAGTATCATTTCTAAAGAAGATGTAAATATTCGGATTTCAGTAAGGAGCATTGATCAAACTAAAATCGAGAGGATCAAAGTAAACTAGATAAATAAAGTAAGTGGAAGGAAAATAAATGAAAGTGAAGTAAAGTTGGTTAATAGTACTTTAAAATAAGTTTTTACTTATTCCAAAAGGAACAAACAGTCCTTAAAGTTATGGGATGGCAGGTCAGCTGGTTGACATGGAGTATTCATCTGTAGTATTTGCTATGTCATGGACATATCCATGTCCCAGACAAACACATATGCAGGAAGTGTCACTGGTTGCATAAGTTACAGCATCGGGTATCAGAGTTTCAGCAGTGGCTGGTGTCTCTGTTACGCATCCATGAGACAGAGGACTATTTGGAACTAGAGGGCATAGACTTAGGATGAGAGGGGAAAGATTTGAAAGGGACCTTTGGGGCAACGTTTTCACACAAAGGGTGGAGTGCACATGGAATAAGGTGCCAGAAGAAATGGTGGAGGCTGGTACAATTACAACATTTAAAAGGCATCTGGATGGCGATATGAATAGGAAGGCTTTACAGGGATTTGGGCCAAGTGCTGGCAAATGGGACTAGATTAGTTTAGGATATCTGGTCGGCATGGATGAGTTGGACCAAAGGATGTTTCCACGCTGTATATCTCTATGATTATGTACAAGGAGGTTGTGACACCACAGGTTAGAAGCATTCAGGCAACAAGGAAATGGTGACCACAAGGCAAGAACAAGGCATGGAGTGCAGAAGACACAATTTTACTTGCTAATCACATTCCAATTGGGAAATGGGTGAGTGATATGGTTCCTCAGAAGAGTAAAGACAGAGCCAAATCAGTAGCACCACATATCTCAGCTGTATAGGGTAGGAAGCAGATGAATGGAAGGGCAATAGTGATAGGCATTTCTGTGGCAGTAAACATGTCTCCAGGATGATCTGTGGCCTCTCTGATGCCAGGGCCAAGAATGTCATGAAATGATGCAGGATATCCTTCTATAAAGGAGATCAACCAGAAGTTATGTCCCATTTATTAATGGCATCAGTACGAAGAGGCGTCAGGTCTGGAAGGCAGATTTCAGGCAGTTAGGAAGGAAATTAAGAAGCAGGGTCTCAAGAACAGCATTCTCAGGATCACTCCCAATGCCATGTGCTGGTAAGCATGACAACAGCAGATTGGTTGCTTGAACATGTGGCTGAAGAACTGTTTCAGGAAGGAGGAGACCAGATTTAAGGAATTGGGACCGGGCTTGAGGGTAGGTGGGACCAGTACAATCTGAATGGGTCACATATTAAGTGGGACTGGGACTGATACCTTTGCAGGGAGATTTACTAGTGGTATTGGGGCGTGTTTAAACTAGCTGAATGGCAACCTAAATTAAAAACAAGTTGGTAACAGGAAGTAGAAATGATGGTGGGAACACTAGAAGACAGGAGAACAAAGCCAAGCAAAGAGTATGATTCAAATGAAAAGATGTCAAAAAAACAAAGTTAAAGGCACCATACCTGAATAGGTGTAGCACTTGTAACAAGGTAGAGAATGTAAAGGCATAAATGGAGGTAAGTGGGTATGATTTAATTGCCATTACTGAATCAGGGCTGCATGGCAAATAGAACATTGAAGGATATTCAACTTTTAAGAAGTACAGACACTGAACAGGAGATGAAATTGTGTTGATAGTAGTGGATGCAATCAGTACATTTGTAAGAGAGGATCTCAGATTGGAAGATCCATGTGTGGAATATGTTTGGGTGGAGCTAAGAAATTGAAGGGGTAGCAAACATTGGTTGGAGTTATTGATAGATCATTAAATAGTACTGATAGTGTGGGGCATGCTATTAATGTGCAGATGGAGAAGCATTAGCATGGACAACATAGCAATCACAGGTGGCTTCAACCTGAAAATAGACTGAGCAAACCAAATGAGCAATAAAGCTATGGAGGACGAGTTTTCAGAATGTGTTAAGGATAGCATTTTAGAACAGCATGTTGAAGACCCAGCAAGAGTCAGAGATGTACAGCATGGAAACAGACCCTTCGGTCCAACTTGTCCATGCCGACCAGATATCCCAACCCAATCTAGCCCCACCTGCCAGCACCTGGCCCGTATCCCTCCAAACCCTTCCTATTCATATACCCATTCAAATGCCTTTTGAATGTTGCAATTGTACCAGCCTTCACTACTTCCTCTGGCAGCTCATTCCATACACGTACCACCCTCTGCGTGAAAAAATTGATCCTTCAGTCTCTTTTATATCTTTCCCCTCTCACCCTAAACCTATGCCCTCGAGTTCTGGACTCCCCGACCCCAGGGAAAAGACTTTGTGTCTTCATCCGATCCATGCCCCTCATAATTTTGTAAATCTCTCAAAGGTCACCCCTCAGCCTCCGACGCTCCAGGGAAGCCGCCTCAGCCTGTTCAGCCTCTCCCTATAGCTCAAATCCTCCAATCCTGGCAACATCCTTGTAAATCTTTTCTGAACCCTTTCAAGTTTCACAACACCGTTCCAATAGGAGACCAGAACTGCACGCAATATTCCAACAGTGGCCTAACCAATGTCCTGTACAGCCGCAACATGACCTGTACTCAATACTCTGACCAATAAAAGAAAGCATAACAAACACCTTCTTCACTATCCTATCTACCTGCGACTCCATTTTCAAGGAGCTATGAACCTGCACTCCAAGGTCTCTTTGTACAGCAACATCCCTAGGACCTTACCATTAAGTGTAAAAGTCCTGCTAAGCTTTACTTTCCCAAAATGCAGCACCTCGCATTTATCTGAATTAAACTCCATCTGCCACTTCTCGGCCCTTTGGCCCATCTGATCAAGATCCTGTTGTAATCTGAGGTAACCTTTGTCGCTGTCCACTACACCTCCAATTTTGGTGTCATCTGCAAACTTACTAACTGTACCTCTTATGCTCGCATCCAAATCATTTATGAATGACAAGTAGTACAGGATGGGCTATTTTAGATCCATTATCTCATGAAAACAAGGCTAACTAATATGCCTGGTGTAGAAGAACCTTTCGGGATGACTGACATAAATCTGATTTTTACATTATGTTTGAAAGTGAGGTTGCTCATTCAGAACTTAGGGTGTTAAATTTGAATAAGGGAAATTATGAAGGTGTGAAGCTCAAATTGGCTGAGGTGGGTTCAGAAAATATATTACTGTATATAGGAATGTCTTTAAAGACCTATTGAGAGACTCAGGACAACTATACATTCCTTCAGGGTGCAAAGACCTAAAACGATCATTCAACCATGGCTGACAAAGGAAACCAAGTATAGAAGATTAAAAGTAAAGGCTTATAAAGTTATCAGAAATTGTACAAAATCTGATGAATGAGAGGTTTTAGAATACAAGAAAAGGGGATCAAGCAACTGAAAAGGAAAGAGAATAGAAGATGAACAGCAGCTAGCATAAAACATACAAACAGACTATAAGTGCTTTTATGGACACACAAATATGGAACATTTAGTGCAACTAATGTAGGTCCATTACAGGCAAAGTCAGGAGAATTTATAATGGGGAATAAATAAATGGTAGAAAAACTAAATTATTAACTTGGGCAGAATCTTATGGGGCCTAAATGATGTGGGTTACAATAAAATTTGTGGCAGAATCACTGGGAAGTCTGTCTCAATATTGCGAGCAACTTGATGCATCTTTTATGCACTCTCTGGACAGTTGGACAACTTTTCACTGGGCAGTGGTGTGTTGTTAATCAACTAGGATTGTAGCTTGCTACTGTACCACAGCATGCCTCATTACTGTTCAACTTCCTGACTTACCAAATGTCAGCAAGCAAACAAACGTGATGAGATTTGAGGTCAAAGTGGGAACATGACAAATTCAGTTTGCTGCCAGCTACAAGGGGCTCCTTTGTTGCTAAGCATCAAACAACATCTGGAGGTCCAGGATAAATACCCTCCTGCAGAGTTCATTTTTTGATTGCTGAGGGGGTACATGAGGGCCTATTCAGGACTTTATTGGATGAAGGCGCAGAGAGTCAAAGCTGGGTAAGCAAGCAGAGGTATGTGTAGAGATGGAGTCAGGGACAATGATGTGGGTGTGGGCAAGCTGAAAATGTATGGGATGTAGGTAGAACAACATTAGAGGGCATGGTAGGCTTGGGGAGGGAAAGCTATTGGAAGTGACCCAACCTGGGCATCATGAAGGTGAAAGGTCTGGGCTCAGAAGTAATTGGAGGCAAAGTTTGGGATGGGTGGAAATGGTCTCTTGGATTAGTAGGAAGTAAAAGCAAACATGATGACTAGGGGTACTTGGCAATCAGCTTAAGGCCCTTTCTGATGTATAATCGTATTAAATGGCAGAGCAGGCTTGAGAAGCTGAAAGTCTTACTCCTGTTCTTAACTTTTTCTTTAAAATTCATTTTTAAAGTTTGCTTTATTCAGTTCCAGTTGTTCTGTTTGGAACTGACTTCTTACCAACTCAAAGTGCTATTGGGATTAATCTTTTCTTTCTCAAGGTTCAAGTGAGTGCTCAGCAGCAGGTTCACTAGCTGGTTGTACATCAATAGGTAACCTCGAAATAAAACTATCTGCATAGTTTTGGTAACTAGAATGTCAGAAACTTATTACATATGTTGATAGATACATATATAGAGCTGATAAATTTATGCAATGTCATGGAGAGTATTACAACAGAAAGATGTATTGTTTTGTTCGACAGATTGAATCACAAGTAAACAACTACTCAATAAAAGCATTATCTAATTGCTCTTTGAACAGATAGACTCAGATTTCAAAACATACATTTATCTCATCTCTGCAGTAATAATTGCAATGATTCAAATTTGAAATGTCATTACATTGTACTCATGACAGCATCGACAAACAATTCTACTTATACTGTTGCACTCAACAGAATATCATTTTAAGAAGTGACCATTGTTTAAAAATTTGAAACAAAAATTTCAAATTGATAGCAATACAATAAAGGTGGTTATTGTTTGATAGGAATGTTATTTATCAGACATCACTTATCAGACCTAACAAGTTGATGAGTTGAAAAGAGTGGTCATACAGTATCTGTGGAGCAGGAGAGTCAATGTTTCAGGCATAAGCCCTTCACCAGGAATGTAGAGGCACAGGAGGCTGAGATAAATGGGAGGGGCTGGGGAAGGGAGGTAGATGGGAAAGTGAATGCAAATGGGAGTAACTGTAATAGGTCTGTGGGGAGGGCGGAGCGGATAGTTGGGAAGGAAGGAGAAGGAGAGGATTAGGCAAAATGGGAGGATATTTAATTGGGGAAGAGGAAACTATGATGCGATTAGACATGAGTTAGGAAGCATGGATTGGGAGCAGTTGTTCCATGGTAAAGGCACTATAGACATGTGGAGACTGTTTAAGGAACAG
>NC_057720.1:53648623-53694983 GCF_004010195.1 Chiloscyllium plagiosum
AGGTGATGCATTTTGGAAGGTCGAATCTGAAAGCTGAGTACAGGATTAAGGATAGGATTCTTGGCAGTGTGGAGGAACAGAGGGATCTTGGTGTGCAGGTACATAGATCCCTTAAAATGGCCACCCAAGTGGACAGGGTTGCTAAGAAAGCATATGGTGTTTTGGCTTTCATTAACAGGGGGATTGAGTTTGAGTTTAAGAGTCGTGAGATCGTGTTGCAGCTCTATAAAACTTTAGTTAGACCGCACTTGGAATACTGCGTCCAGTTCTGGTCGCTCTATTATAGAAAAGATGTGGATGCTTTGGAGAGGGTTCAGAGGAGGTTTACCAGGAAACTGCCTGGACTGGAGGACTTATCTTATGAAGAGAGGTTGACTGAACTCGGACTTTTTTCATTGGAGTAAAGGGAGGAGAGGGGGCCTAATTGAGGTATACAAGATAATGAGGGGCATAGATAGAGTCGATAGTCAGAGCTATTTCCCAGGGCAGAAATGACTAACACGAGGGGTCATAGTTTTAAGCTGGTTGGAGTAAAGTATCGAGGGGATGTCAGAGGCAGGTTCTTTACACAGAGTTGAGAGAGCATGGAATGCGTTGCCAGCAGCAGTTGTGGAAGCAAGGTCACTTGGGACGTTTAAGAGACTACTGGACATGCATATGGTCACAGAAATTTGAGGGTGCATACATGAGAATCAGTGGTCGGCATAACGTCGTGGACTGAAGGGCCCGTTCTGTGCTGTACTGTTCTATGTAAGATAGACGGACAGGAAGGACAGGTTGAGAGGGCTGAATCTGGGATGAGGTTGGGGAGGGGTTTTGGAAATTAGTGAAGTCAATGTTGATGCCGTGTGAAGGGTCCTGGCATCAACATCGACTTCACTAATTTCCAAATCTCCCCTTCCTGCACCTCAACCCAGATTTAACCATCCACTCAGCATCATCTTGACCTGTACATCTTCCTTCCTCCTATCTCCTCCAACTTATCACAATTACCCCTCACTTGCATCAAGTTATTGCCTTCCCAGCTACCTACCCCCAACCCCCACTCCCCATTTATCTCTGAGCCCCCTTTCCCCGACAAATCGTGGACTCTCCTGCTCCTCGAATGCTATATGGCCTGCTGTGCTTTTTCCAGCACCACACGTTTTGACCGACTCTCCAGAGTCTGCATTTCTCACTTTCTCCTGGTTAGATGATATCCATTCTGCACATGTGGTTAGACAAGTTCATTTCGAAAGAGCTTCAAACGGAACTGATTTCGCCAATGATAAACAAACAGCCCCACACTTAATCACCTTTCCTACATTGAAAGGTTATCAAAGCCTAATTTGGGTTGAGGACACTGTCCTGAAATTGCAGCATGTTTCAGGACGGAAATAACTAACCTGCACCAACCTCACTTCTTTCTTACTGTTAGATATATTTCTAGCCAATGGCGATTTTACATTGATTTTAATTTTTCAATTTAAGCTGACATTTTTGGTCAAACGCTGATGTCTAGTCACTCTTGCCTGTGATACTCCATCCTTTTGTCTGTTTGGACAAAGGCTAAAATTAGATCTTGAGATGCAATCCAGAAAAAAACCCCTAAATTGTTGATCAGTGAGCATGTTATTGATGAGTGCAACTGGAGTAGTGTTGATAACACTATCACTCTGCTGATCATTGATGGGGTAGTAATTAGTCAGATTGGACTGGTCCTACTTTTTATGGTTATGACAAACAGATACAATTTTTTACTATCAGATATCTGCCAATGAATAAAACAAGCTTAACAGACATGATTTCTTCCAATCAAGGCAAGTTTCTCTCATCAATTTCCTTAATTTCAAAACCTCTCTCTACTTGGAGGTCAAATTCAGCTTCTCATGTCTCAACCTTGGTAACATGATAAATTTCCATTGCCCTCTCTCCAAGGTTAACATATTTCCGAAATTGGAACACTGTACCCCAGCTGACAGTAGAGTAATTTAGAAGTACATAATCAAAGGTAGGTTTAAAAACCTTGCCACTGGCGCACCTCAGTAGCTGGATGTTAATTTGACTGTTACCCACTAATCTGCATTCTAACTGCAACTAGCCCCAACACGTAGAAGTTGGTGCCTTGACAGAGATTTCAGCTGATGCTGTGAACAAGATGGGGATATCTAGGTGCCGCTAGTCCAAACTCTTGCTGGAATCCAAAATGCAGTCACAGAAACAACAGAAATGAGTGATCCTCTTCCTCAGAGACTGTGTTCAACACAGAGACCAGGCATTGCCAGCCCCATCCTAAACATCATCTTCCTCCCCAAAAAATAACAGGTTTTACATAGGAGTTAGAGTTTTTCTTCCTTACTGCATTCTTGCATTGAATCTTTCTACTAGTAGACCAGTCGCTAGACATTTTCCTACTCAAGGCAGTGAGGACTGCAGTTGCTGGAGATCAGAGTTGTGTGTGTGTTTCTGGAAAAACATAGCAGGTCTGGCAGCATTCAAGATGCAGGAAAATAGATGTTTCAGGCTGCAACCCTTTGTCAGGAACGATCTCAGTGAGTCCCTCTATCACTGTACTCCACAATATTTTCCTACTGAAAACAATTTTAAATATGGCCTCTGCTCAAGCTGCATTGTAAACTATCCTTTCCAATGGATTCTTAATACTTTCTGCATTTTGGAGGGTCTTGCCATTTTTTGTTTTTAAATTGGCATTTGTTCATGTTACACTGAGGGCTCATGCCTTCAAAAAGACATGCATTTCAGCAAGGAATTTAGTTTCTTACCTCCTCTGTCCACAATTTGTTCTTCAAGAGTTCTTCTTAGAAATTCTTTTAAAACTAAGTTTTTTCAACTTAGCCCTTCCACATTCAGCTGTGCATACAAACCTGCAGGTGCATCCTTATCAACTCTACTGGAATTATTTTGCCCCTTATTCTTCTTTCCAAAACATCATTTTACAATCTTCTGCATTAGTTTTTATCCTCCAATTTCACCCATGTTCTGAGACTGCCATCATCAGCTTCACTGTTTACATTTCCTAGTTATGTGTTAACTGTCATCTTTAAATGTATGCTCATGTCTAGGTCATAATATGTACAAGCAATAGGTTGAATATTTAGAATAGAGAACGTGACCATAATTATATTTCCTCTTGTCTGATAAGAACTATTCACTATCACTTTCTATCTTAGTCAATTTCATTTTCATGCTACCATTGCAGCTTTTATTCCTATGTTCTTTGACGTCACCAATAAATCCATCATATTCTGATCGCACTTGATCAGAAAGGTCTTATAGACATCAACTACACGCTCATTTCTCATTATTTCAGTGAAAATGTTCATCAGGTAGAATTTGACTTGAACAGAAAACACAAATAACCCACTCCAAAATATTCTGTTAAATCAAACTACTTGATTCAAAAGCACAACAAATACAATTAGGCAAGTAATTCAAACCACTTATTTTTTCTTTATTGGTGCTTGAACATGACATTGGATAACGTACCACTGAAGATTTACATACACATGGTCTACAAAGTGTTTTCTTGTTTCAGATGAAAACTATTACACAGGGCTAGATGTACAAGCTGATGACCTTAAGTTAATTGTCACTTCGACCATTTAAAAAATCCAAACCTTACGACTGATCAACATACCAACCTAGATCAAATTAAGTGACCTCAGCTAAATTTTCTTGAAATAGAGACAAAGACTATTATAGGCAAAGTTTAAAGAGACACAAAATTCTGTAGAACTTAACTGGCTTTGAAAGTATTGAAAATACAAAACAAAAGTCACTATTAATTTACACTCCTTCATGTAATCCTGTAAATTTAACTACGACAGCAATGTCACTATGAAAATCGTGTTGCCCACAAAAGTTACACTGAAACTCTACATTCAGAGGAATCCTGCACAAATCAGATCTTCTAATATTTCCAGAGCTGAATCCCAAAACACTGCAATAGATATTGGTCACATGTTCCTCAAGTTGGTTTTATACGAGCTACAAGTACAATTGGACGTGTAGACATGTTGGCTCTGAAAGAAGGCGTTAAAGAGATTAAAACTGCAAAATCTTAAGTAATAGACCACTTAAGTAACAAAGTGTATCCTCAAAGAAAAAGCCAACCCTTATTTGCCTAGTATTTCTGGTGCCTGTATAACCAAACAAAAATAAACTGAAAATAAAGACCCATTATAAACAATGTCCACATTTGCACCAAATATGCAATTTGTATAGCTAAGTATAATTCACAAATAATGTTAGAACTTTTGCTGTATACTTACCTTCTTCTACCATCTACTATAGCTGAAATTTCCATGAGTTCTGAAAAGTAGACCTTTTGTTTGACGATGCAATTATTTTCCTGTAACCAGGTTTAAGATGAGAGTTATATTAAGCCATAATAATTCATCAAGATGGAAGACAACTGATACATTATTTATATTTGGATTTTTAAAAATCCACAATTTTTGAGCACTAAACCCAATGCTTCAAAGATATTAAAAGAGTTCGCAGACTGAAAATGCACTATTATATTCAAAAAATAATGGTTCAACTCTTGGGAATATTCCATATTTTTTGTATTTATGCTTAATTGACCAATATGCAAATACAATGCTTTCTCATTATTAGATTAGATCTTGAGGGAGCTACCAAAGCTATTCACCATCTCCATTCAGTCCCAAAAGTGAATCTGTAATTCTGTCCTGGAAGATCCTACCCTCAACAGCATTACATTTATTAATTTCTGAACAATAGTTATGGCTTTGTGGTCAACTGACCAACATCAAATAATAGCTGCTGTGATGTACACCAAAAACTGCATTCAAAATTGCTCAAGCCTTTTTCACTTTGGCACTTATACCTACATCCAGCCCAAAACAGAATTAAGGATGCTAAGGAAAATGTGAACAAGCCAATGTTTATCAATTCTACACATTTTTTCCCTCAACCAAAAAATTGAGGGAAGCTGCAATGAAATCAGCACGAGGCACAAGAATTTTGGGTGATGTGGAAAAATGTATAGTGAAACTCAGAAAACACTTCTAAATTTCAAAGTATGTAATATTGTGGAATATCCCAGTGTATTTTTATAGACATCAGCAAGGGCAGTGGCTCTAAACTGGCTTGAGTTTCAGGATTCAGGAAAACTACATTATTTGCTTGCGATGCAGATTTCCTAAGTCAAAGTCAAGTTGCTCTGTCCTGCATTTCCTGTGGAAAGCATAAGGATCTCTAATAAAACTTAAAGGGAGCCCTGATTGAGGCTCTGAATTCTTAGAAGAACTGATTTAACAAAAATATCAAACAAAATTGTTATGTGCAATACTGTATCCTGATTCATTGTGGTAAAGTAATTTGAACAAATACTCCCCTAGAATTTATTATACCTTCAAAGATTCTCCTGCTCTAAAGACGACCTGTACTTAAGACTTTCTGCATTATAATGTGTAGGTGTAGAGATGTGTACATAACATACACTTCAAAACTCACTTGTCCTCACAGCCCTTGTAACAAAAATTCATCAAAATCAGTTTTCCCCATATGGAAGAAATTATGGCTTAATATACTAAATTTAATAGACTAGAATACAATTCCAACACTCAAAAGCAACAATTGGTTTAAGATTACATCAGCAGGATCTCATCAGAACAGTTGCCCAATTTTGTTTAATGTTTTCACAACATCAGGTGGATTTGCTCAAGACACTAATAACTTTAAAATAAGTTTCATGCATTTTTCCAGAAATTACTGAACTTTTTAAAAACTGCAGATGTTAAAAGGCTATTTCTGTTTAGAACTTGAACGGGAGCCTGAATGAGAGGATCCAGAAGACGACCCACTGCGCCTGCAAAAGACAAAAATAATCAACAAGGTGGGCAAAACTGAATTTTGGGAAATTGCAGTTACATCTTTTAAGTAACCCTTCTAAATTAAAATACCAAAAGTAAACACTGCATCTCATCTAAAGCCCACAATCTGTGTGAAGCGTCCTCCAACATTTTAATTCCAATAATCTCATTTAAAAATGAATGTTTGTTAACAGATGGTTTCTGCAGAGATGTTTAACTATCAATCCTGTATACTAATCTTATTCTACAGAAGCCCAAACCTTTCTGCAGACCAAGATCTTGAGTCAGAACGTCTAGTTTTTTTGCGGCCACTTGAGGATGATGACCTGGAACGGCTTCTTTTTTTGCCTCTTTCAGAGGATGATGATGATGGAGAACTTGAGCGAGATCTCTTCCTTGGAGATGAAGATCCCCGGCGTGATCTAGAGCTAGATTTTGATTGATTGGGATAAAGTTAGATTTATGTCAACTATTACACCAACAGATTCAAGGTTACATTTGACTGTTTTAGGTGGTTTAATTTTAAACTGGATCTTTCAGTGCAAGGGAAGCACAACTGCACAAGGATTTCTTAACAAGTAGACTTCATTTAGAGACCTGCAGTAATAAAAGCCAAATATTACAGATTTTTATTAAAGTGTCCCAAATGAAACGATGGCTGCTCAAAAGTGTATCTACTGGCACGACAACTGTGACTAATTAAGTTATTACTGCATCAACTTTCATTAACATAACAGGTGTAATCAGTTTAGGTAGGAGGTGGGGATAGGATAGGCACATACTCAAAAAGCATTTTCTAATCTAGAGATGCCCAACTTATTTCCCTTCACAATCCTGCACCTAAAATAGAACACATTTACTAATTTGCACTTAATGTTTTTCTTTTTCCATTTGCCACTTTTTCTTGGTAATTTTATAAATTTAGGAGGCCTACTTTCAGCACTAGTGCCTCACTTCAGGAATAGCCAAGACCTGCACATGTCAACATCCATGACAACTTATTAATGGGAACCTTTTAATTCTGAGCTTTTACAGTGCACATCTACATTGCTTATGGGGGCAAATATTGCTTATGAGCAATCCTCTTCCACAAAACTTTAACATATAAACTTAAAATACATATAATTCTCATTGTATTAAGTCTTTTGATATAGCAGATTGACATGGCAAGTGACAAGCAGGAGCAGTCTGCCAGCAACTAAGAATAAAGGTTTGGGTATTTAGCATTATTTTAATTTAAAAAATCACTTTTACTGACAATGAATACAAAAACTGAATTGAAATGTTACTCAAGTAGATACAGTACTGAATTAGACACTGCATAAAGCCCAGCAAAAACATCTATCCGATTCAAGTAATCGGGGAAACAACATTACATTAGGTTGAGCTTACAGTATCTATTGCATTACATGCGTTTCTGAATGAAATAACTTTCCCATAATTCTTCAGCCTTTTAAAATAAAAAGAAATACCCAAAAGTACATTTTAAAGAATGTATTTTAAGAACAAGGGAGTACAGTTTGATTTAAAAACTAAACAGCACCATTCCGGTGTAAAGGTATTTGACACAAAATATCAACTGCTTCTTTCTCCACTTGTTTATAACAGATCAAGACTAAATTATACAATATAAAGAATCTATAATCATTGTTCATAATTTGACGACAGACTAATTACTGACTTTCAAGCACTAAAGTTTAAAATGCATTTTGGACAGACATCCAATAAAGCTCCCAAGTTCATTTTCTCATCATTATGGGAGAAATCACCACAGGTTTTTCTAGAAAAGTCCTATTTGATTGTAAATGTAGATAAATAGATAAGAAAATTTGCTAGCTTTCTTTTAAACCGGAATGGTGTAGTATGGACACTACACAAAAGAAATCTTGCCAGATTTTACTCTTGGGACATTGCAGTATGCTACAAGGGACTCAAACGCAAGGAGTTGACTATTTTTCATTATGTTCTTCAGATTCTGTTTCAATGAGCCTTTTTTCTGCACTGTTCAGTTGATGACCAGTGCCAGCTGGATCATTTTGTTTGAGTTTGCCTGCCTTCAGCAGGGACTTGATCAGCTCTTCCGTCAATCATTTATTGGTCAAAAGATGCTGCTTAGATCTAACAATAAATCATCCTCTGAAGACTGTTTTCAGAACTGCACAGGCACCAAGTCCAGAAAACAAAAATAGCACATTAGCCTTCTTCTACATCATTAAGTATGTGTCCACTCAATTGTATTGAGGGTCACAAGCTGTACTCGAACTAGGGTTTTGGGAGACTACTCAAAGTCTCTTGACAGCAGGACATTTGAGTAAATGTATCATTAATCTTTATGATCCCTCTCATATATAGATAATATTTTCCAGTTTGGAAGTACTAAAATTTGTAACAGTTTGACAAGCCAGAAAAATGAAAAGATCAAGAAGTTAAGGGGTATTAAACTCAAACTACACAGAAGGCCTATTATGATATCCTGGCAACTTGGATAAGGTGCTAGAAAGTTATTTGAAGTCATTGATTAGTGGGTACTTTGCCACTTTTTGTAGCATAAAATGAATTTAGTGGATACTATTTCCCAGATGCAAGGTCTTCATCTTAATCTGTACAGGTAGCTTCACTGACTCTCGAGGTCCTCACTGATTGGACACAGTCCTGGCCATTGCCTGAAACTATTGCTGGTCCCATTTGAACAAAGGGTTTGGTTTCTATTGCAGGACCCTTTTAAACCACCTAAACTCTAGAATGTTTCCATTCCAATGCTGACTGGGAGCGAGAGTCATTTGCTGAATTTGGAAAATCTCATTACTGCCAGTTGGAACTTCCAGCAGTATCATACATTAGACCACTGCACTCCCAGCCCCATATCAACAGTAAAACATGGAGCTTGGGATATACAAACCAAAAAGTACATAATTCCTCTTCTGCGCTAATGATATGAATTTCCACTCTTCACACACTTACGATGCTCCTCTTTTGGCATAATTTATTCTTCATGATGCTGTTGTTTGCAGTGAACATTATTCCAGCATAAACCCACAACATCTTCCAACTCTCTTCGTCATCTATCCAAGCATGTTTAAATCTTCAACTCTTATTAAATCCAGTCTGTATTTTCTTCTGCCCCTCCACATCCTGCCATAACATCCACTACTTCAATCAGAAGCTCAACCCAGCCCAATTTCTCTCACCCTGATTAGTTGTTCCTGAGACACAGACTTTTCTTTGAAACTCCTGGAGGGGAATGTTCAAATCAAGTATTGTTTTGCACTTGTTGCTAACCTTGTTGACACCCAAAGGCATTGGACTGCATATTCAGAAAAGTTTGTCAATGGCCAAAAAACCCTCCTATCTAAAACAAGCATATGGTTTGCATTCCTCGCAGTCTGTGCAAACAGGCATCATACTACATCTAAGAAGTTCAAAAACAAATAGACACAAGTGGATGAAATTCACGTCTCAAGTTCTTGCCAAATAGACCAGATTTTAAACACTGAACCAACAAACATTAAAGGAGAGGCCACCCACAAAAAAAAATTAGAAGTTACATGTGAGGAGGAACAGAAGTGCTCCTCTTGGCTTTTCGAAAAAATTGCTGCCAGCTCAGCCTCTTTCCCCATCCTTAAGACCTAACTTAGGTCAGCTAGACCATTTGGCACATGTAACTTAACACTTCAAATGAACAGAAACTGATATGGGCAAGAGAATAGAAAGATCTGGAAAGGAATTAGAGATTCAGATGAGTACTTTTTCTTTTGCTATAAATTCAAAATAATGTCTCATAGTCCCTCCAGTCAAAGAATATGCTAATGTGTCAAATAACAGTCTATCAGGGACCAATGTTGGAACAAAGAAAATTGCATAATACATCAAAAGACATGGTCAGACTAATGTTCAGATTTAAGCTATAACAAAGGATCGTCACATCTTGTATTGCACACTGTGATAAACTCTCTAAGCAATGTAATTTTCTACTGGCTGAAGCGGTTTCATTTTAATTTTGTAGCTTTTAAAAGTTCTGCCAAATATGACATCCTTAAAACACTGAACATAAGATATTTTCAAATTGCAAAGGATTTTTTGAAAATATTCCATATTTGCTTCCAACAAATTAAAATGCACAATCTGGAATGGACCACAACAGTTTTAAGTTTTCATTTTGCTAATATGATTGAATGCTCCTTAGGTCAGATATTGCTGTGATGATACTATACCTTTAAGAGATGTATTTTGTGTTTTGTAAAAAAAAAAGCAATGAAGAAAGGTTGAGACGGAGGTTGCAAGCAGTCTGCTTAAAGCCAACAGAAAATTTGAAATTTCTTAACTAGTCATGATTACATACAAAGCTCAGCACGGTTATGGACCAGACCAAACCCCCTCAAGATATATTAAAAAGATAACTTAGACCCTAACTTTTGTTTAAAGTATAAAACTAAAACAATAGAGTAAATAGAATAAACAGTTAGAGAAACGTTGGCAATTGTTTTTTTTAAAACAAGGTTGGGACAATAGAAACAACCTGAATGGGTGAGGTCAGCTCCCAAAGAACCAGGATATTTAGTTTTAGCTTTCTGCAGTTGCTAGGGTCTTGAAGCTAGATGTAGAAACTCTTATTCCTCTTTGCTACAGCTAAAATCTGGGGCTTTCGTCTTGTTGCTAGAAATGCATGAGAGATCATTTGTTTTACTGAATTTGCCTTTGCCAATGGTGTGTTTATGGGGTGTTAATATATTGGAAGAGTATTAGTAGTTAATATAGCGATTATTTTAAGCTTTTCAATAAAGTTACAGCCATGCTAATTTTTAAAAGTTGTTCATTTTTGTACTATAGTTAAAATACAAGGTGTTTTTTTCCTTAATGTCAAGCAGTTTGACGAATCGAATTGCATCTGAAAGGCAATTCTTTACACTTATCTTCAAAATAAAAGTTGGGTTTACTATCTTAATATATTTTGAGGGGGTTTGGTCTGGTCCAAAAGACTGCAGAGTATTGTATGTAATCATGACTTGTCAAAACATGTTTTCTTTCTTGATTTGATACAGTTTTGTCTAGGTCCAATGATACATACACAGTTCAAATTAGCTTGATCTCCTTTGATTGAGAACATTCCAACGCATAAAAGAACATTCCAAGGCACAAACCAAAAAAAAATCCACATCACATTTAACGAAAGAAAATGTGCAAAATAGAGCAATACAACCTATAATGTTTGGAAACAGGCAGTTTCTAAATATATGTTAACTGCTTTGCCAAATATTCAAAAACTAAACTGATCCAGATTTAAAATGTACAAAACTAGATGTCACTTAAAAATATTGCTTCTACATTTAAAAGTCTTTCAATATAATAAGACAAAAGTTCTTTGTGTTAAGAGAGAAACTGCATTCCTAGTATGACTCTTAAGAATCTCCATGTTCTGATAACAATTTATTAATGTTGGAAGGGTTGGAATGATGCTCAGAAATTCAGAAAGACATGACATATTTAGTAATTAGTTGGTAGTTTATCCACTATTGGAAATGAAACAAATTCAGGTCCACTTTAATGAATGAGAGACCAATCTGAAATAGTCTCATGCACGATTATGTGATAACTAATTGGACTCAAAAGATGGCCACATCTATTCTGATTTACTTCCGAGAAAATATGGCATCGATAAACAAAAGGAAATGCTGAGGAAGCCCCTTGCTTGACAAACTACAAAACTGTGGAACACTGGCCAAAGATAAACTGGCCATGAAGCCAAGTAATGACGGAACATAACGCAACATCAGAGAAAGATAGTCTATGATCGCAAAGCCTTCCAAAATTTTGGATACATACAATTAATTGTTTATTCATTATTCATTGTTTCTTTAAAGGCAAGAGATCTTTTTTTTGAACATTAAAAAGATAGACTGATTTTTTTGAAATACTGAAATCCTTTGGAAACTTAGACGATTAGATATAATGTCCATAGTCTCTAACATGTAGAAGACTGAGGCTTACAATCAGAGTGCTAGAATATAAAAAGGGGAGAAATGTCAATACCTATACAAAGTTCTGGTCAAACTGCAAATGAAATACTATTCTATTCACCATACCTTAGAGCAAGGATATAGTGGACTTGAAAGGAGTGCAGCACAGATTCAACAAAATACAACCAGGAATCCAAAGCTTTAAATAACAAACGAGATTGCTTGAACTGGACTTGTAATTCTTGGAATATTAGATTAGATTACTTACAGTGTGGAAACAGGCCCTTCGGCCCAACAAGTCCATACCGACCCGCCGAAGCGCAACCCACCCATACCCCTACATTTACCCCTTACCTAGCACTACGGGTAATTTAGCATGGCCAATTCACCTGACCTGCACATCTTTGGACTGTGGGAGGAAACCGGAGCGCCTGGAGGAAACCCACGCAGACACGGGGAGAACGTGCAAACTCCACAGTCAGTCGCCTGAGACGGGAATTGAACCCGGATCTCTGGTGCTGTGAGGCAGCAGTGCTAACCACTGTGCCACCGTGCCGCCCATAAAATATAAAAAGGTTAAGCAGTAATTTGATGGAGGCTTTTAGAATTTTGAAAGGAACTGATAGGGGAGATACAAAGAAACCTTTACAGATGATCCCGTTGAATAGCAGGACAGAGTCAGAGACTGAATGACCTAGTGCTCCTATGCTGTTCTATAATGTATATGAAAGGTTTAAACCTATCTTCAGTTACCATTTACAAACTCTGTAATTATACTATATACTATAATTACACCAGATATCAAGCAAATTTGACTGCTAAAATTTCTTGACAAATGTACTTGCAATTTTATTAATACTTCTATAAAAGCAAAATGTACTCAATGCACAGAGTAGGCTTGGCCCTATTATATATTAATTATTGACTGGAACATGATATTGTCTTACTACACAGATATTGAGATGCTTATACTTAATTGAAGGTCAGTTTTTCAGACTTCAGTTATCTATTAAATCTATGAAAAAATAATAATGAGACATTCAAATGATGTGGGTCACTGTAAGATTTCATTTCATAACACTTTGCTAACGAGCAACAAGATTAAAAAACCTTTCCCATTGATGTTGATGGTTATCTACTGTTAGCATGCATTACTGCCAAATGTTAAATATTAAAAGGAGTTAAGTTAAAGAAAATTAATTGCACCCCAATCGTTCAACACTCATATAATGGCTTCTTTGACATGGTTATAGCAACATAATGATTAGAATTGAGGAGATTCAATGTATTTATGTAAAGAGATTCTTATGTAAAGAATTTGGTCACAATTTCTTTTCATCATGCTCAAACTGTGGTACAGTATTGGAGGTACCCGTTGTTCTGGTAACTTTCCCAAAAAATGATTCTTAGCCAATATCAACATGGAGTTTGCTGTCAGAGGAGAAATACATCACACAGCACAATACACACAGCCGAAAAACCCACACATTTAAACAGGGGTTAATACATACTATTTAGAAATACTAGCTCATTTCCTCACTCCAAAGATTAATTTTAGTAAACCTACTGCCATCCCAGTCAAGATCAAATGTTACTAGGACATGGATCAAACAACGGTCCATCAGTGTAAAGTGTTGTTTCATATATCTATTAAGTGTATGCTAAACCTGTCCAGTGCAGATAATTAGTGACTGCAGACAATAAACATAATGAAGTCATTATTTCAAGCGTGCACTCGCCAGATCACAATTTTGTATGAAAGCAAGAGGGCCAAAAAAATTACACATGGGCAAGTGAAGCAGCAGAGATTTTAATCCCAAAGTGTAACTGGGCTGGAAGTATGGTTGCAGGCAGGAAACTAAAATAGTTAAATAACTGACCCTTTGTGTGTAAAATATCCTTTCAGGCTGATGCAAATCCAGTAATGAAGTCAACTGTGTCACTACTTGAATGGCAATATTGGTGGAATGAAAATGTCAATATCAAAAGGAGTTTAGATGTCCTTTTCCCTTGAAGCACTTTTTAAACTCTCCAAGGAGGAGAGAATGTTACCCCATTCACCTTGACTTCGACCGGGGTGATCTAGATTGACCTCTGGAGCTGGAACGTGACCTCGATCTGGAAGTGGTAGAACTTCTGGTCCTGGACCTGCAATAAAATGGCAAATATTTTCCAATACCAAATTTAAATATAAGTTGCATAAAACTTGAAACTAGAAGAGACTCTTCAATTTCACAGACAACTAACTACCACCCACAAAAGAAATCAAAATTTACCCAATAATCAAACTGAGAAAATACAAATTAAATGATGGATTTTCCTAGGGGAAATAATCAAAATCATAACCATAATCAAAATCCAGACAAATCAAACTCTCAAATTCTTCACTTAACGTTTATAAAAAGAGCAAATGCATTTTTAAAATTAGTACATAGTGAATAGAGTCAGCTTTTTAAAAAGAGAGTAACACCAAAAATAGCTATCAAACATGAAATTAACATCCATCTGATATGTCTATACAATATAAAAACTCCAGAATGGCTTTTAAAGTAATGTATTTTCAATGCAACACCTCATTCTACTTCCTGTAAACAGGAATGATAGTTAAAATTAAATTAAAACTGTTTGATTTTCAAAGAAAAAACAGAAATGCAGTAATCTGTTCACTAATATGGGAAGAGCTATACTCAATGAGACTGTTGCTTTGTGGGTTTAGAAAAATAAGAAACAGGCAGCATTGGTTTTAATTTCTCACCCATTATTATTTTCACCAACGTACATTAGCTGCCATACAAGTTATTTCTGGATTTAAGTTTTAACAAAATTACTTAAAATTACTGTTAAAATTGTCAGTCTCATGGTCATTTAATACAGTTAAACTTCACTTAATTATATATTTTTCTCGATAAATTTGTGGCTAGCTTTATCTTAAATTTTCAAAACCACCGAATTTCAAATATTACAGTAAATTCTTAGTCTTGACTATTGTAAATCAGATTGCAAAATTATTAGAATTACTTATTATCATTTATATAAATAACTTGACAGAA
Organism: Chiloscyllium plagiosum; assembly: GCF_004010195.1. Lineage (NCBI taxonomy): Eukaryota > Metazoa > Chordata > Chondrichthyes > Orectolobiformes > Hemiscylliidae > Chiloscyllium > Chiloscyllium plagiosum. The sequence goes on from NC_057720.1 coordinate 53,663,468, forward strand.
CATGGGATAAAGGAAAATTTGAACCAAAATAGGAAGCCATCACAATAATTAAGAACAATATTATTCATTCAAAAGGATTGGGAACGTTTTCAACTAACCTAACCTCTAAAAAAATGCAGTTTACATCTGGGAACAAAGAGCCAAAGGATACCAGTTGATGAATGGAATTATCAGAAAGTAATATTTGAAAGATTGGCAAATTAGTTAGTCGGTTCCATTAATAATAGAAAAAAAAGACTATTGTTGTTGTATCATAAAAGTGTTTGTTCAATACTATTGCACATAGTACATTTCTCTGACCGCCAGTTAATGTGAGGATTATTAGCCATGAGAAAACACAGGGAATCAAAGATGATTTGACAATCAAAAGAAAATTACACTTGCGCTCCATAAAAGTGAGGATTCAAATTCAATCTTTCAGATTATGAAAAAGATTAGTATCATTGATCCAATCAAGTTGGCTCAAAAAAGAAAAGGGTGTGTAAAGGAAACAAAGGATAAGATAAAAAGGGGAGGCTAATAAAGGGAATATAAATATATGTGAAACTGAGTCTCATTTGCTCACTTTAACATTCTTAATTATACACAGGTGCTTGATAAAATATGAAGTGGAAGTCTTCCTTCTATAAGTATCTGAAGAGAAAAATGATTGAAGAATATGACAAAGCAGGTAATTGAGACTGCAAACATATCAGAGAGGACTAATTCTTAGAGTATCCTGACAACCCCAAATTAAATCTCAGAACTTTGGAAACAAATACATGTTTCAGTATCTAAAGACAACAAAATGGAAGCATTATGATTAAAGCTCTAGTTTTTGATCTTATGTTAACTGTAGAATACATTAGATATTATACTAATTTAGATGATTAGTAGAAGTAATCTAAAAGTCATCTCCTAAAGGAAGGAATGTAACTTCAGATGCAACACGACTCAAAACTTCATATCACATGAACAAACATTTAAAAGAAAGAAGTTAAACTGATACTGACATTTTGCCCGGTGTCACCCTTGACCTGTACCCGTTTACCTGGACCTTGAACTGGAATGAGCAGTGGAAGATGAAGAAGATCGAGATGAATGTGACTTGGAGCGACTCCTGCTTTTGGGAGGCTTCTTTTCATCTTCACTTGCATCGAGATTATACTTTGAGAGATCACCATCCTCCTCATCATCATCATCCTGAAAAGTACCATATAGTTATACATAGTGCATGAAATTGGATGCTCTTCACTTAATTTAACAAGTTACAATAAATAACATGTTCAAAGCAGTAGCTTTTTGTGATAGGTTGGCCTGCTCAAACAAAACAGCTCTGTGGGCAAACTACTTTCTAAACGGTGAGAAAATTCATAAAGCCAAAGTACAAAGGGATCTGAGAGTGCTAGTCGAGGATTCTCTAAAGGTAAATATGCAGGTTGAGTCCGTGATTAAGAAAGTGAATGCAATGTTGTCATTTATCCCAAGAGAGTTGGAATATAAAAGCACCGTTGTGTTACTGAGACTTTATAAAGCTCTGGTTAGGCCCCATTTGGAGTACTGTGTCCAGCTTTGGTCTCCACACCTCAGGAAGGACATACTGGCACTGGAGCGTGTCCAGCGGAGATTTACATGGATGATCCCTGGAATGGTAGGTCTAACATAAGAGGAACGGCTGAGGATCCTGGGATTGTATTCATTGGAGTTTAGAAGATTAAGGGGAGATCCAAAAGAAACTTACAAGTTAATACATGGCTTGGATGCTAGGAAATTGTTTCCGTTAGGCGAGGAGACTAGGACCCGTGGACACAGCCTTAGAATTAGAGGGGGTAAATTCAGAACAGAAATGCAGAGACATTTCTTCAGCCAGAGAGTGGTGGGCCTGTGGAATTCATTGCCGCAGAGTGCAGTGGAGGCCGGGACGCTAAATGTCTTCAAGGCAGAGATTGATAAATTCTTGATGTCACAAGGAATTAAGGGCTACGGGGAGAATGCGAGTAAGTGGAGTTGAAATGCCCATCAGCCATGATCGAATGGCGGAGTGGACTCGATGGGCTGAACGGCCTTACTTCCATTCCTATGTCTTATGGCCTTAAACTGGTCTGGACAGACTTCATGGCCGGTCAATAGTTATGACTCAGTTTAAAGGAGTCAGCTTTCCTTGATTTAATCTAAATGGAAACCCTAACTGATTCACAGCTGGCTGGCTTCAGGAAAAAACAAAAACAAACACAAATTAGGTTGAAACAACTATTATTTTAAAAGGAACAATTGCAATTTGACAAATTAATAATGCTATTTCTGGTTCTGTGAATTGCATGTTGTCTTCTTGATGTTCACTGCTTTGAAGTTCAAAAACGATCAAAGTAGATCCTTGACATAAGAAAGCTCTCAATGATAAGAGAATGTATCTTTCACATTATGTCCCTCTTCTCTTGCTGACCACATGGTCAGATGCATCTTTTTGACTGGTGAAGTTACTATGGCTTTTAAAAGTGTATTTTGCCTTTTTGCTTTTTAAAAAAGAGCTTATAAAAGGGAGAGGTGCCAAGCAGTGTTCACAAACCCATTAGAGTTAACAGTTTGTGAAGTCGTGCTTTTTCTTAAAAAGGAACAATAGAAGCAGCCTGAATGGGTAGGGCAAGCTCCCACTCAACCAGGATTGAGTTTTCATTTTCAGTAGTAGCAATTGCTGGATCTTAAAAGCTGGGTGGAAGCTGCAGAACATCCCTTCCTGCTACTTTCTCCTTCGAGTTTTCTTGACTTTTCCTCCTCCTGGAGCACAGATTTGCCTATAAGAATCTATTTTTTTGAACTTGCCTTTAGCTAAGGGTATGTTTATGAGATATATTGGAATAATACTGTTGTGTAGTAAAATAATCTATTATTCTGTTATGTTTTCAAAGAGTTAAATTATTCCAATTTCATGCTTTTTGTTGTATTTTAACTAAAGTGTATGAATAAACTGTTTTGCTTCAAATCTGCTAGTATGACCAATCAAAATGCATCTGAAATGTAACAACTGGCGCTTGCCATTAGAAAAGGAAAAAAGGTAGAGTCTAGCCTATCTAAATATATTGAGAAGGGTTTAGTCTAGTTTATAAACAGACTGCTCCAACAATCAATGCAGCAGTAGTTAGGAAGGTGAAATTAGTGTTACTCTAATTTCGTGCAGTGGTTTTATCTTTCATTGTGCTGCAGGTGCAATTTAAAATTATAGTTTATTTCCAGAAAGTGCCTTCAATAAATTTCTGAAGAAAAAATGTAATTCAGAAATGACAAAATAATTGATTAGCTTTGATTGAAAATGAAAACATGCACATTTTATAGCATCTCTTACACTCAGGAACCTTTAATGCACTAGTGATTAATGAATTACTTTTGTTGACGTACAGCAAGTCTTCTGCTGTTGAAATATAGATTTCGGTCTTGCCACGTGTCTGAGAAATCACTCATTTATTTCAAAAACTTTGGTTTTACGTATGCAACAACTTTTACTTATGTTGAGCTTTCACTGTGGCAAAATGCTCCAAGGTGTTTTAAAATAAAAATATTTGATGAATTATTGAGATTATGAGGCACATATTCAGTTACTACATAGTCAGTCGTATTACATATTTCTCAAGTACTCAGTACAGTTTAGTAGAACAGCTTGACATTTTTTTTAAAAAATCTTATGAGCAGTTAAGCTTACAACTAATTCAAGACTACCGTTCATTATTGCGTGTGCTCAAATTCATTAGCTGGTTAATAAGCCTGTCTGGCAGTTAAAAGTCAAAATAACTAATTTCTAGTTTTTGAAATAAATGGATAGTTTAGTTCAAAACAATTACGAAACCTAAATTTAACTAAATAATGTCCAGTTTCCAGGTAACATAACCTTCATGCTCAAATATGCAAATTGGGAAAATAAATCCATGACGACTGAAGTGTTTATTTTACTGACTTAAGTCTAGTATCGAGTGAAACATGTGCTACGAATGACAATAACATTATGTTTGATTCCGGAACTCCCTGCAGAATGTCCAGAAACTAGTCAAGTCTAGGTCATTAGAATTGTGAGCTAACTTACAGCAGTGATCTCAGGCAGTAAATCTGAAAGCTATAGAGTGAAACCACAGAAACATTTTGTTTGCAGCTGTAACAAAAACTCAACTGTCATTGTATGGAGATGCCAAGTGAAAAAGGACCTCTTGTAAAGCAAGATTTATTTCACAAAGTCAAAAGGATAGCATGTGCTCAGTCATGGACAGTAGCCTTTTCTAAAAAATAGGGTTTACTTTATGAACAAAATACTCTCAACTAAAATCTTTTAATAGAGTATAATCCCAAATACTAAGTCTATAATATTTTCTCTTCCGAGGGGACACTTTGTTTCCATTGAGTTGCACTTGAATTGTCAAATTCCCACAGTGAGACATGAACTCATTCACTGGATGATTAGCCCAAACCAATGGATCAGTGGTGTAGCAACATTGCTTGAAAAGGAGCCAATGTAGATTAGTAAATACAGGGCATGGGATGTTCAGTGAAAGGAATTTGCAGTGAATTAAGACATGGGCACTTTGGGGTATCCTCACTGTATGGAGGGTAGAATGTGGGAGAAAAGTCAGTTATGTATTGGAATTGTAGAGTTAGAGGCAGCAAAGGCAAGGATGAGAGTTTCAGCAGCATATGCAGTAAGGCAGACACAAAAGTTAAATGATCTGCATGGCCATAGTGATAGCACAAATGTGACACTAAGAATGTAAATTAATTGACTCAATTTGAGGTTACTGCCAGGAATAGGATGGAGTCAATATTTAGAGAACCGAATTTGGAGCAAGAACTGGCTTCAGTCTTTCCAATATCAAGCTGAAAGGAATTCATACTCATCCAACACTGGATATCAGATAAACAGGAAAAGGGCAAGTCGGTATCGAGGGAACATCAGCCAGCAGTTAAGGACTCAAAAGTCAGGGGTCAGAGAGATGTACAGCACAGAAACAGACCTTTTGGTCCAACTCATCCATGCCGACCAGATAACACAACCCAATCTAGTCCCACCTGCCAGCACCCGGGCCATATCCCTCCAAACCCTTCCTATTCATATACCCATCCAGATGCCTCTTAAATGTTGCAATTGTACCAGCCTCCACCACGTCCTCTGGGAGTTCATTCCATACACGTACCACCCTTTGTGTGAAAAAAGGAAAGCACGGTGGCACAGTGGTTAGCACTGCTCCCTCACAGCGCTAGAGACCCGGGTTCAATTCCCGTCTCAGGCGACTGACTGTGGAGTTTGCACGTTCTCCCAATATCTGCGTGGGTTTCCTCCGGGTGCTCCGGTTTCCTCCCACAGTCCAAAGATGTGCAGGTCAGGTGAATTGGCCATGCTAAATTACCCGTAGTGTTAGGTAAGGGGTAAATGTTGCGCTTCGGCGGGGCTGTGTGTACTTGATGGGCCGAAGGGCCTGTTTCCACACTAAGTAATCTAATCTAATCTAATCATACCAATGCCTTCTTCACTATCCTACTTACCTGCGACTCCACTTTCAAGGAGCTATGAACCTGCACTCCAAGGTCTCTTTGTTCAGCAACACTTCCTGCTAAGATTTGCTTTCACAAAATGCAGCACCTCGCATTTATGTAAATTAAACTCCACTGCCACTTCTCAGCCCATTGGGTCAAGATCCCATTGTAATCTGAGGTAAGCTCCTTCACTGTCCATTACACCTCCAATTTTGGTGTCATCTGCAAACTTACTAACTATACCTCTTATCCTCACAGCCAAATCATTTATATAAATGACGAAAAGTAGTGGACCCAGCACCGTCATTGTGGCATTCTGCTGGTGACAGGCCTCCAGACTGAAAACTAACCCTCCACCACCACCCCGTCTTCTACCTCTGAACCAGTCTGTATCCAAATGGCTAGTTCTCCCTGTATTGCATGAGATCTAACCTTGCTAACCAGTCTCCACACTTAAACTATCTAAACCCTGAAAACACTATGGCAGTCCCATTCGATGTTTGGCAAGTTAAAATCGCCTACCATAATCACCCTATTATTCTTACAGATAACAGAGATATCCTTACAAACCTGTTTCTCAATTTTACGTTGACTAATAGAGGTCTATAATACAATCCCAATAAGGTGATCGTCCCTTTCTTATTTCTCAGTTCAATGCAAATAACTTCTCAGTGTATTTCCAGCAATATCCTCCCTCAGAGCAGCTATAATGCTATCCCTTATCAAAAACGCCACTCCCCCTCCTCTCTTGCCTCCCTTTCTGTCTTTCCTGTAGCATTTGTATCCTGAAACATTAAGTTGCCAGTCCTGTCCATCCCTATAATTTCTATAATTGCTATGATATCCCAGTCCCATGATCTTAACCATGCCCTGAGTTCATCTGCCTTCCCTGTTCGACCTCTTGCATTGAAATAAATGCAGCTTATTTTATCAGTCCTATCTTGTTCTGCTTTGTCCATGCCTGCCCTGACTGTTTGATTCATTTTTTTTTCTCAACTGCACCAGTCTCAGATTGATTTCTTTCCTCAGTATCTCCCTGGGTCCCACCCACCCACCTTACTAGTTTAAATCCTCCCGAGCAGCTCTAAGCAAATCTCCCTGCCAGTATATCTGTCCTTCTTGTACAGGTCACTCTACCCCAGAAGAGCTTCCAATGATCCAAAATGTGAATCTTTCTCCCATACACCAGCTCCTTAGCCATGCATTCATCTGCTCTAACTTCCTATTCCTACCCTCACTAGCTCACTGCCCCAGGAGTAATCCAGATATCCTACTCTCAAGGATGTCTTTTTTAAATTCCTGCCTAACTCTCTATATTCTCTATTCAGAATCTCATCCTTTTCCCTTCCTGGTGGTGAATGTAGAATTGAGTGCTATCAGCTTTTTTAATGAGGGGGGGGGAGCTTAGTGGTGTTATCATTGGACTATTAATCCAAAGATCCAGGTAATGTTCTGGGGGGGACTTTGATTCAAATCCCACCATGACAGACGGTGGAATTTGAATTCAAAAAACATCTAAAATTAAGAATCTAATGATGACCACGGATCTACTGTCGACTGTCAGCTAAAAACCCATTTTATTTTCTCACGACCTTTAGTAAGGGAAACTGGCATCCTCACCTGATCTGGCATACATGTGACTCCAGACCCACAGCAATGTGGCTGATCCTTAACTGTCCTCTGGTCAATAAGGGATGGAGAATAAATGCCCACATGCTGTGCATGAATAAAAAATAACTGTGAAAGCTTTACATTGTGCCTTTTGGATGATGTCACCAGGTGCAGCATGCACATGGGAAACAGGACGGGCCTGAAGTACAGACTTGGAAGATACCAGAGGCAAGGTTGCAGGTAAAGGAAGTGAAGCAATCGTAAAATGATTCTCTGGCTACACAGTTAGATAGACACTAATAAAAAAAAATAGGTGTAAGGTGCCCATTTTTGAATGCAAGCCCTATATAATACACATACTGCTATCCCTCATCTTTGCAATGCTAGAAAGAATCCACAGTGTGGAAGAGGCCATTCAGCAGCACCCCTCCAAAGAGAATCCCACCCAGACCTTACTCTATCTCTGTAACCCCACATTTATAATGGCTAATTCACCTAGACTGCACATCCCTGGACTCTATGGCCAATCCACCCAACAATATTCACAAGCAACCAATCATTTTAAAGAAACAGACTTGACAGCATGATACAGGAGATATGGAACAAAACCCATTGCCTTGGAATGAATCTGACAGATCAAACATTAAGCATCAAGGGCCATCAGAGTGAACATCAGAACAGCTTTGCTTAACGTAACTCCACTGCACGGACCCATATAGAAGCTGCTTAAGGAATAATGAACTTCGGAATACCACCAGCAAACAGATTTTAGATACACACTGGAGATAGTACACAATTTCTTTTCCCAATTTCATAACCTCCTTTTCACTACAACAATGATTTTATTACCTGATTAAAATACCGATTTACATCATACTTTCAAGGATAAACAAACAAACAAACAAGCAAACAAACAGTCAGTAAGTAAGTCTCAGATTCTTTCCCCCTTAAGTCTTTTAATAAAAAGAGGTCAATAATGCGAGCGCAAGATTTTAAGTTGTAAAATTTAAATGCAACAGTGCCATTTTCACAAAAATACTTCAACACATTAAACACATGTTGTATACACAATTACAAAATATGTGCAATTATAAAAGGTTAAAAGTAGGACAAGAATGATACTCACATCAAGTTTGTACTTGGAGAGATCCCCATCCTCATCATCATCCTCATCATCTTTTTCGCTTTCAATTTCTTCTTGCAAGATGGTTTTGGGTCCAACTGGCTTTCCACGGAATTTCTTTTTCTTCCTTCCAAACTAGTTTATGAAAGTATACAGGTTTCTAAATGCTTCCATGTTGCCTTCAACTTGAATTTTGCAATACTTATAACTTGATTAATAAAAAGCAGTTTTGAAACTATGCAGTAAATGAAATTAGTCATTGATTGATTACAAGCACACTTACCATAGATCAATTAACTGTCCATAACAAAATACTAAATAATGCAAGTTTTATTTAGTCTTTAACTTCCAGTGAGCCTGGGACAGATCATGTGTACTGATCTTTTTATTTTATGGAAAAAAAATAAGTGTCTGTTGAACAATTTGAATTGTTTCTTTAAAGCTTTCCCAGTTTATCTAATGCCATACACATATGCAATTCAAGTTTTAACTTAAAAGCTTTAAAAAGCTTTTAAAATATAAAAGGCCTTTAAATTTAATGAGGATGGTAAAAAGCAGAGAAATGCAGACTTCAAGTGAAATTAGTAAAATAAAAAGGTCAGAGGTTTGAGACACCAGAGACAATACAGAAAGGAGATAAGAAGCTACCTGTTTATTCTGAGTAGATTATTATAGAACATAGAACATAGAACATAGAAGAATACAGCGCAGTACAGGCCCTTGGGCCCTCGATGTTGCGCCGATCCAAGCCCACCTAAACTACACTAACTACACTATTGTTGTTATAAAGCAAAAACAAAAGAACTGATGGTATTGTTTTGGGTCTAAGCCAGCTTTAGGGAATAGTGACAAATCAATGGCAAATATATTTCCATTTTAAGCAAATTGGAAAAGTTACATCTGAGATGCTTCAATTTGTAATAGCTTTAGAATCAGCTATGATTTAATACCACTAGGTGCAAGCTTTTGCATTAATGCAGAAGTTCTCAAAGTTTTTTTTAAATAAGCCCTCCTTTGGAGACTTACAGCCCCAATTTAACATAACTTATTCTGTTAACCCAAATAAGCTGAAAAAATTCAACTCCGTTGATTTTACAAACTCGGAGAAAAGAAACCGACATACTTTCAAATGGACAAAGTGCCTTCAGTTATGGAATTAAGAGCCTCGAAGATCTCTTAGGGGCCTCTTATGTAATCAGATGGCATCAAAATGCTTTTCACCACAGTCAGCCTTTCATAGCTGGATGCGGTGCATTATAGGACATAGGAACTTAAAACACCAGAAGCCATTCAGCTTGCTGTCCCTCCACCGAATCCTTGAAAAGTCGTCCTGCTAACTTTCACATTCTCAGTTTCAGACTTACCCGTAAAATTCCACATCAAATACCTGCTCAAGTCCCATTTGAAATTTATGGAATCAACTGCAACCATATTAACAGGTACTACACTGTATTCTTTTACTAACAGAGTCAAAACAAATTTTCTTCATTTCGCCTCTAGATCTTTTGTTCATGATTTTCATCCCAAGATCTCTACGTTGGACCCCAATTTCCAGGAGTACATGCTCTCATCACCAACTACCCCACCCCATTCCACTGGCCTTACGAGGCCATCTTACTACCTTGTAATTTTGCATCAGTACCTGTGCGTTTCATTGAGATCAATTCCAATTTTTCAAATTTCATCTCTGGTGTAATCCTGGTAAACCTGCTGTGCATGCCAAGGCTTTTATACCTTTCCTTGAATGAGGTGCCCAGAAGTCTACACAATTCCTCAAATGATGTATAGGTAGTGGAGGATTCTGCGACAAGGGTAATCAGTTACAATCCATAAAAAAAAAGGTCTAATGGTTATTTCTAGAATTGGGAAGATCTGCTCTGTGGTAACCTACATAATTCACCTCAATTATTCAAGGCTGCACTAGTGGCTCTCATTTTTGACCAACATTCACCTGCGCCATTACACGGATACATCTTCCTTACTCCAACAGCTTGTGAATGTCAGTACAGTCCTTCTTGGAGGTCAAAGTTCCTGATACTTTAAATACAATTCTTCAAACTATCCAATACTTGATTGTTAAAATAAAAGCAGCTAATTGCAAGCAAGATTTTCCTTAGCTGGAGGTCAGACCTTGGTCTGAAAGCCACAATGTATGTAAACAAGCACACTGTGTTAACTAGCTTTATATTAGAGACATTTTAGGAAACAATTCTATTTTTCAAGTCTTACCTCATCATATTCATCATCAGATTCTTCACGTTCAATGTACTCAACATTTTCTCTTTCATTAAATCCACCTCCATATCCTATCAGGAATGAAATGATCACCATTTTAAAAATATTCTAATCAAATGTAGTTCAAGAATTAAGGTAACAAAAAGTGCATTCCAAATAGTGGAGTTAATTAGTAGATTCTGCACATCAAGTCTACATTTAGACAATGTAACTATAAAATCCCAGGTTATGAATCAAATATGCACAAAAACAAAATTATTCTAAATAAAATCATGTGACAATTACACAAGTTAGTCTGTAAATGAAGGTAAACCTTACTTACATGAACTTTCTCAAAAGAAGTGTTTAAGGTTATGAAGTATGGCTAATTTAAACATCCAAATTGCATTCACAACAATACATGCATGTGAATCTAATTATATCCATTAACATGTAATCAAAGGTATAGCTGCTACAAAACAAGCATGCTAACTAGCTCCAAATTGCTGGCACTAGATCACACACCAACACTTGACATTAGCACTCTATAAAATGTCCCGATTACAGAGAGGTTGAATCTAACACTCTTAGAAGAAAATGAGGCATCCCTTGGACCCAACTCAACCAGGCATCCCTAACACTACTGGCCATTTGAAGAAAATCTCAACTCCACTTGACAAACAAGTAGCAGCAATAAAAGTAGGACAAAGACTAGGAACTCTGCAGAGAAGAACATGCCTCCTTACCCCGCAGTCTGTCCATCATCCACAAAGCACGAAAAGAGTGTGATGGAATACTCCCCTCTTGCTTGGATGTTTGAAGTTTCAACACCACAAGAAGCTTGACACTATCCAGGACAAAGCTATCTGCTTCAGTGGCACCACATCCACAAGTATCCACTCCCTTCACCACTGACATTTAATAACAATTGAGAGTACCATTAAGAAGATGCAGTGCAGAAATTCATCTGAGACAGAGAACATAAGCATCAGAGCCACAGGAACACCACCACCTGAATGTTCCCCTCCAAGTCACCTACCATGCTGAACTTAGAAATATATCATTCCTTCATCGTCGTTGGGTCAAAATCCTGGCATTCCCTCCCTAATGGTATTGTGGGTATAACCATAGCACATGGAGTGTAGCGGTTCAAGAAAGCAGCACATTCTCAAGGGCAACTAAACACAGGCAATTAATGCTGGCCAGCCAGCAACACCCACATCCCACAAGAGAATAAAAAAGTGATCCATAATGCTGCCAATGATCCATATGTTCCAGCAGTGGTGGAGGGAGTGAATGGAGAGAGTGATGAATGGCATGCCAATCAAATAGGCTGTTTTCCTTGGATGGTGTTAAGCTTTTTGAATCTTGTTGGAACTGTATCCATCCGAGCAAGTAGAAGGCTTTCTATCACACTTCTGATGTGTGCCTTGTAAATGCTGGACAGACACAAAAGATGGGAGGCGAGTGACCATCACTGAATTCTTGCTTCTGACTTGCTCTTGTAACCATAGTTGTATTTCTGAAATGGTAGATCCTGTTTGGTTTCTGGTCAATGCTAACTCCTAGGACATTGGTGATGGTGTATTCAATAAAACTAACAACAGTGAATACCAAGGAGAGATGGTTAGATTTTCTTGTTAGAAATGTTCACTTCCTAACAAGTGTATAATTATAAATTGTTAGCTTCCATTTATCAATCCAGAAATATTGTTAGAATGCTGTCAGACTCCACAGCTGTGACATTATCCAGTGCTCTTCAGCCATTTCTCAGTATCACATGGATGAATTGAAATGGTTGAAGATTGGCACCTGTGATAGAGACCAAGATGGATCAATCATTTGGCATTTCTGGCTGAGGATGGATGTAAATGTTTCAGCCTTTTGCACGAAGGATGGGGCTTCATTCTCCTGCTAATTACTTAACTACCCATCATTCATGACTGAATGAGGCAGGACTGCAAAGCTCAAATCTTTTGGTCTTTGAATTGCTGAGCCTATCCTATATTGCTAATACTTACATTTAGCGTGCAAGGAGCCCTGTGTTGAAGTTTCACTAGACTGACACCTAATTTTTAAGTATCGCTGTTGCTGCTCCTGGCATGTCACCCTGTACTCTGGCTCAATGAAGAGTTGATTACTTGACACTAATGACAGAATGGGTGACAGGGATATGCTAGGCCATGAAGTTACAGACAGTGCTTCTATACAACTCTGGGGTGTTCATGGTTCATCATGGTTTCAGAAGATCTGCCAGCTTTGCTCAAAACCTATCCCATTTAACACAGAAGTAGTAACATACAACAGACAGAGTGTCCTCTGTTTGATGACTGGACACCATCTCCACAAGGAGATGATAGTGGTCACTTCTATCAATACATCCTTTAGAACGCATCCAGCTTAGTCCGTATTGGTACTACTAAAACGCTCAGTAATAGATAATAAAGTCTTCATCCAGAGTACATTCAGCATCCATGTCACCTCAGTGCATCTTTTGATTGGTATTCAATACGAAGGAGCACCAACTCATCAGCTTGGGAACAGGCAGAGATCAAGTGAGTGATAACCAGCAGCGTACTTCCTTTCCCATGTTTGAAATGAAACCATGTGATTTCACAGGGTCTTGAGCCAATGTTGAGGGCTCTCAAAGCAACCAGTCTATGCCGAACATAACCCTGAGCTAAACTAGCCCCACCTGCCTGCTCCTGGCTCACATCCTGCCAAACCTTTCCTATTCATGTACTTATCCAAATGTCTTTCAAATGTTGTAATCATAACCACATCCACCACTCTCCGGAAATTCATTCCACACTCAAACCTCCATGTAAAACATTTGCCCCCATGCCTCTTTTAAATCTTTCTCCTTTCACCTTAAAGATGTGCCCCCTGGTTTTGACATTCCCCATCCTAGGGAAAAGAGAACTACCATTAACTCTACCTATACCCCTCATTATTTTATGAACTTCTATAAAGTCACCTCTCAACCTCCTATACTCCAGTGAAAAAAAATTTCAGCCATTCGTTATAATTCAAACCTTCCGTATCCAGCAACATCCTAGTAAATCTCTCGGAACCCTCTCCAGCTTAATGTATTTCTTACGACTGGACGACTAGAACTGGACAGAGTATTCCAGAAGAGGCCTCACCAATGACCTGTACAACCTCAAAATGATTATTTTTTTTCCCCAACTACTATATTCAAAGGACTGAGCAATGAACGTAATACGTGCCAAACACCACCTTAACCACCCTGTCAATATGTGAACACAAAGTTTAAAGAATTATGTGTCTGCACCCCTCAGTCCCTCTGTTCTACAACACTATCCAAGGCCCCACATTTAATTGTATAAACCCGACCCTTGTTTGTTGTACCAAAATGCAACACCTCATATTTATCCAGACTGAACTCAATCTGCTATTTTTTAGCCCATTGACCCATTCAAGCAAGATCCTTTTGTAATCTTAGAAAATTTTATTTTTTTTAAAAACTGTCTGCTAGGCCACTAATTTTGGTGTTGAATGCAAAGTTACTAACCATGCCTTCTGAATCCTCATCCAAAACATTTATATAAATGACCAACAAAAGAGGACACAGAACCAAGGCCTGTGGAACACTGGGGGCAACATTGTGAAATATTCTAGATGTACAGTACTAACATATAAACTGTAATTTCTTATTTCTCTACAACCACAAAATAAGTGAGTGTCCCCAAATGGTTCATGCTTTACTCAAGCCTCTCCCACTATCAACTTAACTTTCTACTTGTTTCTCCCTCATGCATTTGTCTAGCTTCCTTTTAAAAGCATCTATACTACTGCCTCAGCAACTCTACAAGTTTCACACATTCAATCTAATCAGCAAGTTTCTGTCTTAATGGATTCATTGGTGGCCACCTTTTATGTACCCAGCCTGTGCAATATTTCTCAATACACACATCCTCTCAGCTCTGGCATAATCCTTTCAAATCTTTTCTTTTTCAGCTTTCTTCAGGATGCCCATATTTCTTTTGTATTAAGGCAACAGAACTATGCACTATTCCTAAACCACAATTTAACCAATATGTTCATCAGAATTCCTCAATTTTTGGATTCCACTCTTCCAGAACTGAACCCTTTAAATGTTGGAAGTCTGTTTCAACAAACAATCAATCAGCCCTAAAATAAAAACTAAAACTGGAGAACTTCAGCAGATCTGTAGAGAGAGGAACTCCGCTTCAGAGAATAGTGATACTGAACTCAAGAGTTTCTCTCTTGACAGATGCTGGCAGACCTGCTGGGATTCACGAGCACTTTGTCTTTCTATTTCAGATTTCCAGCATACGCAGTAGTTTGCTTTCGTTGTAATTAATCAGCCCTGTTTGACTACATGGCATGATGTGTGAAAAACTAAGTGTCAAGTGGCATCCAGAATAAAGCCTCTAAACTTTTATTTCACAAATGGGTCAAGTTTCAAGTTATATTGAATTTCAATCTTTTTTAAAAAAATCAAACTGAACTTGATAATAATCAACTCGATTCAGATCTGAACAATAGTCAACTAGAAATTTCATGAAATGGCTTTTAACAACAGTATAAACACCTATCATGCATTCAAATCTTACCAGTCCTTTCTTCTAATTTGGCATATTTAGGAGTGTTACACATGTTGCACTCTGATCTTCGTGCCCAATTCACATTCCCACAGCTAGAAATTAAACAACTGAAATCAGTATCAGAATATATAGACTGTGCTTCTTTTCACATGTGAAATTGAAAATCAAAAAAAGCAGATAGCTAAGAATGCTAGTGTTTTTCTAAAGTTAAATTCAGCTCAACACTCAATACAGAGCTTTTCTTTCAAAATAAAACCGTTTGCCTATGGTCTGCAAAGGTCCTTATCTTTTCTTATGATTCACCCTGAATACTCTATATATAATCAAGAAATCAGAATTACTGTGGTGCTCTCATTTTGACTAATTAGTATTTAAGATGGAAAATTTTCAATCGAAGAGTTCACATTGCATTATAGACGATAACCTTACGTTTTACACTGCCAATCGTTGGCACTGAAAAGGCCACGGCTCTTTTCTGCAAGAGTTTTTCCAATTTCTGTTCCTCCAGCCTTCATGAGTTTAGCTTCACATGTTCTTTCTAAAACAAAAGTAATAAAATACTACAATCAAGTGATACCATAATGATTTAAAATAATTTTTTAAATCATAAGGTCCAGGTTAGCATGCTGCCACATGCTATGAGGAGATGTGTTTAGAAAACTAAATTAAGTAAGATGTAAATATGAATTTTACATTCAATCATACTATTTATCACTTGGGTAAAAGGTGAAGACAAATTAATTCTTCAACAGCAGCGAGTTTAGCCAGTAATGTGAGCCATGTAAAGATAGGTTCGGGTTAACTGATCTCAGCTGGGTTGGTGTTACAAATTTATGCGCCTGGAGCCAATAATCTCGCCAGCTCAGACTCCAATCTTTTTCAAGTTGAATAGCATGAACCAGAAATTGTAGCAAGCTTTCTCAGTATTCTGCACGCGCACTATCAAGTATGCATCGATGCGCACATATCTTTTCAGTAAGAGGTCTGAGAAACTGTCAAGCAAGACAAGTCTATTTATAGATCAACAAATTAACTTATTTCGAATGAAAACCGATTGAACAGAACTGTTTTTCAGCATTTTTTTTAAAATTGCGCACGCTATCATACAGTGAATTTTACTATTATGAAAGAAATTCACTTTGCAAGTTGGTATTTCCTAAATTAGTTGGTAGCATCATTTTTTTGTGGACCACAGACGTTAACAGCATAACATCCTTGAAACAGTCATTCACTACAGAAATAGTGACAGCGTCTGGCTTCTAAAGGCATAGAAACTTTACACGAGAAAAGAAAATGGTTGATCTCTAAGCTCAGTTTCCTTTGATCAGAGGTCAAAGTTAACATCTTGACCAAGTGCCCTTGTCTCACTTGATGCATGTATCCATGATTACTATAGACTCTCTGTAGAATGGAGTGAAACCCAAATGAAGATTAATTGTTCAAACTGCTACATAAAATGCTCAATGACTCATTATTACTATTGTGATGTGTCATATGATTTTATCACTGTCCTAATCCAACAGCATAAATGCTTTAAACCCAACAATTAACCATGAGTTACTTCAATCCAGAGCTCAGTCCTTTGCTGTGCACAGTGTTCATTAACGATCTAGATGTGAACGCAAAACATTTGATTAGTTAGCCTGCAAATGACGTGAAAATTGGTTGCATGATAAATAGTACAGGGGGAAAGCCTTAGACTGTAGGACAATCCCGACCGGCTGCTCAAATTGGCAGATCAATGGCAAATGGACTTTAATCCTGAAAAAGGAGGACTAACAAGGCAAGACAATGTACAATGAATGGTAGAACCCTAGAAAGTACAGAGGATTAGAGGGACCTTGGCATGCATGTTCATAGATTCATGAAGGCAACAGGACAGGTGGATAAGGTAATTAAGGAGGCATGTGAGATCGGTGCCTTTATTAGTCGATGCATTGAATTCAAGAGTTATCATGGAGCTCTACATGGCATAATTTAGGTTACAGATGGGGTACTGTATGTGGTTATGGCCATAATGCTATAGTTAGGATGTGATTACACAGAAAAGAATGCGGAGAAGATTTATCAGGATATTCCTTGGGCTGGAGTGCCAAGTTATAAGGAAAAATTGGATAATCTGAAGTCTTTTCCCCTGAGAGCAGAGAGGACTGAAGGGGGACCCAAAGGTGTACAAAATTACAAAAGCATAAATGCAGCAGACAGAAAACAACCTTCCTCCTCAGTATAGGGATCAATTACTAAGGGGAATAGGGTAGATATAAAGGTAAAGCACAGGAGATTTTAAAGGGGATTTAAAGAATAATATGTCACGCAGATAGTGGTGAATACCTGGAATTCCTCAGCCTGAATGGAGGTGAGGTGGGAACCATCACAATTTTAATAAATATTTAGATGATCACTTGACATGTCAAATCATAGAAGGCCATGGCCAAATGATAGAAAATGGGGCTAGAGTAGATTGATGCTTGATGGCCAATGGACACAATGGGGGTGAAGGGTGTTTTTCCATGCCATGATACTGACTAATTCATAGACTCATACAAAAGGCATAAAAATTTGCAGATAAAGTGTGCCTTCATAACATCAAAATCCCCAAGCATTTATACTGCAAATGAAGGCTGTGCAACCCATCATGCCTACGCCAACTCTTTGGTACAAGTATCCAACTAATTCACTTCCATTACTCCTTACTCATGGCTCTTTAGGTTAGTTTCTTTCAAATACTTGGATCATCTTTATGAGAGTGCCCCCTGGCTGTCTAGCCTCAGTCACTGACAACAGTGGCTCTAATCATTGAACAATTCCATCAAATCTTCACAAGCTAAATTACATTTTCACAGATTTCTAAATCTGGTGCCCAGAACTGAACATAGAATGTCAGCCTTGGCCTAATCATGTTAGATTAGATTAGATTCCCTACAGTATGGAAACAGGCCCTTCAGCCCACCAAGTCCACACCAACCCTCCGAAAAGCAACCCATCCAGCCCCACTCCCCAATCCCATATTTACCCTTGACTAATGCACCTAACACTATGAGCAATTTACCATGGCCAAATCACCCGACTTGCACATCTTTGAATTGTGGGAGGAAACTGGAGGAAACACTGGGAGAATGCGCAAATTCCACACAGTCACCCAAGACAGGAATCAAACCCAGGTCCCTGGTGCTGCAAGGCAGCAGTGCTAACCACAGTGCCGCCCACATCTTTAAAATAGTTAGTTCTGCTATAATACAGTAGTTCTGTTCTCATGCAATTCAATGATAAGAAAATCTCGTAATAGCGGCATTATTTAAACTAATGGGGCTGGAATCATGTCATAACCAATATTTTAAAAGCTTGCACTTTGGGAACAGCGTCCACAATTTGTCAAGCACGTTATAGAAATTCACATTAATGAATGACTGCACCTTCCTTATTCCTAAGCTCATCATTGTGAGAGACAGAAGAAAATTGGTATAGTTGCTATAACTATGCACTCAAATACTGAAGCAAGGAGAAGCTGAGAGGACTAAATCTATCTTTATTATAGGTTTAAAAAAGTGAACAGAAACACAAGTTAAACTAATGAAAAATATCGAGATGAACAAAATATTTATCTGGGAGAATAAACACAGAACCAGAGATCATGTAGAAAAGTGCCCAAGCTATTGCATGGTTAGAAAATGTCACAAGACAATGGATATGTGGAACGTGCTCCCAAAAGATATATGATTTAAATCCAACATGCACCTTTAAAAAGTTGAGAAGTAGGATCAATGTTTGCAGTAATATAGCGTTACTTGATTTCCCTCATCGCAAGAGGACGAAAGTTAGAATAGAAGGCACAAGAAATTTCTTTACACAGAATTGAGCTGAGGAAGGAATAATTTCTCAGTGTTAGTGTGAGAGGCAGAAATATTCAAGGTTAGACTGGCTAAGTGGATGAAGGAAATGTGGTTGAAGAGATATTAAAGAAGTGAGCAAATGGGATTAGAAACACTGACTTGAACCAAGTTGGCAAAATGGTTTACGTCTATGTTGTGACTTATCTAGTTCCATAGATGCCAGCATTACCTAATCAGTTAATTAAAACTCAAAGACGCAGTTTTGAAGACTATGATGGAACAATTGTGTGCATAACATTTGGAAATGCTATATCCAAGCAAGTAGGGGATCAAATTTGAACATTTTGCCCAGTGAAAAATAGCCATCAGTAATGTACAATTAAGGCTCACACATATAAATACTAATCACCAAAACAAAAGTACTGCAAGCTGTCCAAAAAAAAAGTGTAACAATGTGGCTGAATTTAATGCAGCAATCTGAATAAATCTGGCACCACTTACCTTTCCCACATCTGTTACAATTTGTTCTTCTTGCAAAGTTGACATTTCCACATCTAAGAGAAAAGTGTAAAAACTATGGATGAACAACATATTTCCAAAGAAACATTAATTCAGGAATCAGTATTATTCATTTCAATGGTACTTTAGATGCATTCGGTTTAGAAGTACATTATTATATTTCTTCCAGTATTAAGACTATTAAGTATGCAGAATATATTTCTCTATAACTAGATAGTTTTAGCTATACACAGAAAAATGTTTAAAAGCGTATTTTTCTAGGAACATCCATTGATTTGTAAATATGGCAAGCAACTTTGTTACAACAATATTATACTATTTTATACAGAAAATAATAAAAGGCAACAAATAACTCCCTCCAGTAAACATTTTATGTTCTGAAATTAAAATTCAAAAAATAGTCCAATCAATTTAATGCCAGTTTTGAAAATAAAAATTTCAACTGTCTCTCTCTATAACAGAGTTCTGAGGAAGGGTCACTCAACCCGAATCCTGAACGAACTTCTCTCCACACATGCTGCCAGATCGGCTGACCTTTCCCAGCAATTTCTGTTTTTACTTCCGATTTACAGCATCCACAGTTCTTCTGGTTTTTATTTAGTGTGATTAAAAAGTTTGTCAAAATAAGTATTGCTGAAAAAGAGACATGCCGTTGAACCTCATCTTTTTATCATCAGCATGGATGCAGAAATGTCAAATTTCAAAAAGGCAATAACAATTAAACTGCATGCGAAAAAGGGTACTGACCACTACTCTGGAAAATGCACCAGGTTCTCACCCATGCTATTGCTTCACTCAGAGGAGAGGACTCTGTAGTAAGTGCCAATTTCGCAGTTGGGCTTGCAATACAATTCTTAGCACACTTGCTGCCCAATCATGGGAATTACATGATGATAGATATTATATTGAGTTTTGTAAACATGGGCTGGTTGAGTGCGGTCAATGCTCTACCTACTGTTCAGTATATGGATAAAACACAAATTGACAAAACAATGACAGTCAAAACTCAGTCCAAGTAGTCTCTGTTGGAAAAAAAAATGAGAAAATATAAATTAGGAGTGATAGAAGAACTTTCCAGTTTTGAAAACAAGTGTTTGCATGGTGATCTTACTAAAGCGTGCAACACAGTAAATAGTACAGAAAACACAAGTGGAAGCATTATTGGAGACAGTAGAACAAGGGGGTCAAATCTTCCAACAAGAGGTTGACTTTGGCCAAGTATCAGCTAGATTGAGGTAAAAGCCCTGACATTATTTGGATATCAACTGAATACTGCACGTTACTGAAGGAGTGACTAGGTTTATTCTAATGAATGAACAATGGCCAGATAGTCTTTTCTCCTGTTTCTTTTCTCCCACATCAGCATTATCTTCCAAGCTAAAGGTTTCAGAATGCCCCAAATTCCAGCTGTTACAATTGACATATTATTAAATTTAAGGTAATGATGATTGAGAGATCTACCCTTAAGTCTGAATAACAGCAAAGACATAGTTTGATTATTAGAGTGAAAGGCACCCTTAAGAACATTTTACAACAGCATGAGTAGATGGTTTCCCAAAGCCCCAGAAAAGTAATGCCCTTCGAATTCAAAGAAAGCAAATGGATACACAGACTCATTGACAATGAACACATTAGTTCCAGTTTAGACAGCAGGATATTGTTTGCAACACATACAGATGTTGCTCTGATGTTGGATGTGGGCAGCAAATAAACGTTGATTCTTTCAAAAAGGAACAGAAACCGTATAGGTCAGAACTCTCCAGCAAGTTCCTTTTTGTGCAGATTCTTCCAACACATTTAAATTGTTACTTCAGGTTTCCCTCATGCAGGTCTCTGTAACACTTGTGACCATCCTTGGTTTCTTTTGACAAATGCTAGCACTGCTTAGGAATGTGATGGTTTTCCAATCTAGCTATATGCGCTATCCAATACAGTCAGGGTTTCAGGAGCATTGCCTTATTACTTCGGTGTAGTCTAAGATTTGAGATTTGCAATCTGCTCCTGCCAATGGATGCCGACAGTACAGTGAACAGCACAAATTGAAATTGCCGTCAACAGTTTTGCTTTAAACTGCCCTATTTATTTTTAGGATGAAAGCAGGGATAAATGAATAGCATTTCTATCCGAACATGGAGGTTACCATGCTTCATGCTTCCATGGGGAAAAAGGGCAGCAGAAGCTATTTTTGAGATCAGGTTACAGGATTTTATTCAGAGCAATGCATTATCACAGATAGAAAGGTTCCATGTGGTCAGCAGAAAGAAAAAACTGTGTGAGCTCTCTGGCAGTTACAGAAGTCGAACAGACAGACAATCTTGCAGGCTGATATGTCCAGGAAGAAAACTGTTGACTGATTAAAGACATTTTCCAAAGGAGAAAGTCACATACAGTCAGTCACTTGATGTTACCATTGCACAAAACCAAGATATGAGAATGCATACTGAGAAAGTTAGATTGCTTGCTTAAAAGGCTGCAATGCTGTGGAGATTGCAATGAAAAGTATACGTGTGGAATGACAATTTCTGCAGTTAAAGTACAACTTACCTTGAAAAAGAAAATTCGGTCATGCTTTTTAGTAAGTTACAATAAAAGTTTTTAAACAAAAATACCATCAGGTCATTCTTCTGGCTAATTACTTTTAAAGAGATTTAAATTCTGGTTATTGATCTCTGCAGAAACCATTACATAATTAAAACAGGTTCAGTAAATATCAAATTATAAAAAGGAAGAAATAAATAAGAACCACTACAGAAATTTAGAGAATGCAAGATGCCATATTGTCACAGTATCCACTCTGGCCAACAAGCCAGATCCTTTTCAGCCCTTGAGGTTTGCACCCTTGTCAGATACACAATTTTGTTTTTAAATGTTTGAGGATATCTGCTTTGACTAGTTTTCAGGCAATGAGTTTTGAATGCCCATCACCGGATGGGTAAAACAAAAATATCAAATTCCCTCTAAGCTTCAATTTAGTCTCCCGACACCCACACTCCCCTGCTACTCCACGTAGCCCAGCCACTATGGCCTCACATACCAATCAGCCACCTCACACAACTCACCCATCCCAACCAGAGTAACTTGTTTTTGGAGTCCTCTTGCCTTGTGATTCCTCCACTAATTGCTCCCTCCAACCACCAACCTTTATTACTGCCAATCGCTGGCAGAGTCAAGAGTGTGATGCAGGAATGTACAACAGGTCAGGCTGCATCCGAGGAACAGGAAAATTGACGATTCGGGAAAAGCCCTTCATCAGGATCATTCCAGCACCACACACTCGACTCTGATCTCCAGCATCTGCAGTCCTCACTTTCTCCCAATTGTTGACAGATACAGGTGCATCATGTGCGCCAGTCTCCTCCCACCAGTCAAGCCACTTATCTAGAACAGTGTAGCCAATGACCACAGAGTCACAAGAGCACGGACATAATTGCCTGTAAGTAACCAAGCCCCAACATTTACAGCATTCCACTAGCTACAACCTATCACTTGGAAACTTGATGTTTACTTCCTGTCAGATATACAATCCTCCATCCATGCGAGCACACCTTGTGTTTTAATTTTTAATGGGGTACCTTATCAAATGTCCTTTGGAAACCCAGGTGCCCTACATTTGTTTACCTACTTTTATGTACATCCTAAAACAAATGCAATTGATTTCAAAAACACCACATTTCTATTGCACAACCATGTTGGCTTTGTCAAATCATATCATTTTCTACGTGCATTGTTAAGTCTTCCTTATGAGAACCTGGTGCTTTGCCAATGACGATGTCAGTTGAACTACTTGTAGTTCCTAATTTTCTATTTCCTCCATGTCTGAATAGAACTAATATATTTGAAAACTGCTACACTAGAAAATTTTGGAAGATAATGACTACTGTTATTGTTAATACCTCCTGGCTCTCATCATACCATTCCGTACCTCGCAGCATTGTCTCTTCAATTCAAAACATGCACCTTGCTTTCTCCTCCATTATGCTTTTATTCATCAACAAAATCCCATATTCGCTTCCATTTACTCTCCAATATTCCAAAAAGTGACAGAATCTCTCAATCTCAAGTAGTTTATCTCCATCATTCAGAGTCATTATTTAATTTAAAAATTCTCAAATAGTCAAATTAGAGTCAGAGTCAAATAAATCCAATGAAATGGTTCTGCCATTGTCTTGTGTTTCTCAGATGCACACAATTAATGTGGTTCTTTCAGTCAAAACCAAAAATGGTTTGAAAAAACTTTCAACACTAATTTCTCAAAAAATGTTTGCAATTAAACACAGATGCACAAGTCTTCCAGTTTATTACACTTTCTATAATTGTTGGAATACCAAAGTTACATGACTTACTCTGACACACAAGTTGACTTATTTTAAAATGTGTCCAATGTTAGGGTATGTTTACTTAATATTACATTATTTTGCCTACAATCATCAACATAAATTCTTAGTATCCCACTTCCATTTTAATTAATCTGTAGGTCAATATCTCATTATTTCCTAATAACTTGTTTTCCTATCTTCACAACCATTCCCCAACAATGGGATATGGTGAAACTATCCTGCAAGTCTTTTTGATAACAATTTTCCTTCCAGACATCTCAGTAACTCACTTTCCAATCAACATAATTAGGCCCAAGCCCACCTCAGCTTATCTGATGGAGCCCTCAACCATGCCTTTGTTACCTCTGCACCTGACAACACAACAAACTTCTAGCCAGCTTCCTACATTTTAACCTTTAAACTGGAGGTCTTTGCTGCATGTCCCAACTTATACTACATCACATTATCCCTTCATTACTATGGAGTCATAGTACAATCATAGCCATACAGCAGAGAAACAGACTTCTCAGTCCAACTAATCCACACCAACCACGTTCCCAAACTAAACTAGTTCCACATGCCTGTCTTCGGCCCATTTCCTTCCAAACGTTTCCTATTCATGTACTTACCCAAATGCCTTTTAAATGTTATAACTGTACCTGCATCCACCATGTCCTCTGGAAGTTCATTCCATACACAAACCACTGTAAAAAAGGTTGCCTCCTTGTCCTTTTTAAAACCTTCTCCTCTCACCTTAAAAATATGCCCCTAGTTTTGACTTCCCCATTTGGGTGGCAGGGCAGGGCAGGGGGATCCCTCACTAGTCATCTCATCTATGCCCTTCAAGATTTGATAAACCTCTATAAAGTCACCCCTCAAAATCCTACACTGCAGTGAAAAATGCCCCAGCCTATCCAGCCTCTCCTTATAACTCAAACCCTCCATTCTGAGCAATATGCTGTACATCTTTTCTGAACCCGGTCTAGTTTAATAATATCCTTGCTATAGCAGGCCAACCAGAACTGCACACAGTACTCCAGAGGATGCCTCATCAACACCCTGTACAACCTGAACAGGACGCCCAACTCCTGCACTCAAAGAGGGACTTAGAGTCCTTGATCAGGATTCTCTTAACATGCTGGTTCTGTTGACAATTAGGAAGGCAAATGCAAAGTTAGCATTCATTTTCAGAGGGCTAGAATACACAGACACAGAGAATGTGCAAACTCCACACAGACAGCCGCGCGAGGCTGGATTTGAACCTGGGACCCTGGTGCTGTGAGGCAGCAGTGCTAACCACTGAGCCACCGTGCCGCTGTACTCAAAAGGTCTGAGCAATGAAGACAAGCTAAACACCTTAATAATCTTGTCTATCTGAGATGTAAATTTCAAAGAATTATATACCTGAGCCCCTAGGTTTCACTGTTTTACAACACTAGACTGGGCCCTTCCATTAACAAGCACTACCTTTGTTTGTTTTACCAAAATGCAATACCTCGCATTTATCCAAATTAAATTGCACCTGCCACTCTTCAGCCCATTGGTCCAATTGATCAAGATCTCTCTAATCTTCTCTGTCCAGTATCCTACGCCCAACCAACTTCAGCTCTTTTCCGAGGATCGCTGTCTTGTTGTGGAGGAAAGCTTGTGCTAGGAAGCAGATAGCTAAACTGTCTGGAGCATAGCTCCTGGCAGGGTCACTCATAATAGTAAGGTAAAGGGTGAGGGTCTAGACAAAGTGCAATCATGAAGACCTCAACAGAAGAGCAGGGAGATGATAGCTGAACTTACAATTACAATATCACAATGGTTGCAAAGGCAAGTGAACGTACAACGGAGAAGGGCTGCCAGTCGTCTTGGTCTCCGTGCCACTTGGCTTTGACTCCAACCTGCTACGGTTCACGTGATGGCTATCGGTGCACCAGCTTCTCTACATTAAGAAATGTCATGCATAGGCATCCTCCCAGGAGATACCAGCCCCTCTACATCTTCAGCTGCTTTATCAATGACCTTCCCTCCATAAGTTCAGAAATGGGGATGTTTGTCGATGATTGCGCAACATTTACCACCATTCTTGACTCCTCAGATACTGAAGCAGTCCATGGTCAAATGAAACAATCTGGACAATATCCAGGCTTGGGCTGACAAGTGGCAAGTAACATTCGTGCCACACAAATGTCAGGCAATGACCATTGCCAATAAGAGACTATCTAACATCACCCCTTGATATTCAATGGTGTTACTATCACTGAATTCCCCTTATCAGCATCCTGGGGGGGCTACCATTGATCGGAAACTCAACCGGACCAACCATAGAACCCCATGGCAAGAGAAGTGGAATTGTTTAAGTGTCAAGCAGTCTCATTAGCAATTTCAATTAAGAATCCCAAGGCGGGGGGAAAGGAAGGGGAGGTCCACTGCTGCCACCTTTGCTGGGTGCCTTACCTGTACTCTTCCTGCTGTGTCATGAATACCAGAATCCGCCTTTATAATTCTCTCAGCAATCATCGACAAACATCCCAATTTCTGAACATTCATGGCCAGGGAGGGAAGACCCTATGAAATCATCTAGATAGCCAATGACTTTCCAAACAACAGGACGGGCATGTTTATCAATGATTGCGAGTAGTTCATTCATTATGCACAGTAAGGGGAAAACAGCTAAATGTCACCTTCATTTCATTACGCATTGCTCACCGATCTATACTGGTTAACAGGTTTAAATAATTTGAGTCTTTGATTCAAATTCCCTCCATGGCCTCATTTCTTCCTAACTCTAATCACCTTCTCAAGAACTCAAAAAATATGCATGACCAATTTTTCGCCTTTTGAGCATTCCTTATTATAATAACTGCACCAAAGGGAGGCAACAACTTAGCGGCGAAGATCAAGAGCATTCAAAAACAGACTCAATTTCTCTTGCACTAAAGTTTTTTACATGCAAATATATACAATCGAAGTTAGGGTTTTGCATAGCAGAGTGAACAATTTAAGTCTCAATTTAACACTCATTTTGAAACCAAAGACCACTTTAAAAAAATGATCTTAGGATGCAAACGTCCATAAAAGCATTTATTTTCATGCCAAACTGCTGGCGATTGGCCTTCTAGAACCAACCAGTCCATAAGATGTAGGAACACGTACGATGCTGACAGGGAGTTCCAGGATTTGGACACAGCAGTAATGGAATGGCAAATTACGATGATGTGCAGTCTGGGAAGAAATGTACAAACGGCGGTGTTCCCTTACATCTGCTGTTTGTGTTCTTTTAAGTTGACAGAGGTCTGAGGTTTGAAGCTGTCAAAGGAGCTTTGGGGAGTTGTCGTGCATCTTCTAAAAAGGAGGCAAGCTTTGTGGAGTTAGGAGCAGGTTGCCAACTGCAGTATGGCTAACCTCTGATCTGCTCTTGTAACCTATGTATTTATAATTGCTCCTCCAGTTAAAGTTTTGATCAACAGTAACCCTTGGATGATGATATGGGCTCAGTCATGGTTAAGGAGAGATGCTTAGATTCTCTCTCATTAGAGAAAGTCATTGCCTGGGACTCATTGCATGAACATTAGTTCCCACTTATCAGCCCAAAATAAATTGTTGGCTGGGTTTTTCTGTAAGCAGGCACGGACTGCTTCAGTATCCGAGTTACTATGAATTGTATAGAACACTAATCACAGCAATCATCAGTAAACAATCGCACCTATGTGTATTGAACTTACCTATTGGGACATGTTATAACATAGCTCTGCAGCAGATAGAATTTGGAACTTGGAGGTTCTGGTCCTGAAGAAATTGTGTCACAAGCCCCTATAACTCCACTATTTGAGTGAAGACCATGAAGAAGTAGTTAAGATGTTTGGGTTTAGGTCACTGCCCTGTGGAATTCATCCAGTGATAGATATCCTTAGTTTGAGATGATTAACCACTACCATCTTGTTTTGTGCTGGGCATTACACCAGTGGACAGCATTCTCCAGTTTCTAATTTTACTCGGATTCCTTGCTTCTACATAAGATCACTTGAAGCCTTAGCAACTGTCCTTGATGTCATCACCTCACCCAAGATTTACTCTTTTGTCCATAATCAATTGCAATATTTTGGAAATGCAGCACCCAATTTGTACTGTTTATGAGAGATTATTGTGGAATGTGATAGGGGCAAAACAATCTGTGTGTGACAATTGAGGGATAATTATTGACCAGGCCTTCATTTGATTGTTGTTCTTCAAAACAGTTCACTTGAAAGAGCAAAAGGAACCTGGGTTTAATTTCTCATTCAAATATTGGTGCTTTCAACAATGCAGTCATTCAATACTGCATGGTTTACCTACAAATTTGTGCTCAAGTCCTGAAGTGAGACATGAAAAAATAACCTTGTTAAACAGAAGACTGAATGCTGACAACAGTACTGACACCATGACCACAACAAAATTACAATTAGCTTCAAGTGACAGAAACATGGAAAACAGCAACAGGTAATGGTAACTGGGAGAGATAAGGGCCCCTCGACGATTAACAAGGTGACATTTGTATGGAGCTGCAAGGGATTGCGGGGGTAGAGAGAGAGAGCGAGAGCGATGGTGACGTTTTGAAAAATGTCCACATTAGAGAGGAGGAAGTGCTGGATGTCTTGAAATGCATGAAGTGGATAAATCCCCAGGACCTGATCAGGTGTACCCCAGAACTCTGTGGGAAGTGAGGGAAGTGATTGCTGGGCCTCTTACTGAGATATTTGTATCATCAATAGTCACAGGTGAGGTGCCAGAAGACTGGAGGTTGGATAACGTCGTGCCACTAAAGAAAGATGGTAAGGACAAGCCAGGGAACTATAGACCAGTGAGCCTGATGTCTGTGGGGGGCAAGTTGTTGGAGGGTATCCTGAGGGACAGGATTGACATGTATTTAGAAAGGCAAGGACTGATTAGGAATAGTCAACATGGTTGTGCACGTGGGAAATCATGTCTCACAAACTTGATTGAATTATTTGCAGAAGTAACAAAGAGGATTGATGAGGGCAGATCAGTAGATGTGATCTATATGGATTTCAGTAAGGCATTCGACAAGGGTCCGCAAGGGCGAGTGGTCAGCAAGGGTAGATATCATGGAATATAGGGAGAACTAGCTATTTGGATACAGAACTGGCTCAAAGGTAGAAGACAGAGGGTGGTGGTGGAGGATTGTTTTTCAGACTGGAGGCCCGAGACCAGTGGTGTGCCACAAAGATCAGTACTGGGTCCACTACTTTTTTTCCATTTATATAAATGATTTGGATGTGAGCATAAGAGGTACAGTTATAGAGTCATAGAGATGTACAGCATGGAAACAGACCCTTCGGTCCAACCTGTCCATGCTGACCAGATATCCCAACCCAATCTAGTCCCATGTGGGAGCACCTGGCCCATATCCCTCCAAACCCTTCCTATTCATATGCCCATGCCTTTTAAATGTTGCAACTGTACCAGCCTCCACCACTTCCTCTGGCAGTTCATTCCATACATGTACCACCCTCTGAGAAAAAGTTGCACCATAGGTCTCTTTTATATCTTTCCCCCCTCACCATAAACTTATGCCCTCTAGTTCTGGACTCCCCGATCCCAAGGGAAAGACTTTGCCTATTTATCCTATCCATGCCCCTTAGAAACTTATAGGGACTTATAGGCTCATAGCTCCTTGAAAGTGGAGTCAGAGGTATATAGGATAGTGAAGGTGGCGTTTGGTATGCTTTCTTTTATCGGTCAGAGTATCAAGTACAGGAGTTGGGAGGCCATAGTGCGGCTGTACAGGACATTGGTTAGGCCACTGTTGGAATATTGTGTGCAATTCTGGTCTCCTTCCTATTAGAAAGATGTTTGAAACTTGAAAGGGTTCAGAAAGGATTTACAAGGATGTTGCCAGGGATGGAGGATTTGAGCTATAGGGAGAGATTGAATAGGCTAGGGCTATTTTCCTGGTACCTCAGAGGCTGAAGGATGACCTTATAAAGGTTTACAAAATCGTGAGGGGTAATGGATAGGATAAATAGACAAAGTCTTTTCCCTGAGGTGTGGAGTCCAGAATTAGAGGGCATAGGTATTTCCTCTCTCACCCTAAACCTAAGAGACCTAAGGGGCAAATGTTTCACTCAGATGGTGGTACGTGTATGGAATGAGCAGCAAGAGGAAGTGGTGGAGGCTAGTACAATTACAACACTTAAGAGGCATCTGGATGGGTAAACGAATAGGAAGGGTTGGGAGGGATATGGGCCAGGTGCTGGCAGGTGGGACTAGTTTAGGTTGGGATGCCTGGTCAGCATGGACCGAAGGGTCTGCTTCCGTGCTGTACGTCTCCATGACTATTTCGTTTTTCAAGCTGCTCTGCCATTTGATCAACCAATTTAATGCCACATTCCTGTTTTCTCCCCTTCCTGATCTGTAGCCCCAAGAACTTTACACAACATCCTTCTTAAAATCATACAACGTTTTGGTCTCAACAGTTAGAGAGAATTCTATCAGCTCACCATTCCCTGGATGAAGAAATTTCTCATCTCAGTCCTACCCATGCCTCCTTAGACTGTGATCCCAGTTCTAGACATCCTAATCATTAGGAATATCCTTCCTGTGTTTACCCTGTCTAGTCCTGTTAGAATTTTAGGTTTACACAAGATTTCCCTCTCACTCTTTGAAACTCCAACAAATGTTTCAACTGACGTAGTCTCTCTTCATGTGTCAGTCCTGGCTTTCCAAGAACCAGTCTGGTAAATGTTTTTCTATGCATTTCACTGCCAGAAGACCCTCTCAAACAAAGACAGCAAAACTGCAAACAATATTTCAGGTATGGACTTACTAATTCCTCATACAATTGCAGTAACACATCCCCTTTCTTGCACTCAAATCCTCACATTATGAAGACCAACATACCACTTAGAGTCATAGAGCTGTTTGGCATGGAAACAGACTCTTCGGTCCAACCCGTCCATGCCGACCAGATATCCCAACCTAATCTAGTCCCACCTGCCAGCACCTGGCCCATATCCCTCTAAACCCTTACTATTCACATACCCATCCAAATGCCTCTTAAATGTTGCAATTTTACCAGCCTCCACCACGTCCTCTGGCAACTCATTACATACACGTACCACCCTCTGCGTGAAAAAGTTGCCCCTTAGGTCTCTTTTATATCTTTCCCCTCTCACCCTAAACCTATGCCCTCCAGTTCTGGACTCCCCGACCCCAGGGAAAAGACTGTCTATTTATCCTATCCATGCCTCTCATAATTTTATAAACCTCTAAGGTCTCCCCTCAGCCTCCGACGCTCCAGGGAAAACAGCCCCAGTCAGTTCAGCCTCTCCTTGTAGCTCAGATCCTCCAACTCTGGCAACATCGTTGTAAATCTTTTCTGAACCCTTTCAAGTTTCACAACATCTTTCCGATAGGAAGGAAACTAGAATTGCATGCAATATTCCAACAGTGGCCTAACCAATGTCCTGTACAGCCGCAACATAACCTCCCAACTACTGTACTCAATACTCTGCCCAATAAAGGAAAGCATATCAAACGCCTTCTTCACTATCCTATCTACCGGCAACTCCACTTTCAAGGAGCTTTGAGCCTGTGCTCAGCGGTCTTTGTTCAGCAACATACCCTAGGACCTTATCATTAAGTGTATAAGTCCTGCTAAGATTTGCTTTCCCAAAATGCAGCACCTCGCATTTATTAGTTCTCCCTGTATTCCATGAGATCTAACCTTGCTAATCAGTCTCCCATGGGGACCCTTGTTGAACGCCTTATTGAAGTCCATATAGATCAAATCTACTGCTCTGCCCTCAATCTTCTTTGTTACTTCTTCAAAAA
>NC_057720.1:53695483-53759279 GCF_004010195.1 Chiloscyllium plagiosum
CCTTATCATTAAGTGATTAATCCTGCTAAGATTTGATTTCTCAAAATGTAGCACCTCACATTGATTTGAATTAAACTCCATCTGCCAATTCTCAGCCCATTGGCCCACCTGATCAATATCTCATTGTATTCTGAGGTAACCTTCTTCGCTGTCCACTACACCTCCAATTTTGGTGTGATCAGCAAACTTACTAACTATACCTTTTATATAAATGATGAAAAAGCGCCCGTGGACCCAACACCGATCCTTGTGGCACTCCACTGCTCACAGGCCTCCAGTATGAAAAACAACCCTCCACCAACACTCTCTGTCTTCTACCTTTCAGCCAATTCTATATCCAAATGGCTAGTTCTCCCTGTATTTCGTGCAATCCTTGCTAACCAGTCTCCCATGGGGAACCTTGTCAAATGCCTTACTGAAGTCCATACAGATCACATCTACCACTCTGCCCTCATCAATCCTCTATGTTGCTACTTCAAAAAACTCAATCAAGTTTGTGAGACATGATTTCCCACGCACAAAGCCATGTTGACTATTCCTAATCAGTCCTTGCCTTTCCAAATACATGTACATCCTGTCCCTCAGGATTCCCTCCAACAACTTGGAGGGCGGCACCGTGGGCGGCATGGTGGCACAGTGGTTAGCACTGCTGCCTCACAGCGCCAGAGACCTGGGTTCAATTCCTGACTCAGGCGACTGACTGTGTGGAGTTTGCACATTCTCCCCGTGTCTGCATGGGTTTGTGGACTTGTTGGGCCGAAGGGCCTGTTTCCACACTGTAATCTAATCTAATCTAAACTTGCCCACCACCGACATCAGGCTCCCTGGCTTGTCCTTACTATCTTTCTTAAACAGTGGCACCATGTTAGCCAACCTCCAGTCTTCCGGCACTTCACCTGTGACTATCGATGATACAAATATCTCACCAGGAGGCCTAGCAATCACTTTCCTAGCCTCCCACAGAGTTCTTGGGCACACCTGATCAGGTCCTGGGGATTTATCCACCTTTATGCATTTGAAGACATCCAGCACTTCCTCCTCTGTAATATGGACATTTTTCAAGATGTCACCATCTATTTCCCTACAATCTATACCTTCCATGTCCTTTTCCACAGTAAATACTAATGCAAAATACTCGTTTAGTATCTCCCCCATTTTCTGCGGCTCCACACAGAGACCACCTTGTTGATCTTTGAGGGACCCTATTCTCTCCCTAGTTACCCTTTTGTCTTTAATGTATTTGTGAAAACCCTTTCGATTCTCCTTAACTCTATTTGCCAAAGCTATCTCATATCCCCTTTCTTCCCTCCTGATCTCCCTCTTAAATATACTTCTACTGCCTTTATACTCTTCTAGGGATTCACTCGATCTATCCTGTCTGTACCTGACATATGCTTCATTCTTTTTCTTAACCAAACTCTCAATTTCTTTAGTCATCCAGCATTCCCTATACCTACCAGCCTTTCCTTTCACCCTAACAGGAATATACTTTCTCTGGACTCTCGTTATCTCATTTCTGAAGGCTTCCCATTTTCCAGCCATCCCTTTACCTGTGAACATTTGCCACCCGGGGGGCCAAGAAAGTTCTTTCCTAATACAGTTAAAATTGGCCTTTCTCCAATTTAGAACTTCAACTTTTTGATCCGATCTATCCTTTTCTGTCACTACTTTAAATCTAATAGCACTTTGGTCACTGGCCCCAAAGTGCACCCCCACTGAAACCTCAGTTACCTGCTCTGCCTTATTTCCCATGAGTAGGTCAAGTTTTGCCCCTTCTCTAGTCGACATTTCCACATACTGAATCAGAAAATTTTCTTGTACACACTTAACAAATTCCTCTCCATCTAAACCCTTAACACAATGGCAGTCCCAGTCTACGTTTGGAAAGTTAAAATCCCCTACCATAACCACCCTATTATTCTTATGGATAACTGAGATCTCCTTACTAATTTGTTTCTGAATTTCCTTCTGATTATCAGGGGGTCTATAATACAATCCCAATAAAGTGATCATCCCTTTCTTATTTCTCAGTTCCACGCAAATAACTTCCCTGGATATATTTCCGGGAAGATCCTCCCTCAGTACAGCTGTAATGCTATCCCTTATCAAAACGCCACTCCCGTCTCCCTTTCTGTGGTATTTGTATCCTGGAACATTAGATTCCCTACCGTACAGAAACAAGCCCTTCAGGCTAACAAGTCCACAGCGACCCTCCGAAGGGTAACCCACCCAGAACCACTCACCTACTCCCTACTAATGCACCGACAACTATGAGCAATTTAGCATGGCCAATTCACCTAACCCGCACATCTTTGGACTGTGGGAGGAAAACCACGCAGACAAAGGGAGAATGTGCAAACTCCACGCAGACAGTCACCCGAGGCTGGAATTGAACCTGGGTCCCTAGCGCTGCAAAGCAGCAGTGCTAACCACTGAGCCGTCTCAGTTGCCAGTCCTATCCATCCCTGAGCCATGTTTCTGTAATTGCTATGATATCCTAGTCCCATGTTCCTAATCATGCCCTGAGTTCACCTGCCTTTCCTGTTAGGCCTCTTGCATTGAAATAAATGCAGTTTAATTTATCAGTTATACCTTGTTCTCTGCTTTGTCCCTGCCTGCCCAGACTGTTTGACTCGCTTCTGTTCTCAACTGTACCAGTCTCAGATTGATCTGTTTCCTCACGGTCTCCCTGGGTCCCAGCCCTCCCCACCTTACTAGTTTAAATCCTCCTGAGCAGCTCTAGCAAATCTCCTTGCCAGTATATTTGTCCCCTTCCCATCTAGGTGCAAACTGTCCTTCTTGTGCAGATCACTTCTACCCCAAAAAGAGATTTCAATGATCCAAAAATGTGAATCCTTCTCACATACACCAGCTCCTTAGCCATACATTCAGCTGCTCCATCCTCCAATTCCTGACCTCACTAGCTCATAACACTGGGAGTAATCCAGATATTACTACTCTCGAGGACCTGCTTTTTAAATTCCTGCCTGACTCTCTGTAATCTCCCTTCAGAATCCCTTTTCCTTTCCAGTGTCGTTGGTTCCAATGTGTACAATGACCTCCTGCTGGCCCCTCTCCCCCTTGAGAACATTCTGCACCCTCTCTGAGACATCCTTGATACTGGCACCAGGGAAGCAACACACCATTTTGATTTTTCACTGCTGGCCACAGAAACATCTGTCTGTACCTCAGACTAGAGAGTCGCCTAATACAATTGATCTCTTGGAACCCGACGTACCCCTCATTGCATTAGAGCCAGTCTCAATGCCAGAAACTTGGCTGTTCATGCTACATTCACCTGAAAATCAATCACCCACTACATTTTCCAAAACAGCATACTTGTTTGAAATGGGGATTGCCACAGAAGACGCCTGCACTAACTGCCTCCCTCTCTTACATTTCCTGGAGTTAACCCATCTATGTGACTGTATCTGCGACTTTTCCCCCTTCCTATAACTGTCATTCATCATATTCCCATGCTTTTGTAAGTTCGTCATTGCCTCTAAGTGTCTCTCTAACTGATCCATTCGATCTGATAGGATTTGCAACCAATGGCATTTAGTGCAGATATAATCCTCAGTAACCTGTAAACTCTCCCTAAATTCCCACATCCAACAAGAAGAGCATATCACTCTACTGAGGGCCATTTTTGCTCCTTCACAATCTACAGACCCAGAAAATAGCTCCATCTTATTTCTCTACAAAGCATTGCTCCAGGTTAAATTAATAGTTATGGATATCCAAGATGGAGCCATTCTAAGGGGTCTGCTGTGCTGGGCTCTGTGCTATATCCCTGGGCAAGGTGGACCTTTACCCCCACTTATCAACCATCCCCAGGAGAAAAAAGTATTTGTTTAAACTTACTCAATATTTAGAGCTGATGAAATCGTCTGGGACAGCTTTATTGCCGGGATGAAGTCCGGTAAAAGAAAGGGGCCTAAAGGAGGACAGCAGACCGGATACTCCCCTACTGCATTGGGGGTGCCTGCAGCCAGTGCTCAGTCTCCCAGGATGACCCCTTTGGATCCAGCAGGACAGCAGCACTTACTCTCAGAGTTTACCAAACTCCGAGAGTGGATTTAAGCAGTAGCTGAGCCACTGTCTGACATGCTAAAAAAGCATGTGCAGGAAATCCAGGTGATGGAACAAAGCAGGAGGAGAGGATTCAGTGGAAAAGAGGACCGTGGCATTGGAGACCGTAGCGGAGGTCTCGGGAGGAAGAAGGTGAACGCTGGAAGACCAGGTTCGGATCCTTCAGGATCAAGTCAATGACCTAGAAAACAAACATAAAAGGAAATACTTACAGATCATGAGTCTCCCTGAACGCGAGGAAGGCGAGAACCTTGTTGGCTTTCTGCAGGGATGGCTCCTGAAGTTCCTGGGGCTGGAGTTGGAGTTAGGCCTGGTAAACATGGAGCGGGCCCACCAGATCACAATGCACAGGCCCAGGCCAGACCTGCACCCCCGTGCGGTCCTAATGCAGCTCCTACATTATAGAGAAAAACAGTTAATAGTGGAAGCAGCAAGAACACTGGGAAGGAATTCACAAGTTTTAATGTATAAAGGCTCAAACATAATATTTTTTCAGGACTTTTCAGGAGCCTTGATTAAGAAGAGGACATTTGATGATGTCAAAAAAGAATTAAGGGACCTTAACATTCAGTACCCCTTAAGGTACCTGGCCGTGTTGCATTTTGCCCATGGGGGAAACGGTATTTAACTTTGACTCTGCAGAAAAAGTGAAGGACTTTGTGAAGTCTTTGAAATGAGCCGGAGTGGGAGGGGAGGGGGCAACATTGCAGACAATGGTTTTTTTTATTACCCCCCCCCTTTCTACTTCTCTCTCCCCCTTTCCTTTTTAGATTAGATTAGATTACTTAGATTAGATTACTTACAGTGTGGAAACAGGCCTTTTGGCCCAACAAGTCCACACCGCCCCGCCGAAGCGCAACCCACCCATATCCCTACATTTACCCCTTACCTAACACTACGGGCAATTTAGCATGGTCAATTCACCTGACCTGCACATCTTTGGACTGTGGGAGGAAACCGGAGCACCCGGAGGAAACCCACGCAGACACGGGGAGAATGTGCAAACTCCACACAGTCAGTCGCCTGAGGTGGGAATTGAACCCGGGTCTCTTGCGCTGTGAGGCAGCAGTGCTAACCACTGTGCTTTTGTGGTTATTGGTTTTATATGTACAGTTTGTTGTAAAATTGTAAAATTGGAATTGTTTTATATATCGGTCAGTTGGTACTAACTAGGGTTCCCTTTTTCTTTCTGCTGTCCTCCTGATTTTGTATTGGAGTGACTATATCCGTTACTAAGATGATTGGAGGAGGGGGGATCGGTATCCATTGTTAACTTTCAAAATGTAAATAACAAGTTTTCTTCATTTGTGAATTGCCTGGGCTAGGGCAAGGCCTCAGCTGGAGGGAGTTAAGATGGTAGTAAGGATTGGGAGGGGTGCCCCCTATGGGCAAGGGGGAAGATCTTGAGCGAATTGGTGGTTACAGGGGAACCTTGATTATCCGAACGAGATGGGCAGGCACTATTTCATTCAGATAATCGATTATTGGGTCAATCGATTAAATGCCTTTCCTCTGGGGTTTGGAGTTATTTGAATTTAGTTTAAGTTAGTATTTATTTAATATACCTGTAGTTTAGTTTAAGTTGAGTAGATATATTTGTTTTGGTGGAATAGTAGATTGTTCATTAACAATGGTACTGTATTAAGGCCTTTTTTGTACTGCCTTTTTTTTTGTTGTGATGATGTTATTCTTTTTCTTTATATATAAATGTTTTGTAAAATATTTAAAAAGGTTTTCAATAAAAATATTTATTAAAAGAAGTTATATTTTAAGTTTAATCAAGAGACATGTCTCAATAAAACATATAATCAAGAAAGAACCCACTCTACTCACTACTGCAGACTTGCTGTAAGGCCACGCTTAAATATTCACCTCTGTTTCTGTGCTGTGACCTCTCACAAACAGGTCCTCCAAGATTAGTTGTGAATTTCACTGTTTGTCAATTTTCCCAGATGCACTCCGATGTCCAGCGATACATGTGTTCAAACAGCAAAGGCAGTAACTGTGCAGGTTCACTGCTCTGTCAGTTTCTTTCTCTCTCTCTCTCTCTCTCTCTCTCTTTCTCTCTTTCTCTCTCTCTCTCCCCTCCACTGACCACACCATGTGCTTCCTTTGTCTGTTCCTCTTCCTTTTAAAACTGCTGTTGTTTTGACTTTTTTTTTCTCCAAAGTTCCAAAACAATGCAACAGGATATAAAACAGTAATTGCTGTTCCTGAAATCCGAGGAAATCACCTCCAACACCTAAAATACCTCAAAAAAGGAGCAGCCTGTTACAGCCAGAAAGTTTTCCCATCCTCCATTTTGGATTACCCAGTCTTTCTTTGAAGGTTACTTTTTAAAATGCCTGTAGAGAATCTACAACTAATTATAATGGGGTACAATAGTGAGTTTCTAAGTACATTTTAATAATGACTTTGTGCCTAAAAAGATTAATTTTTAAAACCTCCTTAAGACTTGCAAACAGGCACAATAAGTGGCATCTCCCACTGGTGATTAATTACTTCACCCTGAATGCATGACCAGTTTTATGGATAGAGTCAACTTTGAGTACAAAACATTGTAGAAACATGAATTTGTTCAAAATATAATTTGTACATAAAATTCCACAATCGTTTGGGTTGATTTTGAGTTGTCCTCAAAATAAGTCATTACCATGCTTGTGCTTTTAACTAGAACATGAAATGTGAACTCTCACATTAGCTATTTTCTGTGCAATTCTTCTCATCAACAAACACAACCCCTTTGGAGAAACCTGTGTATGCTTGTAAGTGGGATTTCAGCTGATTTTCTGCTGAAGTTAAAGTAAAAATCTAATGAAGTTTCTGTCATTTTCTTTTAAATTAATCATTTTTATGAATTAGTCCATCATGTTTTTCAGATCAATACTCATGGCCAAGCATCTATTTAAGTTTTTTAAAATCTAAAATATTAATTTAGGATAATGTTTATATCAATTTCAGAATTATGATTGCAAAAAGACTTAATTTTTACATATTTGCCAAGTTTCATATGCGATATTAGTGCATGATGTGCTTGCTAAACTGAAGTACATTTTGCATCCACATATTTATAACAACTGCAACCGAACATACAAAAGTAATTGAAATATATACAAGAACATTTTTCCACAAATGTACTTTGTGTTGTGATGGAATCTGTGGTTTCAAAGCTTGTATTGGTTGAGACCATTAACATTTAAAACGAAATCCAAATACCTCCAAATAGAATTTTGCTGCGAAATTTCATTTTCCGGTTTGCTTTCCATTTCCTCCAAGCTTCTCTTACAAGAGATATAAATGATTTGACTGTGTATATAGGAGGTGTGGTTAATAGATTTGCAGATGACACCAAAATAAATGGCGTGATTCGATTGGGAAGAAGGTTATCTCAGAATCTAATGGGACCTTGCTCAATGGACTGAGGAGTGGCAGATGGAGTTTAATTTAGATAAATGTGAGGTGCTGCAGTTTGGTAAGGCAAACTAGGGCAGTACTTATACACTTAGTGTTGCCGAACAAAGAGACCTGGGGATGCAGGTGCATAGTTCCTTGAAAGTGGAAACACTGGCAGACAGGGTGATGAGGTGTTTGGAATGTTTGTCTTCGTTGGTCAATGCATTGAGTATAGGAGTTGGGAGGTCAGATTGCGGCTATACGAAACCTTCGTTAGGCAACTTTTAGAATCTTGTATTCAGTTCTGGTTTCCTTGTTTATAGAAAAGGTGTCGTTTAACCTGAAAAAGTGCAGAAATGATTTACAAGGACGTTGCCAGCATTGGAGTATTTGAACAACAGGGATGGGTGAGATTTTTTTCCCCTGGAGCATCGAGAGCTGAGGGGTGACCTTATAGAGTTTGTAAATTCATGAGGGGCATGGAAAGGGTAAATAGACAAGGTCTTTTCCCTGGGTTGGGGACCAAAACTAAAGGGCATAAGTTTAAGGTGAGAGGGGAAAGATTAAAAAGGGAGCTAAGAGGCAACTTTTTCATGCAGAGGGTGGTGTCTGTATGGAATGAGCTGTCAGAGGAGCGGTGGAGGCTGGTACAATTACAACATTTAAAAGGCATCTGGATGGTTATATAAGTAGGAAGTGTTTAGAGGACTATGGGCCAAATGTTGGCAAATGGGGCGAGATTAATTTAGTATATCTGGTTGGTATGGACGAGTTGGACCAAAGGGTCTGTTTCCATGCTGTACATCTCTATGACTCTACTACTACTCCTTTGCTATTTCTCATATCCAGTCGATAACTTCAAACTGCATTTTCATCTGAGCCTTCACCACTGGATCAGCAGGGAGCACCATCTTCAGCAGTCTGATCACTAGCTATGTTGATCAATTATCATCATTACACTTCACTATTTTATCACTAACAATATAGCAATGTCTTTTTGGCAGAATCAACTACTCAACGTTCAAAATCACTACAATCTCTTCATCGATTGTACAGAGAGTGTTCAGGAAGTACTCCTTACAGTTACTCCCTTGATATTTTCCCCCATCTCTCATCATTGTGTTTGCAATACAATGTTTCTTTCCCATCAAATTTTCCATAAAGATTTTGCACATTGCTAACCAGGGAGATCTTATCCTCCTAAACATGACACCATTTTATTGGTTCCTTTTATATCTTTAGTTTTAAACCTTACAGTTGTGTCAACAATAAGTAATATGACTGAAGGAAAAAAAATACTGAGTTGATATCCAATTGTCTTTCTCATGGGTCCTTAAAAGAAATGTAAGTCCCTGCCCATAAGGATCCTCTACTATTTTCTTTTGAGGTTCAAGCTGTTTCACCATCATGACAGAAAATGTGCTAATTCCACTGTCAGCCGTTGCTTAGAACCCTGTGCGTGGGAAATTTGGCTATGATGGAGCTCCTCCAGAAATCAAAAGGACCTTGAAAGCAGACAAGAAGAGAACTAATTAATTTGAGAAAGGAGGTATGCAAATGGAGAATGGCCAAGAGATTTTCTTTGAGGCTCATAATGTCCACTTAGAGACAAAGGCAAAAACGACAAAATGTGTAGACTTTCACAACTTTGATTATATATGCGTCCAAATGAATGGTAAAGATCCAAGCCAATGCAATTTGTTACATTGACTGTGAGAAATGGAATTTTAAGGAAGGGTTGAGGAACGAGAGAAGATATGGCAATGGTGAGTATTATACAAAAGACACACTGATTCCAGGAAGTATACATAGGCTTTATAGATTTTAAAAGAAATCCTCATCCAAGTAAACAAGCAAAAACAATTTAAACTGCTGGAGGTGATTCAAGTTGCTTTGATAGACAAAAAATTATTGTAGCTGTATGAATGGGATGGACTGACACAATCAAGACAGTGTTTGATGAAACTAAGTCTGGAGTAATCACATGTAAGGTGAAACAAGGATGTCTACTATCACAACTGTTCTTTTAACATCAATATATACATCTTGAAAAAGGAAACATTAGATGTAGCAGAGAATGGTGTCACAGTAGGAGGTTAATTGGTAACAAAATTCCAGATCCTAGTGGCTAGCATAGCAGAAGATCTACAATTAGAATGATTTAAGTGGAGAAAAATTATGGAATAAACATGAATGTTAACAAGATGGAAGTTATTAAGATCAGTAAAATAATAGAGAGAAAACAGAGGTCAAAGTAACTGGTCAACAGCTGGAACAGGTATCATAGTGATGTACAGCATGGAAACAAGCCCTTCAGTCAACTCACCCATGCTGACCAGTTATCCTAAATAAATCTCGTCCACTTGTCAGCATTCAGCCCATATCCTTCTAAACCCTTCTATTCATATACCCATCCAGATGCCTTTTAAATGTTGTGATTGTACCAGCCTCCACCACTTCCTCTGGCTGCACTTTCCATACTGTGATGAGGATACAGAGATCGTTCAGCATGATCTGGATGGGCTGGATGAGTGGGCAAATCAATGGCAGTTGCAGAACAATTTGGATAAATTTGAGGTTAATCACTTTGGAAGCAAAAATAAGAAGGCAGTTTACTACCTGAATGGCTGTAA
Organism: Chiloscyllium plagiosum; assembly: GCF_004010195.1. Lineage (NCBI taxonomy): Eukaryota > Metazoa > Chordata > Chondrichthyes > Orectolobiformes > Hemiscylliidae > Chiloscyllium > Chiloscyllium plagiosum. The sequence continues at coordinate 53,705,602 of NC_057720.1, forward strand.
ATTGGGAGAGGGGAGTGTCCAGTTAGACCTGGGTGTCCTCATGCACCAGTCGCTGAAGGTGAGCATGCAGGTGCAGCAGGTGGTAAAGAAGGCAAATAGTATGTTGACCTTCATTGCGAGAGGTTTCAAGTACACAAGCAGAGATTTCTTGTTGCAGTTATACAGGGCCTTGGTTACACTTAGCATATTTGCAGTTTTCAAGTCCTTTTCTGAGGATATTCTTGCTGTTGAGGGAGTGCAGCAAAGGTTTACCAGGCTGATTCCGGGGATTGAGGGACTGACGTATGAGGAGAGATTGACTAGGTTAGAATTGTTTTCGCTGGAGTTCATTCAAATGAGGGGGGATCTCATAGAGACTTATAAAATTCTAACAGGAACAGATAGGCTAGATGCAGGAAGGATGTTCATAATGGCGGGTGTGTCCAGAACAAGGGGTCACAGTCTGAGGATTTGGGGTAAACCATTTAGAACGAAGATAAGGAGACATTTCTTTACCCAAAGAGTGGTGAGCCCTTAGAATTCATTACTACCATAAGTAATTGATGCCAAAACATTTAATGCATTCAAGAGGTGGCTAGATTTAGCACTTGGGGCAAATGGGATCAAAGGTTACAGGGAGAAAGCAGGATTAGGTTATTGAGTTGTACATTCAACCATGATTATGAATAGCGGAACAGGCTCAAAGGGCCAAATGGCCTCCTCTGGCTCCAATCTTCTATGTTACACGTATTATGAAGATTATTAAGAAAGTTAAAAGCTAGCAGAACTATCTGACAGCATCATGTGTTCTGAACAAGATACAACATAACCTTTTGGTCCAGCAGCTGGTGTAGCTGGTTGCCTCGAAACAAAAGAATTCAAATTAGGCCAACAGTTTAAATTATGCCCCAAAAAACAACAAACTCCAATCAAGTTTGAATTTTGACAATATTAAAAGCAAATGACACAATCCAATGCTTTGGGGACATAAAACCAGGGAAAAATTGAACATTTGAAGGAGAACTGCCAAAATACCAACAGATGTAGGGCTGTTAGTCAGAACTCTCTGAAAGGTGCCTGTCTAGAGAAGGAGTTTGCAGAGAAAACCATCAACACAGACCTGGAGAGCAAATCTATTGAGGAAGATATAAGAAGAGTTGACCGCTGGCTGATTTTGAAATTTGAATTTTGGTAAATCTTATTCGGGGGGTTTTATCAGTATTACGACACAGGGTAAACCCTCCTGCTTAATTTAAAACTAGCAACACAGAAAAGATTTATCTTATGCAGTAATCTGTAAAAATTCGAGTGGCCAAGAACTATTTAAAGTAGAAATTAACAACTTTATTTCTTAAAGTATAACAGAGAATAATTAACTAACGTACTGTGAAACTGCACTCTAAGGTCTCTTTCTTCAGCAACACTCCTCAGGACCTTATCATTAAGTGTATAAGTCCTGTCCTGATTTGCCTTTCCAAAATGCAGCACGTCACACTTTTCTGAACTAAACTCCATCTGCCACTCCTCATCCCACTGGCCAATCTGATCAATGTCCTGTTGTACTCTGAGGTAACCTTTGCTGTCCACTACACCTCCAATTTTGGTGTAATCTGCAAATTACTATCCATAGTTCACAATGTTCACAACAAAATTATTTATATAAGTGACAAAAAGCAGTGAACCCAGCACCGGTCTTTGTGGCACACCACTGATCACAGGCCTCTAGTCTGAAAAGCAACCCTCCATCTCCACCCTCTGTCCTCTAGCTTCAAGCCAGTTCTGTATACAAATAGTTAATTCACCATCAATTACTTTAAGTACCTGAGACACATTTTGTTTGATGATGGTTACTACCATATAGAAATCAAAACCAGAATAGCAATATAAAATAATGCATTCTCCAAACAAAGAATTGCTGAGCCTTAGCATGAGTAGAGTTCTTTAGAAAATGACAATAGCTTGGTGTGTATGGAACAGAAAAGTAGACCTTGAAAAAAAGTGGACATCCAGAGATTGAAATCTGTAAAACATAGTTCTGGAGAAAGATGGAATGGATCAGCTGGACAGAAGACAAAGCATTGAAGATGTTCTCTCAATGGTGGAGGGCAAAAGATTATAAATTAACATCATGAAGAATTAACAAGTTTGTACTGGCTAAACGCGAAGGTGTTTTGAAGGAAGTGATTCAAGGAAAGTTTGTGAATATAGGTCAAGAAGGATAAAAAGAAATGGTTATTTTAGACAGTTTGAAACTGAAATTGGAAATTCATAAAAGCATCTGACAAGTAACCTGTAGAACTGTCTACTGTGGATAAATGACCAGAGGACCTCGCCTGAAGCAGATCACTTCTAGGTGTCAGAACTTTAGGTTGCCAAAGAATGGTTCCAGAAGTTCACAGAATTGTTTTCCTTTTTATTAATTCCCAGTTCATGACTCGTGAAGGTCAATAGACCACAAAGATCAATAACTCATTAATCAGTACACTGTACCAGAAATGCAAGGTAGTTCACTGAGAAATTAGGCAAACATCATTAGTCCTTGCTGAAACCCTCTAATAACCTTGAATGTATAAAACCTTCAAGTTTTTTGTTTTCAAAGGTCAAAAGAATGTTACTTAAGACGAAATGTTAAGATTATACCTCTTTCTATAATACTTCATAGAAAAGATTGTACATGGTTTACCACACTTGTCAAATATAATGAAATAGAAAATGTAAGTTTGCCAAATCATACTTGAGCCAAAATAACTTTAAAACTTATAACTACAAAAAAACAAATGAATTCATTTGATTTACTGAAGAAATGAGTGAAGATTTGCAAAATTAATAAAGCAACAAAATCCAGGGTTTTCACCAAACAATAAGAAGGGAGTAGCAGTACATGTCCAAATCAGAATGGCATGTGACGTGGAGAGGATATTCCCATGTACATCCAGTCTTTATTAACCGAGCTAATTAAGATCATTGGCGTGAGGTACCGATGAAGATTTGGCAAGTTTTTGCAGTGTGTTCTGCAGATACTTTACATTGTACCAATGGTTTGTCAATGGTGGATAGTAAGCCAATGGTTGTGGTATTTAATCAAATGGATGTCAAGCTTTTCATATCATATTACAGGGACACTCATCCAGCTAAGTACTCCAGCATATGCCTGAGTTGATGGAGAGACTTTAGAAAGTCAGGATCTGGATTAGTGGTGCTGGAAGAGCACAGCAGTTTAGGCAGCTTCCGAGGAGCAGTAAAATTGACGTTTCGGACAAAAGCCCTTCATCAGGAATACAGGCAGAGAGCCTGAAGCGTGGAGAGATAAGTGAGAGGAGGGCCGAGGCGGAAGATGAGGCGTTCTTCCTCCAGGCGTCTGGAGGTGAGGGAGCGGCGGTGAAGGAGGCCCAGGACCTCCATGTCCTCTGCAGAGTGGGAGGGGGAGTTGAAATGCTGGGCCACAGGGTGGTGTGGTTGATTGGTGCGGGTGTCCCGGAGATGTTTCCTAAAGCGCTCTGCTAAGAGGCGCCCAGTCTCCCCAATGTAGAGGAGACCACATCGGGAGCAACGGATACTGTAGAGGAGACTGCATCGGGAGCAACGGATACAATAAATGATATTGGTGGATGTGCAGAGAAAACTTTGATAGATGTGGAAGGCTCCTTTAGGGCCTTGGATGGAGGTGAGGGAGGAGGTGTGATGAGCCACTTACTGCAGAATATCAAAGCGATGACCTATTCGAATAACTACAGCATTTATGTAAAACAAAGAATTGTGGTTACTGGACATCTGAAACAAAACCAAATTGCTTGTGAAACTGAGCAGGTTTGACAGCATCTATGGGGATAAAGCAGAGTTAACTTTGAGTCCAATGACTCTTCAAAGCTGATAGCAGCTAGGAAAAAGTGGTATTTATGCTGAAGAGATGGTGGAGGTGGGATGGAGATGGAACCTAGAGAGATATATAAAAGGGGTAGGCAAACAGGGCAGTTATTGATAGTAGACTAGCACAGAAGAGAAGCTGAGAGTATGAGAGAATGGATAAGCTATGCTCTGAGAGAAAAAGAGTTGGTTGCTGTGTAAGTTTAATATAAGTGCTCTGCTTTTAAAGTGCTGAAAAAGCTGTTAGACAGAGTCCAAATACAAATTATTTTTAATTGAATCATGTTCAAATGACTCTGGAGCAGGTGGGACTTGAACCTGGGCTTCCTGGCTCAGAGGTAGAGACACTATTACTGCACAGAACCCTCAAAATCCATGTATCCGTTCACCTCATGAAGGTGGTTCACGAAAGCCCATCTATCTGCTCACCTCTTCACATTTTTCTTACCACATTTTCCTAGCTGCTATCAATTCTGATAAAGAGTCACTAGACTCGAAATGTTAAGTCTGCTTTCTGCCCATTGATGCTACCAGACGTTTAGAGGTTTTAAAGCAATTTCTGTTTGTTGCAATATTTATATGGTTGATCCAGATGATTTTCTGGCCAGTGGCCATTTCTGGCATGTTGGTAGTGGGGTAACCTAATTGGTAAAGGCATTGAATACGAAGGGGTGGTAGTTAGGAGTAATTGCACTGTTCTTACTTTCTTCCTATCTTGCTCAATGTTTGCCAGAATTTATGTTGTCATCAATAAATATTTTATAATGTATCAAAAACTAGATTCAGCTAAACTATCATTTCAGATACACAGTAGATTACATAGCACTGAACGAATGACGAATCGTCACCTACTTTCTATGACCAAGCAACTCACAATTGTTTCTTAATGTAAAGTTCAGTTGAAGAAAAAATCTTCTTAACACTGTACCCATTATTTATTCCAATTCAGAATTTCCATATTCTGAATTTCCATATTACTTTCCATCAATTCAAATATTGAGTCTCACTGTTGTTCATCTGTACTTTCGAATAGATTCAAGAACAGCATCTTTCCTGCTGTTATTAGACTTGTGAATGGACATCTCAAATTTTAAATTTAATGTTGATCTCGGTCTCTGTGCACCTTCTCTACAGCCGTAACATTGTACTCTTCGCTGTGTTCTATTATCCTAACACACTTTGTATGGTATGATCTGCCTGTATTGCATGCAAAACAACTTTTCACTGCATAGGCTGAAACTGAACTGCACGAGTTGTTGAGTTCATAGGTTTAATGAATACTGATTCTGACAATGGTGATGGGTCTAAGTTACCATGATAGAGTTTTGCAGCACAATGTCTATGGTTTCTTTAAGTAGTACATTGATGAACAGGCTAGGAATGTCAAATACGTACACTAAATATTTCATTAGCAATAATTTGCAAGTTCCGTATGGTCTTCATAAATATGAAGGAATTAGAGTCATAGAGATGTACAGCATGGAAACAGACCCTTCGGTCCAACCCGTCCATGCCGACCAGATATCCCAACCCAATCTAGTCCCACCCGCCAGCGCCTGGCCCATATCCCTCCAAACCCTTCCTATTCATACACCCATCCAAACGCCTCTTAAATGTTGCAATTGTACCAGCCTCCACCACATCCTCTGGCAGCTCATTCCATACACGTACCACCCTATGCGTGAAAAAGTTGCCCCTTAAGTCTCTTTTATATCTTTCCTCTCTCACCCTAAACCTTTGCCCTCTAGTTCTGGACTCCCCAACCCCAGGGAAAAGACTTTTGCACGCAATATTCCAACAGTGGCCTAACCAATGTTCTGTACAGCCGCAACATGACCTCCCAACTCCTGTACTCATTACTCTGACCAATAAAGGAAAGCATACCAAACGCATTCTTCACTATCCTATCTACCTGCGACTCCACTTTCAAGGAGCTATGAACCTGCACTCCAAGGTCTCTTAGTTCAGCAACACTCCCTAGGACCTTACCATTAAGTGTATAAGTCCTGCTAAGATTTGCTTTCCCAAAATTCTTTTTTTGTAAGTGAGGAAATTGATTAAAACTGGCTCTAGCAGTTTACCCAAACATTTGGCCAGTTCATGTCCAAAACTAGTCATAGGTAAGGTAGGGAATAAAGGGATATTTGTGTGCATTTGACAGCCCATATATATTTGATCACAGTGAGACAGAAGGTTGAATCCTACTATATAACCCAACAGCTGACTGCTTTTACACAAGTCCATCAAATGTGTAAAGTGTATAAATATAGCCCAAGGTCTCCTTTATTGGTCAGTGTGGCATACTTCCATGTACTGGAGCTTACTAATCCATGGAACTCTGCTCTTTGTAGTTAAAACATATACAGTCACTGTGCCATTTTCATCTCAACAAAATAGATGACACTATTCACAAATTCATTTTTCAGGGCAATGTCCTGATTAGTCAGAATCAACTTTCCTGGTTAAAAACATAACAAGTAGTGGCTGCTAACTATTGATTAGTATGAGCCCTTTCAATGGAAGGATGCCCTTTCCATTGCCACACCTCTACCTGTAAGAGTTCATTTGTCAATCAATTAGCATTTGTTTATGTGCAGTATAAATGTTGAACTGGTATACTTGTGAAATTTCCTGATGAGTGCAAAAGGAAAAGCTTCAACAAAACATGTCTTCTTTTCAGCAAGACTCAAATCATACAGCCATAGAGATATACAGCAGGGAAACAGACCCTTTGGTCCAACTCATCCATACTGACCAGATATCCTCAATTAATCTAGTCCCAATGCCAGCACTTGGCTCATATCCCTCTAAACCCTGGGCGAAAGTGAGGACTGCCGATGCTGGAGATTAGTGTCAAGATTAGAATGGTGCTGGAAAAGCACAGCAGGTCAGGCAGCATCCGAAGAGTAAGAAAATTGACGTTTCAGGCAGGAGGCCTTCTTCAGGAGCAGGAGAATCAATGTTTTGGGCAGGAGCCCTTCATCAGGAATCTCCCTCTAAACCCTTTCTATTCACATACCCATCTAGATGCCTTTTGAATGTTGTAACTTTACCAGCCCCCACTATTTCCTTTGACAGCTCATTCCATACATGCACCATCCTCTGCATAAAAAAGTTGCCCCTTAGGTCCCTTTTAAATTTTTCCCCTCTCACCTGAAATCTATGCCCTCCAGTTCTGGACTTCCCCGCCCCAGGGAAAAGATCTTGCCAATTTACCCTATCCATGCTCCTTATGATTTTATAAACCTCCATAAGGTCACCCCTCAGCCTCCGAATTTCCAGGGAAAACAGCCCCAGCCGATTCAGTCTCTCCCTCCAGCTCAAACTATTGAGCTATTCCAACTTACACTTCCAGATTCTGAAACTCTCAGAATCTTCAAACTGCTTGGTGAAGGAGAAACAGTTCCTTGATTGTCCTCCTAGGTCCCCAAGATCTTGGTCAGGGTCACTGTGTTTAAATACTGTTTTAACATCCAAAATTATCAAACCAAAACACACACAGGAAGCTTGTGGGCGAATTATAGGTCTGATATACAACCATGTGTTCCCCATTGCTTTGGTCACAAGGTTTAATGAATTTGATAATAATTTGGTTAATTTTTTGTGAAATGGCGATTTTTATGAGATCATTTTATTTGCGTTGACGAACGTGCGTGTTCGATCTGGCCAATAGGAGCAGAGAAAGTATTATATATATAGTAATGAAAAGAGTTTACGGCATTTAAAAGGTTAAGCGATCATTGTTTTACATATTCAGTCACGAGGGGGAAAAGAAAATCCGCCTCCAGCGCTTGCCAATGAACTGAGTGCTATTGGAGGAGGAGATTCGAGTATTTTGAGCTTGACCCTATTGAAAGCGGGTTGTGTATTAATTTCTGGGCAAGGTTGTTGTAACAAAACTGAGCAAAATAAGATGTCTGGCGATTGCAAGAAAGGCGAGTTGGAGAGCGGATTCCAACCACCTTTTGAGCATTTTTCTACCCAGGCGCTTCATGCGGGACAGGATCCCGAACAGTGGACGTCGATGGCAGTGGTGCCTCCAATATCGCTGTCTACTACCTTTAAACAGGCTGCTCCGGGAAAGCATGCAGTAAGTGTGCAATGGCAAGACCGCTTTCGGTTTCCAGTATTAGTCTTGACTATTATGAAGAGGCAAACGCCTCGGACTCCTCTTTAGATTTCATCAACCTAGATTTTATTTGATTCTATTAAAGCGGTTGGGGTTGAGGTGGGAGCAAGGGCACTATTAATATGCTGATAATTGGTCCTATACATGGTCTGTATTTTAAAGATGGCTTACCAGCGAAATTTTGGCGTGTGCTTTAAATATGTTTTACTTTTATTTTAGTATTACAGTGACTCGCTCGTCATTTTGAGACCAAATTCATTTGTTCTGCATATTTGGTGAACGTTTTCTCCTCCCCCCCCCCCCCCCCATGCTATTTGATTTCCAGTTGGGTCAAAAATAAAGCGCTAGAACCGATTGATTTGTATGCGGGTGCTGAAACTGGTGTTAGTGTAGTAAGTCATGTTTCGTAGTTACAAAATTTTACTTTAGTATGAACTACAGATTTCTCAGGCCTTCTGAGTATCAGTTCATGAAGAGATCAGACTGAGTTACTAGGAACTATGGTATTTCCTTACTTGTCCCATTAAAAAGGAAATGAAGCCTAAAAGAAAATTATCTGGTCAAGAATTCCTTTTTTTGTTTTGAGGTGAATCGAATAAAGTATCTTTTCTTCCTTTATCCCTTTTAATGCTTTCTCAGCTTTCAGAAGATGGTTTTAATATCTATTTATTTGAAATTGAAAATGTACTACATAAGACATTGAATTAAGTTTGCAGTATTAGACATCTGAGCTGATACCTAACATTTGTCATTTGATCAGTAAAATTGTATCACATACACAAATCTAGCAATGAATGTTAATGTGGTTTTACTTTTAATGGAGATAAACAGTTAAACAAGTATTTTAGTATGCACCAGTCACAGGTAGACCTATTCAGCTGCATGTACGTTCTTACTGTGAAGACTCTTCATGGGTAGGCATGGTTGTTTTGGCTCTGTTGGTAATGTTAGCTCTTTATCAAAAGCTGCAAGGTCAAACATTGTAGAAGGACACAAAGTACTGATGGAAGTGCTGTTTTGTACAAAGTGGTGCCCTTTTGATGAGACATTGACTTCTAAGTGAGCTGTGTAAATAGGGCTGTTGAAGACTAGGGGGTGGTGTTAGTCTAGACTAATACTCTGTCCTGAGCCAAAATTCTTAAAAACCAGTTTCAAATTGGAAATTTACCAACAGTTCATAACTAGCAAGAATGTTTTAATAATTCTACCCTGTAAAGTTAAGATTAACAATGATTTGTTGACTAACTTAAAGTTTGGAGCTACAAAATGTTCACTTCTAAATGAACAAATGTTCCGAACAGTTTCAGAACACCTGCAAAGAAAACAATTTTTTTTCTCATCGCGTACACGTATTAAACAAACTTTTGTTCCCTGTAACCTTCGCAAATTGCACAACTTGTTACTTTTTAATGTTTTAAGCATGTGTTAGTAAACATTTTTGAAGAAAAAATGTTGCTTTGACTTAAAATTTCAAATCTGCATCAGAATTAATTGCATGCTTATTGAGGTGAGCATTTGTGATTTAATCTTGAAGCTAAATTAATTTGGTTAAAGAAACATAGTTAATTGAACAGTATTTTCTCAAGAAGTTCCATGGGGAAACTTCATTGTGGGGAAAGACTTTTTTTTAAAATATATATTTCTCTGGCTGAGGGCTTGAACAAGGAAAGCACTGACTATTATCAGGACGGTTGGAGTTTTTAAACACAGAATGCTTAATTATAGGAAATTGTTGAAACTACATTTTTTTTGCTCAATAGCTAGCACCATATTTTGAATCAGACAATGTACAAAACCAACCCTCCGCTTTCCTGCATGAGCAGATGGGCTGCTGGCTTCCTGATGTAAGGTTGGGCTCACTTGCTTCCTTCTAACCTCTCCACTGTAAAATTGAACAGGCTAATATGAAGAACAAGCTTTAATTTTGTGATGTGTGAACACATTGTGACCTGTAAAATTGTACCATATGTGTACTGGATACTAAGGTTTGTCTGCATTCAGTGAAAGTATCGTCAGGTTTTTAGAGCAATTAAGTTCATTCAAAAGCCTAATTGTTTTTAAAAACAAGACTTTCTGCCTGTTACATTGATGCCAATAAGATTCATTTAAGCACCTTTTTTAGTGCTAAGTGTATTCTTTATTCCTGTGTTACAATGGGCCAAAAAGCTACTGTGCTTTGTTTTATGATCTAAGTTTCTGTACATCAGGCTGGCCTGATTGCATCTTTTGTAACTTCACCAATTAATTGAATTAATGTTGCTTACTACTCGAACTGTCCATGGGCATAAAACTACTGATGCTGGTGATTTATCCACCTTTATGCATTTCAAGACATCCAACACTTCCTCCTCTGTAATATGGACGTTTTGTAAGATGTCACCATCTATTTCCCTACTTCTAATACTTCCATGTCCTTTTCCACAGTAAATACTGATGGAAAAAGTCGTTTAATATCTGCCGCATCTCCTGTGGCTCCACACAAGCCACCTTGCTGATCTTTGAGGGGCCCTAATTCTCTCCCTGGTTACCTTTTTTGTCCTTGATGGATTTGTAAAAACCCTTTGGATTCTTCTTAGCCCTATTTGCCAAAGCTACCTCGTGTCCCATTTTTTGCCCTCCTGATTTCGCTCTTAAGTATATTCCTACTACCTTTATACTCTTCTAAGGATTCATTCGATCAATCCTGTCTATACCTGACATGCTTCCTTTTTCTTAACCAAACCCTCAATTTAGAAATTTGAGTAAAAGATTGCTTCTCTTAAATAAGGCAATCAGGTATCATGTATTTGGCAAAATTAGTGGTGATATAGAGCTTGTTAAAGCACCCAGAAGGGAAGCTAAACAGATATAGTTGCAGACTTCAACCAGTTAGCTTAGAAGGATAGAATCAGGAGTTCTTGGACATTTTAAAATGAGTGAAGAAATATCAGTTTTTGCTTTTGAGAAGGGGTTCAGAACTGTTCAGTATTCCCAGTTGTGGTCTGAAAAGGCGCTTTGGATTACTATTGCCTTCTGGGATTACCCCAATGTTGAGTAATGTAGACAGATGGCTCTTGAAATTAGTGCAGCTGGCTTCCGTTAATGGAAGGATGTCAATAGTTTAATCTGTCATTGACGACATGAGATTTGTTTGAGCAGTATGTTCTGGAGAATAAAATGGTGACTGTTGATCATTGAGAGAGCAGTGCAGGGTTGGAATAGGGAGGAGAGATTAACCAGGCAAACTTTGAGATGGTGTCTGGGAGATGGCAAAGCACCTTGTGACACGTTGGCACATAGAGTTATTTTTAGACTTCTAAGTGAGAAGGGACAGTATTGGTCATGGGAGCGAAATGGTTCTCCAGCAACCCAAGGATAATGGCTAACAATGGGTGAATGCTGCACTTAGACTGAAACTGTAGGCATTTGAGAAACTCCTGTTGGTTTTGTTCCCTTTTTAACTGCACATGGCAGAGGATTTGTTTTGTTTCATCTGCAAAGTTTTTTTTTGTGTGGATCTATTATGTTGCTAAAGTGTCTGTTACTGGATTTTTCTGCAGGGCTTTGAATACAGCCGCAGTGGCAATCCTACACGGAATTGTTTGGAGAAAGCTGTTGCAGCAGTTGATGGAGCAAAATACTGTAAGCTACACAATACCTGATATTTTGAATTGTTTTGTGGGAGGAGTAGCATGTTTTTTGGATATAAGGGCTCTTTTTGTCTCTAGACAAAAATATCTCCAGTGTTGGAGAAATGCACAAGTTTCTTTGTCAATGTCAAATACTAGGGTGTGGGTGAAATTGGGCATGGTGAGACTCATTTTCAAAAATGCTGAAATGTGCATCAAATGTCACTGGTAAATGAATTAAGATGTACATGAGCGGCATGCAGAAAAGGAGGTCATAGCATTGCCATAAGCACTGTCATTTTGGAGTTAATGCCATTTCTTTAACCTCTCTGAGCATGCATGAAAGGCTCTGTGTATATACCACCAGTACTATATAAAAGGAACAAAAGCTGTTCAGATTGGTTGTTAATTGAGGAGCCTCAATTATCTGAATATCAATTTTCCAAAGGAGATCTCGAGGTTCTGATAGAAACATTACATGAAAGAGCTGTTTCAACCCTGATTGCGTGTTTTGTTTACATCGATTTAAAAACTATATTTTCGGGGTGGTGCAGTGGTTAGCACTGCTGCCTCACAGCACCAGAGTCACAGGTTCAATTCCAGCCTCTGGTGACTCTGGAGTTTGCACGTCCTCCCTGTATCTCCGTGGGTTTCCTCTAGGTCCTCAGGTTTCCTCCCACAGTCCAAAGATGTGCTAAACTGTCCATAGTGTTAGATGCATTAGTGAGAGGGAAGTGGGTCTGGGTGGGTTACTCTTCAGAGGGTTGAAGGCCCTGTTTTCCACACTGGGGAATCTACAGTCCTGGATGTAGATGAGAGCCCAGGCACTGTCTCCAAATACTGACCACTTGCCCCCTCGCTCCCTCTCCCCACACTTTCCCTGGACTTCTACGTAAGGATGAATCCGAAAGCCCATTTCCACAGAGATTCTCTAACGCTGTCCCGTACAGGCAGAGATGGAACTTGTCAAAATGTTGCATTTAAAGTTGTGTATGTGCGCTATTTGGAGACTTACCCTAGAAATGTAGCAGCAGTCTTACTGTTGGTGTCCAGTCTGGCTTCCCCGGGAGAGGGCTGGCTGAGGGCGGGGCTGCAGACAAGGGTCGTACAGTGGGTGGGTGGGGGGATTGGGGACAGGATCAGAGCAGCTGGGGATGGTATTGGATGGGATCGGGGTGGGTGGGGGCTCATATGCGCTGTGCTACTGCCTTGCCTCCTGGACAGGGAGCAGACTTGATAGAAAACTTCCAAGCCCCAGAGGAGAGGCAATGAATTAATTAACCAAATCAATTATTTGAATGAAATAGTGCCTGCCCATCTCGTTTGGATAACTGAGGTTCCTTATATTTCCTTGTTGCTGGAGAGGATAGATGCTAAAAGGTGGCTTCCTCTGGCTGGCAAGTCTAAAATCAATATCACCGCCTCCAGATAAGAGTTGGACCATTTTAGAAATGAGAAATTACTTCACTCAGATAGGTTGGGAAAATTTTTTAGTGAGTCTTGGAAGTCTGTGGATACTATCTTTGATCTTGAGGGCAAAAGTACTTTTTAAATTCTTGGCAAATTGCAAAGGCAGTGTGTAGAGTTGTTTAGAGATTCAGGCATGATCTTAGTTGTGCCACAAAAAAGCCAGAAAAGAAACTGAACACTGGTTTATTTTCAGAACAGTAGAATTGAAAAGTGGACAAGTTGTGCTAAACTGATATCAAACCTTGGTTAGACCATACCTAAAACTTTATGTACGTGGTTCTGGTAACAGGATTATAAAAGAATGTTGAGGTGCATGAGTGGCTGAAGAAAAGCATGTCTGGATAATACCAGAAATGCACAGATATGGCAGTAAATGATTAGGTTTCTTTTTGAAAAAAGGCTGGGGATGTCCTTGAGGTTTTTCAAATTTTGTCAAGAGTGGTGCTGGAGCAAAATAAATGATTTGGGCAAAAGCCCTTCAGCCCTTTCCTGATGTAGGGCTTTTGCTCGAAACATTGTTATTTTTTTTCCCCTGCTCCTCTGATGCTGCCTGACTTGCTGAGCCCTTCCAGCACCCCACACAACTCTAATTTCCAGCATTTACAGTACTCTCTTTCTTTCCTTCCCCTCTTTAAAATGTTAAGGTTTTGTTAGTGGATAGTGACTCAGCTTAATTTTTGTGTTGATGTGTAGCAAGAGAATTCCAGCATTAAATAGTCACTAAGAAATCCAAATGGATATTCAGAAGAAACTTATTTTCTCTAAACTGGGTGATAACATGGAACCCTACCACAAGGTATAATTGAAAAATGTTGCACTCAACTATTCCCCCCCTCCATGCACTCAAGATAAAGCTTGCCAAGGTGGAAACCCATTAGGCAAATTACTGACATGGGCAGGAAATTGGTTGTGTGGCAGTAAACTGAGTTGGAATAATTAAGTCACTAATTGGCAGCACATAACTAGTATCCTGCAGGGATCCGTGTTCGAGTCTTTATTCACAATATTCATTATTTATGATAATGATATTAAAAAGTCAGGTTGAGGGCAGAGCGATGGACATGATTTGTGGACTTCAGTAAGGTGCTCGACCTGGTTCCCCATTGGAGACTGGTTAGCAAGGTTAGATCTCACTGAATACAGAGAACTATCCATTTGTATACAGAACTGGCTCAAGGGTAGCAGACAGGACGGTGGAGGGGGTTGTTTTTCAGACTGTAACAAGTGGTGTGCCACAAGGATCAGTGCTGGCTCCACTACTTTGTTGTTTTATATAAATGATTTGGACATTAACATAGGAGGTACAGTTGGTAAGTTTGCAGATGACACCAAAATTGGAGTTCTAGTGAACAGTGAAGAGGGTTACCTCAGATTACAACAGGATCTGGACCAGATAAGCCAATGGGCTGAGAAGTGGCAGATGGAGTTTAATTCAGATAAATGAGGTGCTGCACTTTGGGAAAGCAAATCTTAACAGGACTTACACACTTAATGGTGAGGTCTTGGACTGTTGCTGAACAAAAGAGAGTGCAGATTCATTGTTCCTTGGAAGTGGAGTCGCAGATAGATAGGATAGTGAAAAAGGTGTTTGGTATGCTTTCCTTGGTCAGCGTATTGAGTATAGGAGTTGGGCGGTCATGTTACGGCTGTACAGGACAATGGTTAGGCCACTGATGGCATATTGCGTGCAATTCTGGTCGACTTCCTATTGGAGAGATGTTGTGAAACTTGAAAGGGTTCAGAAAAGATTTACAAGGACGTTGCCAGGGTTGGAGGCTTTGAGTTATAGGGAGAAGCTGAATAGGCTGGGGCTGTTTGTCCCTGGAGTGTCAGAGGCTGAAGGGTGACCATAGAGGCTTATAAAATTATGGGGCATGGATAGGATAAATAGACAGTCTCTCTTCCCTGGGGTGGTGGAGTTCTGAACTCGAGGGCATAGGTTTAGGGTGAGAGGGGAAAGATAAGAGACCTAAGGGGCAACTTTTTCATGCAGAGGGTGGTGCATGTATGGAATGAGCTGCCAGAGGAAGTGGTGGAGGCTGGTACGATTGCAATATTTAAAAGCCATCTTGATAGGTATATGAATAGGAAGGGTTTGGAGGGATATGGCATGTGGGGTGAGATTGGTTGCAAAAACTGGTTGGCATGGACAAGTTGGAACGAAGGGTTTCTGTGCTGTACATGTGACTAAGTGGCCAAAGTTGCTGACAAGCCAAAATTGGACAGTGGTGGTGATAGCATCAAATTCTAACAGGATATTGATTAGTTGAATGGGCAAATCTGTGGCTGGTGAATTTTAATGAGTATGAGGCCCTCCATTTCGGACTGATAGTTAATGTAATTGCAGTCTTCAGGATACAGGTAGTTTTGGCATAACATGTTTTGGCTGCGTTTTGGTTATGTTGCTGAAGAATTGGGAATGGGATTTTTGAGAATGCTTACCTCCATTGGCAATAGTGCAATTCCAGCAGGGATCAGTTTGTGCGCTTCATTTTGTGTTTGCGCCAGTCTTTGTGGTGTTCTGCACATGTGCTGATGTCAGTCCTGACAAACAGCTTTCTGTGAGAGGTAGTGCACAGAGCAGCTTTCTTACATTTTTTTTTTTTAAATGTACTGTTAAACTTTCTGTTACTAAATAGGATTTCAACCTTCTTTATGGTGCGCTATGCTTTGTGATAGATGTTTGGGTGATTCTTTTTGAGCAATTGAGTAGTTTTCTTGCTGGTCTGTTTATGTAGGTGTTTACTGTACCTTTTTTGTGTGAAAACTGGCAAGGGCTTAACAAAGCATTGTGCTGAAAAAAATTTTAAAATGTAGCACTTGGCTGTGAAACAAATAGCTGAGCTGTTGCTATAATACATAATTCAAATTTGACCAATCAAATCCAATCTAACTTTATTTGTTTGTCATCAAACCAATGTTTTGGCATATAAAATCAGGCATTTTGAACAGAACCAGTGGCAAAGAGCACCAACAAACACAGACTGCCCACAAAATCACATGAAATGTAACTGTTCACATTAAATCTGTGCAGCAGAAGACTGAAGACAAGACCCAGGGAAAAAAATATCGAAGAATTGATACAGCTGACTGGTTTTAAAATTTTGAAACTTTTAGTAAAACTTCATGGGGTGGAGACGGGGTCATCATTTGGGGGTTTATCCAATCATCAGTATAGTGTTGTAGAGGGGGAGGCAGCTAAATTGATCAGACAAAGGAGGTGGATAGTTGTTTGTTTCATCTTTTTCTTGGCGTTAAAGAATAAATTGTTAATGGGATTTGGTAGTTCTTTGTCACTCATACTTTTACAGAGTATGAGGTGAGCTTTTGTCTGGTTTAAATTAGTGGAAGGGTTTACTCCGTGTCATAATGTGTCCCTCGCCCAATTTTCCCATACACCCCATTATCTATATTAAGCAATTTTCTAGTAAGTGAGGTCTCCCTGGAACTGTGCTACAATGTTGTAGAAGAACTACCTGTATTAACATGATAAGCAAGTTAAATAAAGATGAACTCTTTCAGTAATTGAAGATTGTAGAACTCCTCCTCAAATGGCAGTCGATGCCAAATCAATTTGTTAGATTTTAAATGTGTTTTTATTAAACACAGGATATTGGCACAAAGCAAGTGTATGGAGTTAGGTCACGGATCCATCATGATCTTACTGAGTGGTGGAGCAGGATTAAGGGCCTGAATGGCCTACTCTTGTGCCTATGTCCATTTGAATAAAGGGTTATGATGACTTAAGGAAAGATGGGAACTTTGAGAAAAGCATAAATTAGGCTAAATACCCTATTTCTGTGCTGTGTATACTATGCAGTCAAGTATAAAAGTATTTGACTGTCCTATCTGGAATTTTTTTAATATATTATGTCTTTACTTTTCTTTTTGCAGGTTTAGCATTTGCATCTGGTCTGGCAACTACAATGACAATTGCACACTTGTTGAAGTCTGGTGATAACATTATTTGTATGAATGATGTATATGGAGGTATAGTTTTGATTTGATTTTTCAAAGTTTAACTATTTTTTGATTTGATCAGTATGTGTTCCTGACTTTCATTTTAATATTAATCTGAGCATAAGTGCAGTGGCAGTGTCTGCCAGGTAGATGCTGACTGAGCAGGAAGAATAGCAGCTATGTGTGGGGTCTGGAGGAACAGGAAAGGTTTTCTGCATTCCATTTTAAAACTATGTCATGCCTCTATGTAAAACCCCTGTACCCACGTCTATAAGACTGATACCATTAACTTTAACCGCTGTCACAAACTTCCTATACCCCATTCCCCTCGCTGGCTACCTGATTGGTTATAGAAATTGTTAATTTATAATCTCCCAGCCTTGTGATCCTGCTATGTTGAATACTATATCTACTCTATCACCAAGATTGCTTATTTTTCACTTGTCATTGACCATTTCAATCTTTGCTTTTGTCACCATCAAAAATGACAATTCCAATCTTCACTTCTAAAATTCATTCATCTTAAACTTTGAGCAAGACTTGGAATATGATAGAGATATTTGTTTCTGTTTTTGCTGATGTACACTGGTTTTAACTGCTTCAATTGTCAAATTCCTATCCTAATTTTAATTCTTTTCCTGCCTTTTTTTATCCAGTCTTATTTCTATACCACCTCTTTCACTCAGCTTTTTAAAAAAGTGCTCTTTGACTTGAACTTTCTATTCTCTTGGGCAACTATGGGAGAAACCACATTATTTGGAACCACCTTGAGCAGCCTCTGATTCATTCTATGACACTTCAAGTATTGTGTTTAATTCTAGTCACCACGTTACAGCAAGGATGTAGAGGCTTTGGAGAGGAAGCAGAAGAGGCTCACCAGGATTAGTGGATATGAACTAAAAGGCTCATCTAGTTGTATTCATTTGGAGTGGCAGAGGCTGAGGGGAATTTATAGAATCTGTATAATTGAGATGTGTAGTTAGGTTTGATGGTCAGAATCTTTTTACCAAAGTTGAAGCGTCTAATATGAAGGGCTGTACATTTACGTTGAGAGGAGGCAAAATCACAGGAGATATGAGGAACAAGTTTTTAAACACTGGAATGCCCTGCCAGGAGTGTGGAGGAGGCAGATACGATGGGGGTGTTTAAGGGATCTCTTGATAAGAAGATGAACATGCAAGGAATTAAGGGATAATGGACCAAGGGTGGGCAGAAGGGATTAGTTTAATTTGGTATCATGTTCAGTAAAACATCTTTTCACTACATTAATCCTCATTCCCCTTCTCTTCTTTCCTCTTGCTTCCTTTATCAATTTGTAGCTTCTCTCTTGATTTGAGACCTCTTCTTCATGCTCAGTTTATTTTTCACTCAACTCCTGATTTCTTAAATTCTGGTTTTCCGTGCAGGCTCACTAGCCTTTTTTTTTTCCTTGCGTAGCAGCACTTCCATTTCATCGACCATTGTCTTGAGTTACTGGTCTACTTTTAATTCACTCTATCCCTTCTTGCAAATTTTTTTGTTAGACTTTTTTGACATATTAAGTTATCCATAAGTTAGCATTTTGTCTTGTTATACATCAGGAAAATCCAAACCTCGTTTTGGTTCATGCAATACTTCCAGCTGTAGACAACTAGTCAGACTCGAACCAGATGGCATGAAATCTGTGTTCTAACTGATCCAGGAAGCCATATTCAATCCTACATTCAGTCACCAGGGCATCATGTTACCTTGTCTCAATTAGATTTGAAATGGTATGAATGTTCATAAAGTGTATACTACTTTAAGTAAATAAAGTGTAAATGAAATTACTGTGTATTTGGATTAGAACTCTTCTAGGTAATTTGTGCACCATAAGGAGTGCCACTAACTGCATTGAATAGGATATGATGCAAATTAAGTACTGCATGTTTGGGCCAAAGGTTCCCAGTTTTACAGCATATGGGGCATAGTTTAATTAGCAGAAAGGAGGGTATCATAAGTTTTGGTAGTGTTAAATTTGTTTTGTTAACAAATGATTTTCAACCTTAATTTAGGCTTTGCTACACTTTGTGGTAGACTGTGTGGAGGAGTACTGGTTTGATGTAGGGTGCTTTGCAAGGTGGAGGGAAATCTAAACTGGTATTGATCTAGGCTGTTTGCATTTACGTCAGTTAATATCTTCCTAGACATTTACAACTTGTGACCAATGTGGCATAAGACAGCACAGGATTTCCCCTCGAAAGTGGGGGAAAATGTGGCTGATCTTTTTCATTGGTGAGGTTCTTTGGAAACCACAGCTTGTTTCCTTGTCACCAATGTAATGGAAAGACTTTCTAAAATTGATTCAAAACAGTACATTCTGTAGAAATGCATTTTGTACTTTAGGTACAAACCGATACTTCCGCAGAGTTGCATCTGAAATGGGCTTGGAAGTCTCTTTTATTGACTGCACATCATTGGAATGTCTGGATGCAGCTATTAAGCCAAACACAAAGGTAAGATTGTGTTGGGGAAATCTTTTTAATTTTGGTACAGTGGTGGTACCTTTAATAAATTGCAACCATCTGCTGCCTCCTCCTCTCTTTTCTCCCTTCCAACCCCCCCCCCCTTTCAAAATAGGTCTGAGTGATGCACAGTGAAATCATTATGGGCCTATCTAAATATGATTCAAGCTGGAACAGTAGTAGGAGACTAAGAACGTTGTGGAGTGCTGAATGTTGAGGAATTTGCAGGCAGAGAACCTGAGAAAGAGGAAATGAAAGCAGACAGCTTAGGGAGGAGCTACATTTCAAAAAACTTTCATTCCCACATTTTTTGCTTAAGCAAATTTTAGTACAGTTGCAGTCAAAATCCATCCTGACTAACCAAGAACCACTAGTTGAATTACTTAGGAGGCAGTAACATTTTATGTATGTCCTCCTGGTCATAAGCAGGATTGAAGGGAGGCAATAGTCAGAATTAAAACCGGAGGCTGTGATGGATAACATTTCATATAGATGAGGAAGCTGGTAATATCAACTGACCTGTCCAGATTTGAGGACTGATGTAATGAGCACATGAAGTCAAAAAGCTAGAGTAAAATATCAGAATGCACTGATGGCAGGAATTGGAGGAATAAAGGTCTGGGTAATGCAGGTGCAATGGACTAGGCCAGACCACTCAAAACATTCTTAAGCAGGCAGCCTAGACCATAACTTTGCAATTTGATTTGGTGTGTGTACAGTGAAAATTTCACAGTATGTTTGTTAGGTTGACTACCAGGTTTTAAAGCAGGCAAATTGTTTCACAATTACACAATGAAACAGAACAGAATAAAGAACCCCTATGGAAATCAGTCTATCCAAGCTGGACTTAATTATGCTGTTCCAAATATACATTCCCAATAAGCAACTCCTTTTTAAATAAAAGCAGTAAAATTGGAACAAATGCTCACACTTCAAAGTTAAAAGGACAGAAGGGGGAGAGAGTATTTAGCAGCCTGTTTCCACACAGCCAAACTCCTAACTAGGTCGGGGCAGTAGAGAGCTGACCATGCCATCATTATACGGGTCACTTCTAAAACATGACCACTTTGGCATGAAGTCCCATCTGCTTCACATATGAACGAAAGGCCTCTCCAAATCCTCTTTCATCTCTGTACCAAACTAGTCACCTCTGAGCCAGGAGGGTTTTATGACCCCCCCTCAACAAAATCGAGGATACAGTATCCTTGAGAAAAGGAACAGCTGTTAAGAAAAAAAGAGGGACCGTTTTGTGACAAATGGAGTAGAAAGTGGGTGGCATGGTGGCACAGTGGTTAGCACTGCTGCCTCACAGCACCAGAGACCCGGGTTCAATTCCCGCCTCGGCGACTGTCTGTGTGGAGTTTGCACGTTCTCCCTGTGTCTGCGTGGGTTTCTTCCGGGTGCTCAGGTTTCCTCCCACAGTCCAAAAATGTGCAGGGTCATGCTAAATTGCCCATAGTTAGGTGCAGGGATAATTGCAGGAGAATGGGTCTGGATGGATGCACTTCAGCGGGTCACCGTGGACTTGTTGGGCCGAAGGGCCTGTTTCCACACTAAGTAATCTAATCTTTAAAAAAAGTGATGGAGTTGTTGGAGATTATCAAGATCCAGAGGAGGTGAAAAGCTGTACTTCTGTTCCTAGAAATTTAGTGGGGGAGGAGGATTTTTTCTTTATAAAATGAGTTTGGACAACAAAACACACCAACTGATAATAGTTTAGTCCCATCTAGAACCTGTCTTCCTTTCTGGAGCCAAACTTGAGATCTAGTACTCTATATGAAGGAGGGGAAGCAAGGAATTGTTGAGGTGGGGGTGTTCTTGATTGTTAAAAGATTCATTTTTAATATTTACTATTATATCATCTGACCTGACTTTTGGCATGGGATCTAACTCTGATTTGAAGCTGCTGTCAATGCACAAGCCAGAAGGCTGGGCACTCTCCCTGTGCTGCATTGCTGGTCAAGGTATAATCTGAAGCTCACATCTGTCCGATTCCAGATCCACAAGTTGGAGCTGCTGACCAATACCACCACCTCCCCAGCAAAGATTACTGGGCTAATAGTTCAGCCGCAACATGAGAAAATATGTGCAGAACATTGAGGTTTTTATGGTACGGATGAGCTACCAGAGTTTAGTAGTACAATCAGAGTCAGAGACGTACAGCAAGGAAACCAACCCTTTGGTCCATGCCGACCAGTTATCCCAACCCAATCTTGTCCCACTTGCCAGCACCCGACCCACATCCCTCCATACCCTTCCTATTGGTATACCCATCCAGATGCTTTAAACGTTGCAATTGTACCAGTCTCCACCACATCCTCTGGCAGTTCATTCCATACATGTACCACCCTCTGTGTGAAAAGGTTGCCCCTTAGGTCTCTTTTATATCTTTCTCCTCTTGCCCTAAACCTATGCCCTCTAGTTCTGGACTCCCCGACCCCAGGGAAAAGACTGTCTATTTATCCTATCCATGCCCCTCATGATTTTGTAAACCTCTGTAAGGTCACCTCTCAGCCTCTGACTCTCCAGGGAAAACTGCCCCAGCCTCTCCCTACAGCACAAATCCTCCAACCCTGGCAACATCCTTATAAATCTTTTCTGAGCCCTTTCAAGTTTCACAACATCTTTCCAATAGGAAGGAGACCAGAATTGCACACAATATTCCAACAGTGGCCTAACCAATGTCCTGTACAGCCACAACATGACCTCCCAACCCCTGTACTCCATACTCTGACCAAGGAAAGCATACCAAAAACCGCTTTCACTATCCTATCTACCTGCCACTCCACTTGCAAGGAGCTATGAACCTGCACTCCAATCTTTGTTCAGCAACGCTCCCTCAGACCTTACCATTAAGTGTATAAGTCCTGCTAAGATTTGCTTTCCCAAAATGCAGCACCCCTCATTTATCTAAATTAAACTCCATCTGCCACTTCTTAGCCCATTGGCCCTTCTGCTCAAGATCCTGTTGTGATCTGAGGCAACCTCCTTCACGGTCTACTAACCTCCAATTTTGGTGTCATCTGCAAACTTATTAACTACCTCTTATACTCTCATCCAAATCATTTATGTAAATGACAAAAAAGGACTCAGCACCGATCCTTGTGGCACTCCACTGGTCACAGGCCTCCAGTCTGAAAAACAACCCACCACCACCACCTGTCTTCTACCTTTTGAGCCAGTTCTGTATCCAAATGGCTAGTTCTTCCTGTATTCTGAGATCTAACCTTGCTAAGCAGTCTCCCATGGAACACCTTGTCGAATGCCTTACTGAAGTCCATATAGATCACATCTACTGCTCTGCCCTCATCAATCTTTGTTGCTACTTCAAAAAACTGAATCAAGTTTGAGACATGATTTCCCACATACAAAGCCATGTTGACTATCCCTAATCAGTCCTTGCCTTTCCAAATAAATGTACATCCTGTCCCTCAGGATTCCCTCCAGCAACTTGCCCACTGCCTAACATCAGGCTCACTGGTCTATAGTTCCCTGGCTTGTCCTTATCACCCTTCTTAAACAGTGGCACCGTGTTAACCAACCTCCAGTCTTCTGGCACCACACCTGTGACTATCAATGATACAAATATCTCCGCAAGAGGCCCAGCAATCACTTCTCTAGCTTCCCACAGAGTTCTCAGGTACACCTGATCAGATCCTGTGGATTTAACTACCTTTAACAGCTTCAAGACATCCAGCACCACCACCTCTATAATATGGACATTTTGTAAGATGTCACAATCTATTTCTCTACATTCTATATCTTCCATGTCCTTTTCCACAGTAAATACTGATGCAAAATAATCGTTTAGTATCTGCTGCATTTTCTATGGCTCCATGATTATCATAATGGTGCAGGCTCGAAGGGCAGAATGGCCTACTCCTGCACCTATTGTCACACAAAGGCTGCCTTGCTGATCTTTGAGGGATCCCTATTCCCTCCCTAGTTTCCCTTGTCCTTAATATATTTGTAAAAACCCTTTGGATTCTTAATTCTATTTGCCAAAGCTATTTAATGTCCCTTTTTTGCCCTCCTGATTTCCCTTTTAAATATGCTCCTACTGCCTTTATACTCTTCTAACGATTAACTCAATCTATCCTGTCTAAACCTTAGCATATGCTTCCTTCTTTTTCTTAACCAAATCCTCAATTTCTTTAGTCATCCAGCCTTCCCTATACCTACCAGCCTTTTCTTTTCACCCTAACAGGAATATATTTTCTCTGGATTCTTGTTATCTCATTCCTGAAGGCTTCCCATTTTCCTGCCGTCCCTTTACCTGCGAACATTTGCCCCCAATCAGCTTTTGAATGTTCTTGCCTAATACTGTCAAAATTGGCCTTCCTCCAATTTAGAATTTCAACTTTTAGATCTGGTCTATCCTTTTACATCACTATTTATATCTAATGGAATTATGATCACCTTGCCTCAAAGTGCTCCCCCACTGACACCTGTTACCTGCCCTGCCTTTATTTTCCAAGAGTAGGTCATGTTTTGCACCTTCGCTAGTAGTACATCCACATACTGAATCAGATTCCTCTGCACCTAAACCTTTAACACTATGGCAGTCCCAGTCTGTTTGGAAAGTAAAATCCCCTACCATAACCACCCCATTATTTTTAGATAGCTGAGATCCCCTTACAAATGTTTCTGAATTTCCCTCTGACTATTAGAGGGTCTATAATACAATCCCAATAAGGTGATCATCCCTTTCTTATTTCTCAGTCCCACCCAAATAACTTACCTGGATGTATTTTGGGAATATCCTTCCTCAGTACAGCTGTAATGCTATCCCTTATCAAAATGCCACATCCTCCTCTCTTGCCTCTTTCTTTTCTTCCTGTAGCATTTGTGTCCTGGAACATTAAGCTGCCAGTCCTGCCCATCCCTGAGCCATGTTTCTGTAATTGCTATGATATCCCAGTCCCATGTTCCTGACCATGCCCTGAGTTCATCTGCTTTCCCTGTTAGGCCCCTTGCATTGAAATAAATGCAGTTTAATTTGTTAGTCCTACCTTGTCCCTGACTGTTTGATTCACTTCTGTTCTCAACTGTACTAGTCTCAGATTGACCTCTTTCCTCACTATCTCCCTGGGTCCAACTTCCACCACATTTTTACTAGTTTAAATCCTCCCAAGCAGTTCTAGCAAACTTCCCTGCCAGTATATTAGTCCCGTTCCAATTTAGGTGCAATCCGTCCTCCTTGTACAGGGTCACTTCTACCCCAAGAGATTCCAATGATCCAGAAATGTGAATCCTTCTTCCATACACCAGCTCCTCAGCTATTACTGTCCTCACTAGCTCGTGGCACTGGGAGTAATCTAGATATTACTACACTTGGACCTCCTTTTTTAAATTCCTGCCTAACACTCTGTAATCTCCCTTCAGAATCTTGACCTTTTCCCTTCCTATGTCATTGGTTCCAATGTGGGCAATGACCTCTGGCCCCTCTTCCCCCATGAGAACATTCTGCACCCTCTGAGACATCCTGATCCTGGCACCAGGGAAGCAACACCATTCTGATTTTTTCACTGCTGGCCACAAACGCCTGTCTGTACCCCTGATTAGTGTCCCCTAACACAGTTGATCTCTTGGAACTTGATGTACCCGTAGTTGCATTAGAGCCAGACTCAATACCAGAATCGTGGATGTTCGTGCTACGTTCCCCTGAGAATCCATCACCCCCTACATTTTCCAAAAACAGCACGAAGTGGAAATGGAGTGTCAAAGTTCTGCAAGAGCACTGCGATTTCCGTTTTATAGCATTAGGGGCATAGTTTGTGAAGTGGACAGAAAGATGTGTTGCTGAAGTTTGGTAGTGTTAAATTGGATCTTTAGAGTTTGAATGATTTCTGATGTGAACACTTTGAACTGTTGAATATTGTTCAGACCTTTGGTTGGGGAGAATAGTTACTAAGGTTGTATGTTTAGTTGTGAGAACTCAATCTGCTGCTCTCAGAAATGCACTAGTAATACCTGAAGTGAACAGCTTGTATTTCCAGTTGGAGAACTGGAGGGGAGTGCTGTATGTTACTCTGTCGTAATATTTGAGTTCCAATTTAATAGGTTGTGGGATCTGCTGATTCTGAATTGGAAAACCATGATTGATAAGGAGTCACTGACTTGGAAACAAAAAGGAAAGGATAAGGCTGAAAGTGAGAAGCCAGAGAAGGGTCCATTATTTTCAGAATGGACTTTACTGATTCATGCTAGTGGTTGCTAATTTGTGGAGTGGGGAAGGAGTTCCACTGAATTCACAGGTGTGATCAAAATATTTTGCTGATGTTTCCTTTTAATAAACTGTACCCTGTAGTGACCAGCCTTTGACAGTTCTGAAGTAAGAAATCCAGGATATTGCAACTGGAGGGAGGATTAGGTCATTTATTGTTTCCAATATGCACAAGTCAAAACTGGAGACTTTTTGCACGTTGAACTGAAGAGAATATAGGGGTAAATGAAATGTACTGTTGAGAATTTGCTTCTGGAAGAACACTGGGCTGATGAGCCATGATAGTTCCACATGTGTCACTGTCTTCAATATATTCTTGGCAAAGACTGATTCCAGAAGTATCCCTAGCTAGTGATGAAATATCAAAATGGGACTGAGCTGACTATGATCAGTTAGGTAAACTGTCTCTTCCCTCACTCACTCATACTTACTTACAGGAAGATCCATTAAACTGTGCAAGATCCATTTTTGGTCTTGATCCTAGCCTTTGAGATGCCAATAGCTTGTGTGCTTCATTTGGAGGAACCTTTAACTCATAATTTCTCTTCACAGCTTGTCTGGATTGAGACTCCTACTAACCCGATGATGAGTGTCCTTGATATCAAGGGTTGTGCAGAAACTGTACACAAACATGGAGATATCATTCTGGTGGTGGATAACACTTTCATGTCAGCTTATTTCCAGGTAATCTTGATGGTCTGCACATATCCAGATTGAATAAAGTTAACTTTTGAATGCAGTTTCAAATATTTAATGAGTTCATTCATCACTTTTCTCTTTTCACTCATTTCTTGAGTCTAATTGTATTGGGTTCAGTAAAATTGCCATGACAGCTGCAGCGTAATGTGCTATGTTGCAACTGAAGAATGTAATATTCATATTTTATACTATCTGAATTGAACCAATAAAGTTGAATTATTCTACTGGGGCAGAATTTGTTGCACTGTTACTCAATACATAGTTGAAATGTGCAGCTTCATTTGTAATGTTTTCCCATAAATAATTCCAGATCCAAATCTGAGATGGTGGGTTTCTTTTTTTACTGGCAGAACATAAGAGCACTGAACTGTAGCTGTTCGTCTCTATTATTTGATGGCTGATCTTTTGCCTCGATTCTTGTACTCTCCTGTTTGTTCTATATGGGTTCTTTAAATGAGTGATAATGGCATTTCAGCAATCTATCTTTTTTGGTTTTTTGGTAGTAAAACTAGTACCAGTCTGATGGACCGTCAAAAAGATTGAGTGAAGGCAGCTTATGACTTGGTCTCTTGCTGTTAAAATTATTTGCACTCTGGAACAAATATACAAAATTAGTTGTACATCTAGGGGTAAAAGTTGGATGCAAGAATGTAACAAAATTGAGATACTCTAACAACTAATTTCAGAGTCTGAGATCCTCAAGTATCATCTACAAAATGTGGAAGTTTAGAATCATACATGAGTATGAACATCACAAAGAAATTAATAGCAGGTAGAATAAATACACTAGCATAAATTGGAGTGCTGATTTTGATGTAGATCTGTTTGTCTTTTTTATTCACTGAAAAGATAAAGGCCAGGCGAGCATTTATTGCCCATCTCTAATTGCCCAGAAGGCAGGTCCGAATCAACCATGTTGCAGTGGGTGTGGAGTCACACATAGGCCTGACCAGTTAAGCAACTTCCTTTCCTAAAGGACATTAGTGAAGCAGATTGTTGGAAAACCTATTGACAGTGAATTCAGTTATCATTAGACTCTTGGTTCCAAATATTTGTCAAACTCAAATTTAACCATGTGACATGGCAGGATTTAAACCTGGGTCTCTGGATTAACATTCTAGTGATAATACCACTAGGCCTTTGCGTGCCCCCACCCCCACCCCCTCCACTTTGCTGTTAAATGCAATAGCAAATGATTGAACACTTAAATTCCTTTGACCCACAATCTCCCAATAATCCTTTTTTTGCTATTGGTAATCAAAGTTTATTAATCTCTTCTTTAAACCTACTCAGACTGAGGTTTCCATATCCCCTGGGATAGAAATTTCCAAAATGCACAATCTTCCAAGTTAATAAAAATTCCATTCTTAGTCCTAAATGGTGTTTTCTCCTTACTTTTAAATTGTGATATTGTTATAGATTAAACATCTTTTCATTATCTTAAATCTAAAGAACTGTGGATGCTGGAAATCAAACTAAAACAGAAATTACTCGAGAATTTCATCATGTCTGGCAGCATCTGTGGAGAAAAAGCAGAGTTAACATGTCAGTCCAGTGACCCTGGATCTGAATGGTTCTGAAGAAAGGTCACCAGACCAAAACATTAACTGTTTTATCTGTATAGATGCTGCCAAACCAGCAATTTATTTTTTCTTGTATCTACCCTGCTTATTGCTTTGTGTTTTCAGAGTTTCAATGAGATCTCTCTACTCCCAGGAAAATATTGATCTAGTTTGCCTAATCTCTAATAGGACAGTAATGCCATTCCAGCAACAATTCTGGTGAATCTCCATTGTACTCACTGACAATTTATTTCTTGAGATAAGGAAACTAAAACTACCTACTCCAGTTATGATCCGACTGAATTCCTATAAAATTGAAGATAAACTACTCATTTGATTTTATTGCAAGAGGATAAAAGTCCATGTTTGTAATAGCTTGCTGCACCTGCATGTTAGTCTTCCGTAACTTATTTACAAGGGCACCTGACTACTTTTTTTTGCGCAACCTCCACTTTCCAACCTCTCCTCCATTTAATAAATGCTTTGCTCACCTGTTTTTCCTCTCAAAGTAGTAACCTGAAATTTTCCCAGATTATATTAAAACTGCCATATTTCACCCATTTTGCTAAGTTTGTCCAAATCCTTCTGAAAATATGTCCCATCTTCCTGCAACATACATTCCTGTTTTAGATTTGAAGCATCTGCAGATTTTGAAAGCTTGCATTTGGTCTCCATGTCCAAGTCATTCCATATTGTCAACTGTTAGAGCCCAGTTATGATCTTTGCACCACCCCACTAGCTATAATTTGCATACTTGGAATTGCTCCTTACTGCTATGTTTGTGTCATTTACTAATTTGTATCTTTAAATCATCTGTCGTCTTCTGAATAAAGTCCCACCTGCCCCCAGAACTCATTGCAATTTCCAAATTCCAATGCCCTCCCTTCACACCAGTTCTCGAGGTATGTCCAATTTGAGTCATCAATCCTTCTGTTCTTGTACTTAATAGCACATGGCATTAGGAGTAACCCTCTCATTACTGCTGTTGCTCCTGCTATTAATTTCTTTCCTAACTTCCTGAATTCTTTCAAGACCTCATTCCTCTTCCTATGTGCTGTTGATACCAATATGGACAATGACTTCTAGTTGTTTTTTTTTTCCCCCGTTTTCCTGAAAGGACATCCTGCAACTAATCTGTGATGACCTTAACTGGGGAGACGATATATCATCTTGGAGTCATGACTCATGCTGCAGAGACACCTGTATGATCTCCAGGCTATGGAATCCTCTGTCACTGCCTTTCTAATCTTCCTTATTCGTACGACTAAGACACCCTCCTGTCATGGACTTGTCTCTGGATGCAAGCCCCTGCAAAACTATGCTTTCACTAGTTTTCAGAATTAAATTCCACTTAGCAAACATGGTGGACACAGGGTTCTCCTGTATGACTTGTCAGGGTTTCTTAGATTCCTGGTGGTCACTCATTTTCCACTCTGCCACTAGGTACCAATCATGACACCCTGTCTCCATATCAAATAATGGACCAAATTTTTTTTCTTGTCAGGCCTTTGGTAGAACTCTTGATTGTAATCTCACCTCTAATTTTAATTTATCCATTACCTATAGAATCTTTGTGTTCAGATCAATTATGAACATTTATTCTTTTGTAACATTCTTAATGTGCAGTCAGTTCCTCTATAATGTGATTGTTCTTGTGCAATCCCATATTATAGAAATATCATACTTTAGAAATGGTGCTTAAGTGTTGCTGATATAATTGCATTACAGCCAACATATTTTAAATGTTTGTGCTTTAGAAACAGCATCCCCAATTCCTCAATTGCATTATAATGAATTTGCATTGCGATGCATATTATAGCAGGGAGACCTGTATTGTTAATTTCTATTGCAACTTATCTTCCCTCTAACTGTGAGGAGGCGGATGGTGGAGGGCACTGAGTCAATTCTCACTTGAAAGAGAATTAAGCTTAGTGAGATATTTCTCACTACTTTCAATGTAATTCCCTCTGAAGGATCAACATAGCAAGTAACTCAAGGGGAGGTAATAGCTAGTGATGTTATCATAGACCATTAATCTGGGGATCTAGGTTCACATCCTGCCATGGCACATGATGGAATTTGAATTCAATAAAAATCTGGAATTAAGAATCTAATTGTCAGGGGAAAACCCCATTTGGTTCACTAATGTCCCTGATTCAATCATATTTATTGTCAAAAGTTTACAAGGCACCACTTATGGTGCCATCTTGGCTACAAAGATATCTCATGCAGATACTTAAGTATAGATTCTTTGGTATAAAATAAGAAAGCTTAGGAAATAAGTCCAGCTTAGGAATAAATTGGAAAAACAAAAATAAATACTACAGTTATTGTCCTTCTGCCCAGACCCATGCCCAACCTTTCCTCAAGACGACACCTGGAGCTTGCCTCTCGGCCATACTGGAGAATCACCATCTGTGTAGATTAATTTGATTATTAGAAGCTACATTGTCATTGGAATCTTGTATTTTCAGTACTGTAGATAGGCAAAACTGAGAAAATAGTTTGGAAAGCTGTTAAATTAGAGATCCTGGCATTAAGTCTGGTTTGAGTTGAAACTTTATTGCTGGAACCGCGCAGCAGGTCAGGCAGCATCCAGGGAACAGGAGATTCGACGTTTCGGGCACAGGCCCTTCCTGAAGAAGGGCCTGTGCCCGAAACGTCGAATCTCCTGTTCCCTGGATGCTGCCTGACCTGCTGCGCTGTTCCAGCAATAAAGTTTCAACTTTGATCTCCAGCATCTGCAGACCTCACTTTCTCCTCCATTAAGTCTGGTTTGAAAAGGTTTCCCATAGCTAAAAGCTAAAGAAAGCTCTTGACTCTGCTTTGTCAGGAAATAGAAATGTTGTTGTAATAAATGTAGCAGCTCAGAGGTACTTGGAAGACCGAATAATGAATATGCACAATGTCCTGCTGGTCAAGTGAACTGTGTCTGGGCAAATGGAAAGGTTACTTGGAAGAACTAAAGATAAAACAGATTCTCATGAAACTTCGTTGCGGTGGAGAGCAGCCAGACTCCGAGAAAGACCCATGAGAGAAAAAGCTTGAAAACAGGTTATAAACGCTACCAGGAGACATGTTTATTGCTCATTTATCTACTTCTTCATATGAGCAGTTATGGACTAAGCCAGACCATTCAAAACATTCTTAAGTAGGCAGCCTTAAACCGTAACTTTGCAATTTGTTTTGGTAAGTGTACAGTGAAAATTACCCAGATTAAATTAGCTAGGTTGACTAGTAGATTTTAAAACAAACAAAAATTTATTTACCACATTACACAATGAAACTCCACTTATCCAATTAGAATTAATTATACTTTTCCAACTGTACATAACAGTCCCAACACACAAACTCCCTTTGAAACCCAGTATAAATGGAACACATGCTTACAGGTTGAAGTTGAAGGGCAGAAAATAGTTTCTACATAGCTCAATGTTGAATTCCCAGTTCAAGACTGAACTAAAACTGCTCTTCTCAGCTCGAGAGCTGACCACTCCCCTCTCTTTATACAGATCATGTCTAAAGCATGACCACTGTGGCCTGAAGTCTCATATGTTTACATATAAACAAAAGGCCTCTCAAAGTCATGTTCATCTCTGTACCAAACCAGACTGATTGGAGCCCAGTCCAGTTTATTGCTCCTCTTGGAAAAAAAATCAAGGACATAGTCTCCTTGAGCCAAGGAACAGCTTTTAGAAAAGAAGGGACTAGCTTTGTGACTCAGTATAACCTGCATTCAATTATAGGCAGCTATGAGTTTATCACTGTAGTTTGCTTGATAATGGAAACTTCTTCACACTTTTATTGAGACAAAGTTGATTGTTAACAACTCGGCTGTGCTGCCATTTCTGTTCCTGTACAAAAAGGGGTATAGATCAAATGAAATCCGATAATGCTGAATGTCAATCCAAGTTGGGAGACAAATGCCACTCCCTCATCACTGATTCCATCCCTCAGACTGTTCACAACCATCGTGAAATATTTCACTCCAAGATGAGCTTCCAACCATATTTGTTCCTCCTCCTCTTCCCCTCTCTCCCCCACCGCCCCAATCAGCACAAAGATCACACATATATTTCAACTTTTGTGGCATCTTAATTCATCTGCTGAAACTCTCATCCATTCTTTTGTTAGCTCTAGACTTAACTATCATAAAGACTTCCAGTCAGCTTCCCACATTTCACCTCCATGTAATCCTGAGGGTCATTCAAAATCTGCTGCCTGCATTTTACTTGCACCCAGTACTGTTTACCCTGTGCCCACTGACACATTTTCTAACATCATTGCAGGAAGGAAATCTGCCATCTTTGCCAAGGCTAGTTGTCATGTGACTCCAATCCCGTAGCAAGATGGTTGACTCTCAACTGCCTTCTGGGCAATTAAGACCATAGACGTAGCAGAAATTAGGCCATTCAGCCCTTGGAATCTGCTCTGCCATTCAATCACGGCTTAAAAGTTTCTTGACCACATTCTCCTGCTTTCCTCCTGTAACCCTTGATACTCAAGATTCTATCTATTTCAGTCTTCAATATACTAATAACCTGGTCTCCACAGCCTTTAGTGGGAATGAATTTCATAGATTCAGCACTCTGTGGCTGAAGAAGTTTCTCCTTTTATCTCTGTTCTAAAAGGACTTCCCTTTGCATAAGGCTGTGCCCTCGAGTCCTAGTCTCTCATACCAATGGAAACATTTTCCCAACATCTACTCTGTCCAGGCCATTTTGTATTCTATGTTTCAATTTTATCTGCCCTCTCCTGCCCTCATCCTTCTAAACTCCATTAACTATAGACCCAGAGTCCTCAAATGTTCCTCAATGTTAAGCTTTTCATTCTTGGGACTATTCTTGTGAACATGCTCCAGGGCCAGTACTTCCTTTCTGAGGTATGGGGCCCAAACCTGCACCCAATACTCCAAATGTGGTCTGACTGGAGCCTGAGAAGTACATTCTTGCTTTTATATTCAAGTCCTCTCTAAATGCTATCATTGCATTTGCGTTCAGAACTACTGACTCTACCTGCGAGTTTCCCTTGAGATAATCCTGGACTAGAACTCCCAAGTCTGTCTGCACTTCAGACTTCTGAATTTTTTCCCCATTTAGGAAATAGTTTGTCTCTATTCTTCCGACCAAAATGCATGAATTCACTTTTCCACATTGTACTCCATCTGCCATTTTTGCCCACCCTCCTCATCTGTCCAAATCCTTCAGCATCCTCCCTGCCTCAATGCTACCTGTCCCTCTACCTATCTGATGATGGGCAATAAATACTGGCCCAACCAGCCATATCAATTTCCTGTGAATTTTTAAAAACTATTAATTTTTGTTTGTCCCATCTGACCAACTAATTTCATATGCAATGTTAAAATTGCTCATGTTTTAATAGTAGTACACTTTGGCTCTAAGATTTGTTTCTGATCAAAGTGCAAATGAGAGTGGCTGATTTTTCACTAAGTCAAGTGCAGCATACATTTTACTATTTAATGCTATTGGTTGCAACACTATTACAGCAGAAGTTCCATTCTTGTCTAATTTTCTACGTTTGCAGTCAGCTATTGCGATTCTTGCATGCTTCAGTTTTGGTCTATGAAGACACTGAATGATTTGTGTGTACAGTGTGTATCTGTCTGCATACATAGTAAAAATAACTACCAGCATTCAATCAGTTGGAAAATGAACTGATAATAATATTATCAGTGTGGGCTAGACACCTTGAGAAAAATCTTCAACAGATTCAAAGGGCTAAATTAATGTTAACATTGAAAGTTTGATAGTGAGATGAGGAGTGCAACTGGTAACTAACTTAAGCCAGTAAGCACTAGGATCAGAAAGATCTGTCATCATTGCTTTTTGTTGAGTTAATAGCTAATTATATTGCAGTGAAGGATTTGGTGCCCAAGGGTTAAAGTACAGAAACTAACCGGGTTTCTTATTGATTAGTCAAGTGGAAGTGCGTGACTGGCAGAATCAAGGTGGTTTGGTGCTGTAATCAAATGACCTTGCAACACTTTCTGTTCCAATTGCATTTATAAAGTACCAATGAGGTGAAGTGAGAAATTTGGGCAATGGGAGAGAAAGAAAAACAAAAGCCATTTTGATGCATTATTTTAGTGTTTGTATTTTGTTGTCAACTGTTCTCATTAGATTGAACTTGCCCATCAGTTCTGTGCAGAATTACTATCTAGAAGTTTGGAGCTTTGTGCTGCAATTTTGAGGTATTTACATTTGTGCTTAGGTGAGCATGTGACCTTAATACTCTAGTGTAATAGCTGTTTCACCAATTTACCTTCAGTCAAATGGGAGAATCCTGCTGTGATTTGGGGATTGGTTGAACTACCCATTTTAAAAAAAAAGTATTTAGTTTGATAGTTTAAGAAGAAATGTAGAGATAATGCATTTATCTCAAGAATCTTTTTCCTTTTTAGCGTCCTTTGGCTCTTGGTGCTGACATCTGTATGTACTCTGCAACAAAGTACATGAATGGTAAGAACATTCAGTGGTTAAACATAACATTATATTTGCAGTTTCAAGTTGAAGTCTGAATCTAAAAACTAATAGTTAAATTCTAATGAATTGTACCGTTTTACTATGTGATGTGTATAATGTTTATAAGCATTTGAATTGCTGGAACTCCAAGATTTTTTTCATTCTGTCCTCAAGTTCCAGACTTTAACATTATTTACGTAAGTAGCAATTTTAAAAAATCAGTTCTGCTTAAATTATCTTTTTGTACCAAACTTTTATCACTTTTAAAATTTCATTTTAAAACCACTTGAATTTTAAAATTTAGTTTAATACTTATGACAGTGCCTTATTTTAAATGTTATGTCTGTGAGCCCTGTTTTTCTGATTCTTGTCAAAAGCCAAATAGCCTCAGTTGTTTTAAAACTGCTACATATTCTTTACAACACATTTTGTAGTCATACTTTTTTCTTCAAAATTGCTTTCTCAGCTCTTTAAATCCTTTTGCGCTTCATCAGTTCACCTGAGGGCCCAAACCTTAAAGCTTACTTCGATACATATCTTGTTCCCTCAATTGCTGATCTAATTTGTTAGCCTCCATCTTAGCCCCACCTCTTCACCCCATATTGTTTGTAAACCCTTTTGTCACACATCTGTACAATTAAGAAACCCTTTTTAAATCTGTCATCTTTCCACACATCTGATTCACTCCACTTTTGTTCTTGTTTGTGAGTATCTGTTTCAATTTCATTCTCTTTCAATTTCTGTTTATAGTTATCTTTCTATGCATTCAACATCAAATCTAAGTATTCCAGTCAACACATCCATACTGCCCATTTCTTCAAGCTCTGAAATACTCTGTATCCCATTTCATCCACTTGCCAATTGTGCACTGCATCTTTCTGGTATTATAGAGTCCTTGGAAAAATTCCTGAATTCCCTTTCCAAATTCTTGTGACTTTCTCTCAATCCAATTGACTAACACAGCATCTCTCCATTTTTTCTTTTAGGATTTTTTTAAAAGAAGCTGTAGTTTATTATTTTGCTGGATGTGTTACTGGCTTGAGCAGCATTTGTTAGCCATTCCTAAATGCCATCAAGAGATGCTGGTTCCATTTTGCCTGGAACCATCACACTTAATGTGGTGGGTGTACATCCACAATGTAACTATGGAGGGGATACTAGGATTTTGACCATGATAATGAAGGAATGGTAATTATAGTTCCAAATCCAGTCAGTAACTTGGAGGTGATCGTGGTGTTCCCATGTTTTGGTGACAAGTCCAGAAGTCACATGACACCAGGTTGTAGTCCAACAGGTTTAAATTAAATCTCAAGCTTTTGGAGCGCTGCTCCTTTGTCTGGTGAAGCTCCGGCACCTCCACATCACTGACATGTAAGCATCTGGAGGTCCAAGCAGTTTAGTGTTTGTTTAATTTTTTACAAGTCTTCCTGTAAACCTGCATAATGAAATTTTTCCTCAAGTAGCTCTGTCAATGTTTGCTCAGTACCACAAAAAAAAACTTCTTAAATTTCCAGGTCACAGTGATGTAGTCATGGGATTGGCCTCAATGAATCGTGATGACCTCCATGAGAAGCTGAGATTCTTGCAAAATGGTAATAATTTACAGATATTTGAACAGTATGTTACATGGTGTGTTTACAGTTCAATGGCATCAGTGAGCTTGACTGTCACTGGTAAGGTAGAGTTAAAACCGTAATTTAGAAGTTGAAGTTTTTTTTGGGTAACTGCAAATTTGCTTGCTTTTTGAGACGAATATCATATCTGTGTAGATGTGTAATTTTTATCATTCTCTGTGCAAAATACTACTCTTTAACAAAAACTGGTTTTGGACTTACCCAGTTAACACAAGAAATTTGGCCAGGATCTAGAATGATCACCTTCAGATGAAAAAGGTGAGAATCTGGATTTTAGTACACCAGCTGAATCAAGAAAATATTTCCTTTTATCACCTATCTCTATTCTAGATGGTGAGACAGCCTTTTTGAGAATTGTTCAAGATTCTAAGGCTATGAAAATCAATATCCATGCCATTTACTCCCATGCAAATGAGGGGATATGATATAATTTTTTGGAGCTAAAAATAGAAGATAAATCTAGGTCAAAAGCTTTTCCTGAAGTGGAACATGTTCCCTTGTTCTCCATTAAATTGCTTATTTTTCATTACCATTAAAATAGCTAACACGGATGCTTGCTGGGCAAGGACTCCAACCTGAGTGTAGTTTTACAAAAGACCATTTGAAAAGCATTATCTTGTACAGGTTCTGTTCCCAGTATAAAAGTACCAAAACAATTAGAGTCATAGATGTACAGCACGAAAACAGACCCTTCAGTCCAACTTGTCCATGCCGACCAGATATCCTAAAATATAGTCCCATTTGCCAGCACTGGGCCCATATCAGTCTAAATCTTTCCTATTCATATACCTATCCAGATGCCATTTTAAATGCTGTAATTGTATTAGCCTCCACTACTTCCTCTGGCAGCTCATTCCTACACTCATCACCCTCTGCATGAAAAAGTTGCCCCGTAGGTCTCTTCTATATCTTTCCCCTCTCGCCCTAAACCTATGCCCTCTAGTTCTGGAGGGGAGGCTGTTCATAAGTAAAGGGATGTCTAGTATGTGGGAGGCTTTCAAAAATTGAGTTCAGGGACACTATATATTCCTATTAGTATGAAGGGCAGGCTGGAGGATTAAGGGATGACCAGAGATATTGAGGCTCTGCTTGAGGAAAAGGAGGTATATGTCCGATATAGACAGCTGGGATCAAATGAATCCCTGGAGGAGAATGGGGAGTAGGAGTATACTGAAGAAGGAAATCTGGAGGGCAAAAAGTACACATGAGTTAGCTTTGGCAATTAGGGTGAAGGAGAATCTCAAGAGAAACTAAAAGTATACGAAGGGCAAAAGAGTAACCAAGGAGAAAATAGGACCCCTTAAAAATCAACAAGACTGTCTATGTATGGAACCACAGGAGATCGATGAGATACTAAACAAATATTTCACCTCTGTATTTACAATGGATAAAGACATGGAAGCTAAGGAAATTGGGAAATAGTGGCTCTTGAGGAGGTGCTGGAGATCTAAAGTTGCATAAAGGTAAACAAATCCCTGGGACCCGATTGGGTATATCCCAGAATATTGTGGGAAGCTAAGGAAGAGATTGCAAAGCCCTTTGTAGAGATATCATTGACCGCTGCAAGTGAGGTGCCGGAAGTCTGGAGGGTGGCTAATGTTGTGCAATTTCTTTAAAAAAAAAGCTGCAGGAAAAGCCAGGGAACCATTGACTGAGTCTTTAGTCCAAACTGAGGAAGGGTCACAGGACCTGAAACTATTTCTCTTCAGAGATGCTGCCAGACCTGCTGAGCTTTTCCAGCAATTTTTGTTTCTGATTTACAGCATCCAAAGTTCTTCCAGTTTTTATTTTTCCTAGGGTGGGGGAGGGCATAGGTTTAAAGTGAGTGGGGAAAGATTTTAAGAGGAACCTGAGGCAACCTTTTCACACAGAGGGTGGTGCATGTATGGACCAAGCTGTCAGAGGTGATAGATGCAGGTCTAGTTGCAACATTTTGGGCAGGTGCATGAATAGGAAAAATTTTGGAGATAGGGCAAATGCAGGGAAATGGGACTAATTCAGTTTGGGAAACCTGGTTGACATGGATGAGTTGGACTGAAAGATCTGCTTCCATGCCGTATGACTTCAATGTGATGGTATTTTGGTCTGTCTTTTGGAATTCTACAATGTATCTATCCAAACCCAAACTTCCCCCATTGCATGTCACAGCAAATTAGAGTCCAAAAATATTTAGTATGTCATACTGAATTGATGTGAGGATTGATTCCATCTTGGGACCTGTTTCCTTTTGACAAGTTTTGAAAATATTTGCACATGATTGAGATGTGGAATTCAGATTAACACAGACAATGTAAACTATTGTAGTTGAGATTTACTACTTTTTAAACCAGAAAGATAAACATTTTACTAGCTAAATAAAAAAGTTCCATCTGCTGTAAGTTAACATTGTGTGTTTTAGCTTGCCTTCTCGCAATGTATCCTAACTTTATTGCATTGAGATTCCCAAAATAAGTTCCCAGAATAATTCCCAAGGTCAATGAGTTACCATTTTTGTTACATTTTGACACGGGACATTTATTTATGGGATCATCGATGGAGGCAAAGCCAGCATTTATTGCAAGTCCATGAACAAATGCCATATAATTGCCCTCCTCAGCTGCTGTTGAGCTGCCTCCTTGAACAACTGGTATAGCGATGTCCATTAGTGCTTTGGAAAGGGAGGTACAAGTCTTTAAGCCAGCAATGCTGGAAGAATGATAAGATGGTTCCAAGTCAGGATAGTATGAGACTGGGAGAACTTGTAAGTAGTAAATTCCCATGCAACTCCCATCATTCTCAAGTAGTATAAGTAGCTGGATTGGAAGAAGCTGTTGAAAGCACTTTGGTAATAACTGGGATATCGAGTGAATTCTTTGCCCCAATCCTTTGAGAACAACTAAGGAAGTGACAAGCCTGTTCAGTCAAGTGGTTGGACTGTGTTCCCAATGTAGAAAAATACTTGATATATTGTGAAGGACTATAGTGTAAAATTTGAAGGTACTATGAAATTGAGGTTTTGACTTGTACAATATAAGGAAGGCACAAATTAACACACTTGCACTGGACAGGTAAGTGGAATTTGGTATATCAATAAAGTGCAAAGTGGTTGATTTTTGATAAAGGGAATAAGAAACTAAAGTTTGGAAGGAAATTTGGGAATAAAGATGCATACATTATTAAAAGAAGTGACATTATCCACAAAATGGTTTATATATCCATAAAGAGTAACAGAGTATAAGGATTCATTTCGGAAAGGAATATAATAAAAGCATGGTGATAATACTACATTCATATAGGATCTTCATTCAAACTCAACTTGTGTACTTTGTATAGTTCTGATAGGGGATTAAGAAAAAGCTATGCATTAGGAATGTTGTAGGTGCATTTCACGTGGAATCACAGAATTCCTCAGTACAGAAGTGGGTCACTTGGCCTATCAAGTCCATACCGATCCTCCAAAGATCATCCTACCACCCCACCTTTATTGCTGTAA
This sequence comes from Chiloscyllium plagiosum, assembly GCF_004010195.1. Lineage (NCBI taxonomy): Eukaryota > Metazoa > Chordata > Chondrichthyes > Orectolobiformes > Hemiscylliidae > Chiloscyllium > Chiloscyllium plagiosum. The sequence goes on from NC_057720.1 coordinate 53,745,170, forward strand.
TCTGCACTTCCCATGGCTAATCTACCTAGCTTGCACGTCACTGGACACTGGTCAATTTAGCATGGCCAATCCACCTAACCTGCACACTTTTGGTTTTCTCCCAGTCGAAAAAAAAGAGCACTAGGAAGAAACCTATGCAGACAAGGAGAGTGCACAAACTCCACATACAATCTGGGTCCCTGTGAGGCAACAGTGAACTACTGAGCCACTGTGCCAGCCTTAAATACCTATGATTCAAGTAAATATCTAAAATGCAAATGGTTTATAGAACATTATGTAGTAAGATCATATTTCAATTTTTAAAAATTGTGTTATAGCTATTGGTGCAGTTCCATCTCCATTTGACTGCTACATGTGTAATCGTGGGTTGAAAACTTTAGCCCTTCGAATGAAACAGCACTTCAAGAATGCGTTGGTTGTAGCCCAGTTTTTGGAGGTGGATCCTAGAGTAGAGAAAGTTATTTTTCCAGGTCAGTAATTTAAATATGATTTCTATTATAAATGAAGTAAACAGACTTAGTGGCAGTAGTTATTCTTGCACTGTCTTTGTAATGTAATAGCTATCTCATTGCTGTCCATAGTTTGATCAATTTAACAACTTGGTCAGATGGGATTTATTTCTTGGATGCTTTGTTCCTTTAAAATTTACAGCACTGAGAGCTTCTGTGCACATCTCATTCATTCCAATATGTAATGTAGCCTTACACTTAATACAGTATGGCCAACATTTTCATAATTGTTGAATGTATTGCCATTGCTGTGAATTGCTGTAGTGCTGGAGCTGTGTACTTTTTTCAAGTATACTATATTTCTTCAGACTTATTAGTGAAATTGATAAATCAATTTCAAATTTTAAATTAATGTTGGAAGATGTTGGGGACGTGGCACAAGTTCCAGAAGATGGATCAAGTTTTTTGGTTAAACTGTTTGCGCAATTGTGTTTCTGTTTAAAAGTAAGCTTTCCTGCACCTGTAAACCTTGTGGTTTTGACCACATTTCATTAAGTAAATAACATTTTTTGTTCTCCTTCAGTGTCAACCCTTCTGAGATGTTGAGTCATGCCAAGACACCGTTCCATGAGCACTAGATGCCATGACAGTACCCCTCCTGCAGGAATTTTTAGCTGGAGCATGTGGCATCATATTTTTCAATGAGAAAATTGCAAATAAACTCCTGTTGATCTTTGTCTAACAGCTACTTGGATTTGCATTCCCAGTAGAAATTGCCAGGTAGCAGTTGGAAGCAATCCAAAGTTGTAATTGAGACTTTTTTTTCCTGTCTCTCGAGGTGCAGACACAAGAAATGGGCGGCACGGTGGCACAGTGGTTAGCACTGCTGCCTCACAGCGCCAGAGACCCGGGTTCAGTTCCCACCTCAGGCGACTGACTGTGTGGAGTTTGCACATTCTCCCCGTGTCTGCGTGGGTTTCCTCCGGGTGCTCCGGTTTCCTCCCACAGTCCAAAGATGTGCACATCAGGTGAATTGGCCATGCTAAATTGTCCGTAGTGTTAGGTAAGGGGTAAATGTAGGGGTATGGGTGGGTTGCGCTTCGGCGGGTCGGTGTGGACTTGTTGGGCCGAAGGGCCTGTTTCCACACTGTAAAGTAATCTAATCTAATCTAATCTAATCTAAAACAAAGCTTCGGTAAAATGGTAACTTGCTCATCTTACAGCTTAGTTCAATGCTGGACAATGCAGTAGATAACAACAGTATCTGTGGAGAGAAAACAGTTTTACATCCAGTGACCCTTAATCAGAACTGATATTAGCTAGGAGTGGCCTAAAGGACATGGAAGGTGGTATTCAGGCTTTCAAATGGAACTTGATATTGAGTCCCAAAGACTGCAGGGTTCCCAATTGGAAGATGCAGTGCCGTTCCTAAGCTTCCACTAATTAGTCTACCTTCATTAGAATAATTTTGTTTTAATAATGAACAATTATTGGTTTAATAAATTGATATTTTGTTTTAAACTTGATGCAGACAAGGTATTTAGTTGGCCACTTTGAAAACTGGGAAGATTATTTTGCAACTTATGGAGCAATGGAACTAGAATAACAGTCTAGCTTTCATCATAACATAATTTAAATTGTCATCTTCTTCGATCCTTTCCTGTTTCCTATCGTAGGATTTGAGAGATATGTGTCCGTGTAGCCATGATTACAGTATTAATTGTTGTTCACAAGAATTCTCCAAATGTAATCTAGTAGCAGAGTAGAAATCTCAATGAGGCTACAAAGTTGGAGTGCTAAAAACTCCAGTACTAAACATTACGGCATGTTTGTAAAGGTATGAATATCCAAGAGCCTTTTTTTGTTTTTTGCATTTTTAAAAATCTATTGAGCCCCATATACACACTTCCTTCATCTTGCCCCAGCCACACACTCTCCTACCAGCTTCTGTGATTTGGTTCTGGCTGAAACCTAGTTCTTGGCCTTGCGTAAGTGGCTACTTCCATGAGGTCCTGACTAAGTATTTGTGGCTTACACTGACACACACTGGTAATTAAAATTAAATCTGAAGTGAGCTTCTTCTGAGATCCATGCATGCAGCAAGGATCACTAGGATAATAAATTTATGAAGCCAGATTCCCTTCTACTTCTACTCTGGCATAAGGACAACTGTAACATTACTCCTGAAATTAAAGTTTTGGTAATTCTAGAGAATGTGATTTACACTTTAAATCTTCCCAGTCTGAAGAACTTAGTACTGCATTGGATAATGTATTTACCCTCTGAGACAAACGTTTACCTCGGTAGGAGATTGAATTGTGTTTAATGTTTGATTTAATATACTGCTTTGTTTGGCACATTTACAGAATTTAAGGTAGTTAAACATGGTTTTCAAGTTTTACAACTTGATTTGCAGTTTGTGTAATCAAATATATTTGCAAAGTGCTGTTGTATCTGGGATTATATTTGAGTTTCTGGTATTTTTTGATAACCTACTCATGGCTGTGGTTTGTTTCTCAAGTGGCTCTGCTTTCAAATGAGTGATGTCTGGACTACATATTTATTGATTAGTAAAGCATTTAGGTATAAAAGGGACATTTGTTTGCATCTTCTACCCTCTTCTAGTTTTTAAAGAGTTGTCTTAATCTTATACAATGATTTCAACAAAGATATGTGATTGGGAATGTAAACTAGGTGCATTTCTTCCATTTCCAGGAAGACAGTGGCCATTTTAAACAAGTTTTATTTATTTAAAAAATAGATTGAAGAATTATTGTGAATTAGCTATTGATTTTGGCAGTTCAGTGAATGAAAAGAATCCCAACTGGTAAGAGTCAAACAAAAGCGGATGGAGTTGAAACTGTGAAAATTATGCTTTTTGGGTTTTTCCATACACTGGTGTATGGAGAAGGTGCAGAATGCACATTTGACCTGTGTACTCAGTTTGTGATAATGGTTACAAAACGTGAGGTTGATTTTTAGCATGCTATAAATTCTGTAGTTTTTATTATTGAGACTTCAGTTGCAGAAGTAAATATTCAAACTTGGTACATGTTCCAAAGGTTATGGTGATATGTATTGTGAAATATCAGTGGCAAGCGATTGTGTGTGCAGATTTTGTCTTTTAGTTTACAATAATCTGTTCTTGATAAATTCAAAGCATTTTTATTATAGAAAATCTTCCAACACAAGCTACTTCTAGTTTAAGATTTGATTATTTCATCTGAGGTCTGGAAGAACACTTGTCTGATTTCTTGTCCCTTACCACAAATTTCTGTGGAATGATAAAACTTAATTTACCCCTTCCAGTTCAGCCTCTGCATTGGTCTGATTACACTAAGTTCTTTCTACCACAGGGTGGTGGAGGAATCCTAAATATTGAACACTTCAACATTTTATGAAGCATCCCTATTATAATTTCCTAAGGTGCTTTATAAGCAACATTTGACACTGCTAAATATTCAGATGGAGCACAAAAAAGGTTACCCAAACAATTGAAATTTAAAGTTTTTTTTTGAGGAAGAAAGAGCGAGAATATCCGGTTTAGACTGAAATTCAAAGCTTGGGGGCACAGTAGCTTATGGATAGCTACTTAGGGAAAAATTTAGAAAGTCTGGAGTTTGAGGTGAGTCTGCTTGGCCAATCAAAAGCAATGCCAAAGAAAGAAAAACTACAGATCATCTGCCTGTATTCCTGTGATGTAGAAACAAGTTGAAGGAGCTTCCTTCCCATGATTTTCATCTCATCTGTTGCTGCCCTTGAAATGCAGGTCTGCTTTCCTTGTCTACTTTAGAGTCAAGTTGCAACATGTTTCTCAGATTCTTCAACAGTTAGGTGAAGCCAGATGACGTTCTAGTCGTGGAAATAGAGGGTCTTGGTACAGATATGTAAGTTTATCTCTGGATCAAGCATGATACCAAGGTTGCAAACATACCTGCTTGATCTCAAATTTGCTAGGAGAAAGTGAGGTCTGCAGATGCTGGAGATCAAAGTTGAAACTTTATTGCTGGAACAGCACAGCAGGTCAGGCAGCATCCAGGGAACAGGAGATTCGACGTTTCGGGCCCAGGCCCTTCTTCAGGCCTTTCCTGAAGAAGGGCCTGGGCCCGAAACGTCGACTCTCCTGTTCCCTGGATGCTGCCTGACTTGCTGTGCTGTTCCAGCAATAAAGTTTCAACTCAAATTTGCTAGGGCAAGGAATGGAATTTGGAGCAGAGATTAAAGTAAATGTCAGTCTTCAGAGTATTTAATAATTAATTGGAGGAGTATTCTGTTACTATTGGTAAGCAATGTGATAATTTAGCAGCAGTAGTCAAGAAAGGCAATGGTGATACAGATTTGGGTGTCTTTAGGATGTGAGAAATGAAACCTGCACAAACCATGTGGCCTCTCAAGCTTGCTTTATCATTCTGTAATAATGTCTGATCATCTGCCCAAGTCCATTTTCTTGCCTGCTGCCTTTTTGTCCTTCTGAGGAAGGTCACTGGATGTGAAATGTTAATGCTGATTTCTCTCCCCAGATGCTGCCAGTAATGCTGGGCTTTTCTAGCAACTTCTGATTTTGTTTCTGATTTATGGCATCTGCAGTTTTTTCAGTTCATAAAACAGTGGACATGTATTGGAGGAGAAAGGCTGTTGATAGGTCTCAAAGGATCAGGAGATACTTCAGAAATCTTCAATTTCCTTATTTTGTCTTTTTAGTGTTGCTGATTTTTGTGACTACTGACAGGAAGGATATTTACATTTGTCACATTGACATAAGAGGTTTTAGTAACTTCCCCAAGAACTGTTTCAGAACAATGACAGAGGTGCAGAAATTTGGAAGGAAGGATTCACTGAGTTCCAGGAAAGATGATTGCGGGTTTAGGAGGGGGCAACCTTAGAGGTTAGAGGTGGAGTAGAATTTTGTCAGCACTTCTGAAGAAAAGTGGAGTCAAGGATTAATTTTGAGAAGTGTAATGACTGCAGATTTAAAGGAGAGGTGTACAATACCTGAAGAGTGCGTTAAATTATGAACTGGGAAGGGAATTTGTGCAGTTGGCTATTTAGTGTGAATAGGATCAAGGGATCAATAGGAGGGGCTCTGAATGTGAAATCAAAGAGAACATAACTGGGATTGGAGACTGCAGAGAGAAAGTTGAGTTTAGGATGAAGGAGAGTTAATGTTTTCAGGCAGGACCCTTCAGGATATCCACCAAATCTTTTTGAAGTCAGTAAACCTGAAGTGGAAATGACAGCCATAACTGTAAAACCACTATTGTTAAACATGCCATATTTGTATTGTACTTGTAAGCTGCAACACTGGAATATAAGCTTTTAAAGAAGAGGAACAGGAGAAGGCCATTCAGCCCCTAATCTGTTCTACCATTTGAAAGGATTATCTTACCCAACATTCCTCTGTCTGCTTGTCTGCTCTTTCCTCAAACCTTTGCTTGAATGTGGAGAACTTCATAGCAACCCATTCCCAGACCATATTTGGTTCTGATATGGTTTTGAACTAAATTGAAGTAGGAAAGTGTCTCTACCTGATTCTTAATGGGTTGTGTTCCTTTACACTTTTTATTACTTTTACGTGTGCTTTTCAGGTCTCCCTTCTCATCCACAATACAATCTGACGAAGCAGCAGTGCACTGGAAGTTCGGGTATGATAACTTTTGTAATTAAAGGAGATTTGGAAAATGCCACAACGTTTCTTAAAAACTTAAAAGTGAGTACTTCTGAAATTCCTCCTACTTCTTTAAAGTTGACTGTGTTAATGTTTAGTGAAAGCACTTCTGAAATTAATGAGCTTTGTGTTCACTTCTGATGCTCCATAGTATTGCTGAGTCAAATTAAATGAGATGTTTGACTGTCTTAAGAGGTGAATTTTTCTTTCTTGTGAGGAGAAATAACAAAGCTATTATTGCATTTGAATAATCTAAGTGACTTTGTTTCAAGAGGCAGTTGGTTTTTATAGTGGGCACTACAGGTGGCCCCAAAATTACCCCCTCACGACATACATAAATGTGGAATTTTCAGCAATTAACAACAGAATTATAGAAATGCTCAGGCAACTTCAAGCCAGCGTTATAGGTCTGGGAGGAATAATCGGGCATCACTGCTACATAGACTGTACCAAAAGTATAAATATTTCATTTAATGATCCAAATGGTCAATTTATTTCTCTTCTCTTACTGTTATCCCAAACAAAAGACATTTTCATTAGGTTTCTTCAATAAATTTTATTTTATTAAGAACAACTTTCATTTTTAGACAAATGACAAAGCAACTGTTCATCCACTAAGCTACTATGCAGTCGTAAACTATATCCCCCTTACTCCTTGCACACATTCATTTCACTCTCAGGATAAGACCAATTCTTGCAGAGGGATTATGAGAGGGGAAAAATCACCCTTGTGGATCAAAAATGCAAACTAAAAAGTTAAGGTTGTTGGAGCCATTCCATTAATTTACAGTATGTAGAAGAAAGAGCCTTTCTGAAGAAGGGCTCATGCCCGAAACGTCGATTCTCCTGCTCCTTGGATGCTGCCTGATCTGCTGCGCTTTTCCAGCAACACATTTTCAGCATTTACAGTATGTAGCCTGGTGATTGTGTAGAAAACCAGGAGTGATTTATGAACATGTCCCAACTCCCTGACTGAAGGGCAGTCACCTCCCGATTCATTATTTAAATAAAATTCACTGAAGATGATAGGAAGCAGCTAGGAAGAAGCCCTCACAGTTCTGGGTGTCAGATAAGACTATTTGCATGGGCTGAAATCACCAGATGGTCACTTGTGTAACTGATGTAGTTAAGCTTATGAAATTATATGTATTCTGTAAATGTAGTGTCCATGCAATAGGTACCTTATTAGTATTTATCCACAGAATGGTAGGACTGACAGAATATATATTATTTATATTTCATTTATCATTTGTCAGCAATCAGTGTTTCTGATGTAAAATATCTTTTGAGCTTGATGGGCTGAATGGTGGCCTCTATAACTATTCTGATTCTGAAATAGAGGCAAGAAAAAAATTGGAGGGGACGGAAACATTTTTAAAAAATCATTGATATGGAAGGTAGGAAAACTTGAATGTCTAAAGGGATGAAAGTGGGACAGCTAAAACAGATGATAGATCTGTAAGATCAATGAATGGAATAGCTGAATCATTATCAGCATGTCTGAGAAGTGGGACTAATTTAAAATTCTTATTGAGACTGGGAGACTGTAAACTGCCTAATTGAAAGATGAGGTGCTGTTCCCCTGAAGGGTGTTAGAAGTGATTTGCAAAGGGACTCCAGTTGTGGCGGGACCAATTGCTTTTGAATGTTCAAAAGTAAGTGGAAGATTAGGTTTGGTAGTGGCAGCACACTGGAGATACTAGAAATGTAGTGGAGGCTGGTGGGGTGGATGGCTCGATCTCCTTATTATACTGAGAGGAGTCGGAGCAGAAATTTTGAAAATTGAATGGACACTGCAAAAAGCCCTTTGCCCCACAATAGCAAGGAATATTCAGTAGCTGTTATACCTATTTTTGCTTTAGTTGAATTATTTTTTGTTCAATACTAAAAGCAATGCCTTTTTGTTACTGCTCACTTGGCTGAGATTACTAAAAGTAGTTCAGACTGTCTTGGACCTTTTGGGCCTGTATGGTTTAGTACTGCACTTGTGGAGAACGTTTTGCCTCTTTGGAAAAATATGGTGTGAACTGAAGATTTAAATTATGTATCTCTGATTGATAGTGAAAAAATTCTCAACTCATTATTTACACAACTAGAATTTGAGAAACAGTTTTTTTTGCAGGAGGGGAGAACGTATATGCGCTGAAACTTGTGTGGGTTGTATAGAATAAACTTTCTTTTTTAATGCTTTACCTTTTTTTCTTTTTTCAGCTGTTTGTCCTTGCTGAGAGTTTGGGAGGATATGAAAGTCTAGCGGAGCATCCGTAAGAAATTTTTTTTTTAAAAAGAATAGATGTATCAATCACTATTTCAGTTTTAGTTGTAGAAGCTTAGTGACATGTATTTAAAGGATAGGTTGTTTGAATGAGAGAACTTTTGAAGGTGATACATGAAAAAAGTTTCAGCGTATGTGATGTAAATATAGAGCCATGGAATCCTAGAGATATACAGCACGGAAACAGACCCTTCAGTCCAACTCGTCCATGCCAACCAGATATCCTAATTTAATCTAGTCCCGTTTGCCAGCACTTGGCCCATCTCCCTCTAAACTCTTCTTATTCATATACCCATCCAGATGCCTTAAGATGCAAAACTGGTTAACATACAGTTTGTGATATGAAAATATAAATATTTACCCCCCAATCCAAAACAACATCTACACCATGTAAAAATGAAACTAAATTATTTCTGTAGTGATTCAGTTTTGTAGAAGAAAACCATTTTGGCCAAAATGTTTAACTCTTGATTAGAAACAAATAATATCTTGGAGTGTTTAGCTGGTTGGCTATCTGATGTTCTGACACACCCGCGTCACTAGATTTTGGACCTTGGAAGACAGGGTCTTGTTCAGGAAGCACACAATTTCAAAGTTTTTTGGACATTGTTTAAGAGGGCAATCAAATTTTGTTCTGAAGTTGTATCAAGAATGTTTCAGAAAGACAGGCTGGGCAACTATTTGCTGAACAGGCTTTATTCCAACTGACATCCAAATCAATATCCAGACAAGATTACCATAGAACTCAGGCAGGTGATTTCAAAGAAGTTAATCCAAAAAAATAGGCCAAGGTCATGTGATTTCCTAGAAGTTTTTTTAAACTGTTCCGGTGTGTCCTTTGACCGTTTTAAGAAAAAGCAGATATTCACCAAACTTGAAATTAATCAATTTATCTGCAATCATTCAAACTGTAAGTACTTAGTATGAAGTCTTCATAATGTAATCTTTTTGAAAAATGCTTGAAAATATTTGCTGTCTTTGCACACAATGCAGGAAGAAAATACTTTGTTTTTAGTTGGAAATTTTCCAAACGCATTTTTTGCCTTTTTAATTCCTCTGAAACAGTTTCTTTAAGTACATTGTACCATTTGTTTTTTTAATGTAATTTAATCCTAATTAGTGGTTGCTTGAAAGCTCTACAGTTAGCTTAAATTAATCAATTCTCACTAATGGATAATTCAAAATTAGAGGAGCAGTAAAACCAAGTTAATAACAAATTATGTAGTTATGAAGTTGTACTGTTTGCAAAAATATTTTTGATTTTACAGGAAGTGGCTTTGCATCTTTATTTCTTAACCATGAAAATGATCAAAAACATTCAACTTGATTCCTTCAGCTATTTATACTTGACTCTCTTTTCGGTGGATTTTCATCATTTTAATTTGTAGACATTGAAAGTTGGCTCTAATTTTATGAAAGCTCATGATTATCTATAACTTGCATATTTTTTTGTTAATGCTTTCAATACTTTCCAATTGTACTTTCTTTGTCAATCATTTTGGTTGAATTGTTTTTACTACTCCCTTTTGAGTTTCGAAGATTTATGGTTATTGATTAAATGTTCTTTCAGTACATGATTTTATGTCTACCTCAATTTCAATGAACCTAAAGCATTCTTTTGCTACTTTAAAATTGGTTTTCATTCTGGGATTAAAATTTTTAATACTTGTCATATCCTACAAACAGTTCAACAGCTCAACCTTCTGTTTCTTTAAACCAACTACATTTTGATCTTTCTCCCTTTTTCAAAATGAGTATACTAAATGCTTAATTGTGTATCTTGGAATTTTTTTCAACTTTAATTCCTTTAACAATTAATGCTATTTTACTTACCAAAAAAATTTTTTTTAAGTAATTACAAAATGATTGTTGCTAAAAATAAACACAAAAGGTGTAAATTTCAAAGTTGGGTATTTATTTGTTCCAATCAAAGTATTTCATTTATCCATGAGATTTTATATATATTGCAGTTTTTAATGCTACAAATACCAGTTAGACTAACTCAGCTATTTCCAATATCGAATTCTTACTATACCTGCTTCCTGATGTGATAATACAGTACACCAAATATTTTTACTGTGGCAGCTAACCATTTACTTACAGATAGTGGCTTGAATCTTGCTCAAACTCCAGCATTCTCAAAACACAGGACTTTTTTAAATAAAAAAAATTTCACTTGAGTAACATTTTAAAAATTAACAAATGGACAATTTTTGAGTGCTGCGTTGGTGTGGTATAGCACTCAACTAATTATCCACTTCACTGCTTGTGTGCCAGTCTATTTCTGAGTGAGCCTTGACCTCAGCAAACCTGACTTGATCCAAAGATTGTGTAGTCCTTTAATCCCAGCGTTCTCAATCTTGAGACAAAATACCTGTATTTAAGTCAACAGTTTTGAGGTAGTACATTAAAATATTTGCATGTAATGTATTGTACCCTTCTAGGCATTTAATTTTCATTTATTTAGCTTTAGATTAAATTTAAGTAGCTGATTATTGATATTTTACAACACTTTATAAATTTAAGGAACTTGTATTATCACCACCCCAAATATCTCTTAGCAGTTTGCAAGTAACTTTGACTGTAGTCATTATTTTGCAACAACATAAACCACACTTTATAAATTAGTAAGTCTGTACCAGCTAACCTGCAACTCTACTGCATGAAATTAATTAATACAAGTCTTTCTTCTGATACAAGTTAATTTTCTATCTAAATTCTGTATGTAAATCATTCCTATTTAAAAAATATTGCTGCAGTTGTATTTGTGGAAATTCTTGTTGTGGCTTTCCTTTATTTAAGGACAGATGAGAGGCAACTTTTCCATTATTGTTTTGCCACCAGGCACTCCTGCATCAAATGTAGCATGATTAGATTGAGGGGAAAAAGTAATGTTCTCTTTATATTCTGGCCCAGACGTGTCTCTGCCCATATTACATTAAAACAAATTTATATCAGAATCACTGTTCATTTTCCACATAATCTATTTTATTTTTCTCTGAGCAAAGTATTAATACCAAGTTAGAGGCCCTTTCAAAACTCTGCACCTATCAACAAGAGGTGGTGTTGAAACTGCCCAGACATTTATTTAGTAATATAGAAACCTGCTCCTTTTTTTTTTAAAATAAAACTTTATTTATTTAGGTTGCACAAACTAGCAAACGTACCAATACTATTTTCTTTATATGAATTTATATAAAAGGACAGAAAAAGACCACTGAAACACTTCTGTGTACAACAAAAAGTACACGGCACAGTGGCCCAGTGGTTAGCAGTGCTGCTTCATAGCACCAGGAATTCACATTTGATTCCAGCCTCCGGCAACTGTGCAAACTCCACACAGACATTCTCCCCATGTCTGCATGGGTTTCCTCCAGGTGCTCTGGTTTCCTCCCCATAGTCCAAAGATGTGTGGGTTAGGTGAGTTGGCCATGATCAATTGCTCAGTGTCCAGGGATGTGTAGGTTAGGTGCATTAGTCAGGGATAATGTAGAGTAATAGAGTAGGGGAATTGATCTGGACAGGATACTCTTTCAAGGATTGGTGTGGATTTGTTGGGCCAAAAGGCCTGTTTTCGCACTGTGTAGGAGTTCTGTGAGGGATTCTATTAAGTGCGACAGTAATAAGCTCTGTTCTTTGTTTTTTTTTGTTGTTTTTAGAGCAATTATGACGCATGCTTCTGTCCCGAAGGAGGAACGAGATGTATTGGGAATAAGTGACACCCTAATCAGATTATCTGTTGGCTTGGAAGATGTAGCAGACATTATTGAGGATCTACATCAAGCATTAAAAGCTGCAGTAAGAAATTTAATTTTAAAGGGGATAACCAAGTTATTGATTGTGGGATATGATTAATGATCACTGTAACAAAGCAACCTGAGTAAAAGTATGAAATAACACCTTGGTGATGGTGATAACTGCCCTTGGCATCCATTTTCAAGGTGGTTCTGCCATTATATGCAAGATGAACATGTACTCATGCTAATAATCAGCATTTTGGATACAATATAAATATTCATTTGGAACCCCCTCCATTGCCAAGCCATCACTAGGCTCCAGGTTTGTTTTTCCTAAATCTTTCTCACAGTTGAGAGAAAGAATTGAAGTAATGTTACTAAGTTTGGAAAACAAGAATATCCTTCTTTATCTTTTTTTTGTCTACAGCATCCAAATGTGGTGATACCTACTGAGCAAATCAACAGATTCCTTTGCAATTAATCTTCGTGTTCCATTTGGAGAAAATGCATTTTGTGGATGAGGAAAGACCTCAAAAGAAGATTTGATTGATTAAAACATTTTGTATCAGTTAGGAAGTTTGAAGCTCTGTTTAATTACAGCCTTTTAAAATGTTTTGACCTGTAATAAAATATCACTTGTGACATTGCAATTGCTGGTCCTAATATGTATGTAAATTGCTAAGTATCAGGTAAATGCCTTTTTTGTAATTTTATTTTTAATATGGCTTTGTGAAAGGTTGAACTCCTTTTACTAAAATTTAATGTTTTTACTTCCTTGAATTATTCTGTGGAATGCTGGTGGGAGGGGAAGTTGAGAAATGATTTTTATAATGTATTTGAGAGATAAAAAGGACTATCGTCATGAACTTAAATTCTGGAAATATTGAGCAAGTCAGGTTGTTTGTTTTTACAAACATCATGTTAATGTTTTAGATTTAATGGCCTTTCATCAGAACTGGAAATTTTTAGAAATGTAACCAGTTTTAATCAATTGGGAAGGAAAGAAGAAAGGGAGATCTGTGACAGTGGGAGGCAGCAGAGGCAATGGTGCAGGTAAAGTGACATTATCAGAAGATTTGGCTCCCTTCTATGCAATAACATTCAGCCCATTATACCTGTGCAGCCAATCTCCTGTCTTTCTCTATCTTCCTGCACCATTTCTATACAAATAATCATCTAAGGCTCTCTTGACTACCTGCATTTAACCTGCCTCCGCCACATTTTCAGAGAATGCATTATTCTTTATTACTCACTGATATACATTTTCATTTCCTCACTTCACTCTTGCTTCATTTGCACATTATTTTAAATATATACCATCTCATTTTATTCTTTTACAAGTGGGAACAGCTTCTCCCAATCTACTGGGTCCAGCCTGTTCACCATTTTGAAAACCTCTACCAAATCACCTCTCTGCCTCCTCTCCAAAGAGAACAATCCCAACCTTTGCAAAGTATCCTCTATTCCTGAAACCATTCATGTAATTTGTTGTTTCAGTCTCTCCAGTGCATTCACATCTTTCCTACAATGTCATCTCCACCCCTGCATCTGTACACAATACTCCAGCAGAAATCTAACAAGTGTCTTGTACAATTTCAGCATCACCTTCTTGCTCTTGTATTCCATTCCCTAATTCATAAAGTCAAGAACCCCATGCTTAATTAACTGCATTCTCCACCTGTCCTGCCATCTTCAATGATTTGTGCATATGGTCACAACAGGTCCCTCTGTTCCTGCACTCCCTATTTTATATTGTCTTTCAATGTTTTGCCAACCAAAGTGTGTCATCTCCCATTTCTCTGCACTGAACTTGTCCATTTGAAGTTCTATGCTGTCCTCCTCACAGTCTACAATTCTTCCAAGTTCAGCATCTATAAATTTTGAAATTATTCCCTGCACACCAAGATCCAGATTAATACATATTGGGGCTAGCAAGAGTCCCAATACCAACCCCAAGGGAACTGCACTGCAAACCTTCCTCCAA